>NW_005842087.1:1108204-1144321 GCF_000455745.1 Alligator sinensis | reverse complement strand
GGGGGATGGGGCTGATTTGGAGATTTGGCAGATTTGGCAGCGGCCAAACCTCCGAATCAGATTCGGCTGACTCAGTTCGGGACAGTGATTCAAATCACTGAATCAAATCACTGTCCCCTGAACCAGATAAATCCAAATCTGAAGCGAATACTAGCCGCTTCATGCAGGCCTATAAGACATGCAATACAGAAAGCAAATCATATCAGGTTGTATACAACTAAGATGACAGAATGTGGTATTTACAGATGCTGCTATTTCAGCACTTAATATTAATCTGGATAATATTAATATTAACCCAGTTAATATAACCCATGCCGTTGGTTTGAATAGGAGTTGATTGCCTGTATAGGTGTTAAGCCCATGAATACCTTTGAGGATAGTAGGCCCTAGTTCAGAGAATACAGGATTGTTCCTAAATGGTACACTGACATAACAGCTTCTGGTTGTTCATCTTTAATCAAAGGAGACTACAACCCAATATTTATTTTAGTAATGGCAAAAGATGGAGCATCAGGGTTTCTATGGTATATTTAACATTTCCAGGGATCTTAGAGGGGCATGTAAGTTGAATTCAGCATCAGGGGAAAGGAGTAGACAGTGGCTGCAGCATTCACCTCCCAGGCTCCAAAGCTGCATGTGAAAGCAGGGTTTTTACCAGATTCTGTGCTGAAAGCTCAAATGTAGCACAGCCAAAGGAGAAGTGCGACCACACTGGCAAACCCCCTCTGGATTTGCCTCTGTGCATAAGAAAATAAAGGAAAATGCTTGCTTTCTTAGAAACCTGCATGCTTTTTATTTGGTATGTGAGGACTTCATTCCTTGAGAGCTTCAACTAAGTGTTCATTAAATTGCATGTAAAATATCTGCATCTTTCAGCTACTGATCAAATGTTCTCAGACAGTGAGTCCTAGTTGAAATGCTAATTGTTAGCTCTAGCCTCCACTTTTTTTTGTATGTGATGTCCAATATTTGTCCAGCCACTACTAAAAGTCTGCTTTCCCAGTTCCCCTTTGGTTAAGACTCACTTTTAATTTCCAGGTCCAGTTATTCATAAGGAATAAAAAGCTGCAGATCCATAGTAAAAGATTTGCTTATGCATCTCTTTGTGTAGGATTTTATCTGAGGAATTGAATAGTCACAATGCAATGTACTAACATGAAAAGGGTTGGATGTGTCTGTATTTGAATTAAAAAGTTGTATGCTAAAATTGCTACTTTTTTATTTCTCAGCTCATTTGAATGGAAACATAATATTCTTATAGATTAATTATACAGCGAGAAAGTTTAAAGAATGAGCTAGATGAGGCAGACCTGGGGAAAATAGCTTTTGTATAACAATTTTTTTAAAAAAAAGCTTTATAACTGGAGTAAAACAGAACCCTGGGAACACAGCCCACATACAATTACTCTTTGTTAGTTGAAAAGTAAACTCTTACAGAGACGGCATGTTGTTATATTGTCAGACAGAGTATAGTAGTCCCCAATTCACTGCCACTCTGCAGTTTTGGGGGCTGAATTAAGTATTGAAGAGAAACAGACAAAAGATGAGCTGTGCTATGTGACACCATCTCCTGAAGATATTCTTGTTTTCCATATATATGAGGTCAGTAGACATGAATATAGTTGTTAACAGCATTAACTCCTTTAATTTAAATGCTACAGGATGATCCCCAATAAAGCTATGTCGCCAGGCTTTAGACAAGCAGTGCTGCAACCTGTGTGGAACAGCCCATTGAGGTTGAGGGTACCCCCGTTGATCAGTGTAAATTGACATAACAGGCATTGCCTATAAAACACAGTCAACTAGGACATAGCACCAGCATACTCTAGTTAAATGTGATCATTACAATCCACTCCATATGGGACTCAAAATTTATCTGTGGAGGGCCCACACCTGAAAAAAAGTTTAAAAGTATCCAGTACTAACTACAGTGGTTTGTTTTGTTTTAGAATAATGCGTTGATTTTAACCACTTGTTTAAAAAATTGATCTATTTAAACCATTTGAAATTCGCAATGTACACTGTGTATGTACACTTAAACTGGTTATATAACCTTACCTCAATTTAGTTTGTACCTGTAAATTACTGAATTAAGTCGATCTCATTCAAGTAATGTTTAAATCAGTGAAACTATGTCTGTACCAGTAATTTGCAGGAGTTCAACCACGTTAACTTTTTAAAAGGCTTAGTTAAATTGGTAGTGTTCAAGTGATGGTATTGTAGTGTTAGTAGTATTGTTTTTGTGATGGTCTAGGATACATGCAAAAGGCAAGCATTCTTGTGGGTGATCTTTTAATGGACCAACTGTATGGCTGGTATAAACATAGGCAAGCTTTCAGGTACAACAGTACCCCTTCTCAGGTTGTAGTGCAATTGGTTCATTCTTTAAGTATAAGCTGGTTCACTCTTTGGGTATAAGCAGGTGTCCATCTTTTTCTGTGTTCAGAACTTTATATTGGGCAGCTTCAAAAAGACATTCAGGTCCTAATAGTGGTCCTATTTTCTCTTCCTTGGCTTCAGCCATAAGATTAGAAGTTGGATTGCTATTTACAAGGCATAAACTGCATCAAAGGATGACCTGTCTTTTCCAAATTCCTTTCAAAAGGTCATTCATCAAAGCCATAATTCAGATCATTATCTCTTAGGCTGTTTGTATTAAGAATTGTCTATTCTTTAGCATAGCCCCATTAAGTTCAGAAAACATAGATGCTTAATATTTGTAGCTGGCCACTTTTGCTGCTTAAAACTCTGTCCACTTAGAAAAATAAATGCTGGGTATAGGAGTACCTCACACCTTGAAAACCATACAGATCAGCTCTCTCAATCTTTATGTTCACAGTGTTTTGTGGATAAAAATGAAGCAAAAATAGGCTTTCATGTGGCATTTAAAGTTTTTATTTTTAATTCATTTAAAATCAGGATCACTCAATATGAACGTGTACTTCCCATTAGTATTGCTATTCCCTTTTTTTTTTTTTTTTTTAATACTGCTCCTTTCATCTCCCCCTTTTCTCTTTCTGTCTACTTTCCTTAGTTTTGCCTAAATTCTCCTCCTTTTTGTTTGATTTCCCATAACAACCCAGGCCCCAAATCCATTCCTGTGGGTTTCACTCAAGTCTGGTTCATTTATTCAGTATGAGTAAATAATTCAACAAATCAACCTAGTTTGAACCAGTCCTCATTTTGTCAAATGTATGTGGTATTTTCAGGTATTCTCAGAATAGCATGGCAAACAAATTTCAGTGTCTGGTGGGTTTACAAACTATTTGCATTGACTTTACTATTTATGGTGTCTGATTAGTCATGAAACCAAGATACATCAACTTGCTGATTGGATTATTGCATTTATTAAACAGGATTATTAATAAATAATGAATATTAAGTAATTTTGCTTGTACATGAAAAATTTCTGTTTGCAAGTAAATATGGGCCAGGAGCAGTTTCCAACATTTGTATGTGTAAAATCCAGATTATGCAAATATTTGTCAATACCAAATAGTGAAAGACATGAACGTGATCAAACTAAGCAGTTCTCTGCAACCTGAACCTAAAAGTTAACAAGAATTGTTTTGTATTAAAAAGGTCCATTTCACAGATTTGCTTTTAATTTTAAAGATAGGAGGAACCATTCTAATCTTTTGTGTTACAGAAGCCTTTCTATTCCTAAACCATCAAGTTGTGATTGAATCATAGCATAGCTTTTTAAAAGGTCACACAGTCTTATTTTAAACCTCTAGGCTGCATGTTAATTTTATACTTAGATCAATTCCAGCAGGAGTGTACCCTTTCTTGAACAGTTAAATTGTTAGAACACCTATTATGGAGTTACACTGGTGCATCTTCTGCTGGTATAACATACTTCTCTTTCCTTCTGTGAATAAGCTGTAATGGTATAACTATGACCTATACAAGCATGCCAGCATCAACACTGGGTGTGGAGGATTGTGCTGTTTTGAGTATGGCACTATAGTTAATATAAGACATTTTTTTGTATGTACAAGTGCAGAGATTCCAAATGATGGACAATTTATCATGTCTTTCAGAATTTTTTTCCACCAGTATTTAGGGTAAAAGTTGAGCTGCAATGTTAAAAAAGTGTCCTATCTCCAACTGTACAGCTCGGTATAAAATGGTAAAGAAATGAGTTTAACAGCCTTCTGCAACATTCTATTGGCTTTCCATTTGTCAAGTCTGTCTTTTTATAGTGGAGTTAGCTAGCTTATATTAGTCAGTTGGGAGGTACTGCATTGATTTACATTATAGCACATCATAAACCAGTATGTGATGAATCTAGTATGCTAATAAAAACTAATGATACAAGTAGAACAGTATACAGTGGAACAATGGTAATATTATGCCTTTTGAAAAAATAAAATTAAACCTTCTTCAGACTTTCCTTTTCCCTATGTGCTTACTCAGAACTTTGGTTGTATTCATGCATCATTTTTAATATGGCAGAGTTTAGGGTTTTTGCTGTATCAATCACTGCACGTGTGAAGAATAGTACATATGTATTTTTAATATGTATTGATCCATTATGCATGAATGTAACTGCCCAGTTACAGCCTTCTTTTTGTACCTGGATCATTCTCAGTAGGTGGAATTCAGTGTTTAATTTAAACCACTAATTTCATTATAATTCTTTTTAAGAACAAAATATCACAGTTTCACAGTATGTACGTGGAGAAAACAAATTATACCATAAACTCAAAGAAATTTCACAGTACCTTGATGTGTGTTTATACATTGGAGCACAGACATCCTTAGTAAGTTGGCTCTGACACAAAAGAAACTTAGCCAGATTACAGGTGTCAAGCTCAATTAGGTGTTAATGAAAGACAAATTTAGAATCTGGGGTGCTTGTACATGTGGCACCATTACCATGTACACATGACAAAAATGTCACTTTGTGTGGCTTAATGGTATCACCCTGTACACCTACAAGAGTCTGGGGGGAGGGTTAAATGAGTATGCATTGTTGCAAAGTAAACTGCATCCCAATGTAGTTTAGTTTGCAGTGATGCATTGCAGCTATTAGCTAGTTCCCCAGCTGCTGGAGAGGTGGGCAGGTTCTGCAGAAAAAAAGGATCGGGCCCCTCACTGCTTCTGGCTCCAACAGGTCCCTGCTGAAGGCAGAAGTGGTGAGGGGCGCAATCCTTTTTTGGCTGAGCCTGCTCACCTCTCCCATGGGTGAGCTGCCAAAGGGCCCAGTGGCCCCTGAGCTGCAAAGGACCCCAGTCCTTCCTTCTGTGGTGGCAGTGCCCCCCAGGGCCACCTGGGTGGGTTGCTAGTGGGCCAGGTACCCCAGCTTGGAGGTAGCACTCAGCCCAATCCAACTCTTTCCTGACCCCAACCTGGGGCAGCACCCAGCCCACTAGCAGTCTGACTGGGCAGCTCTGGCAGGTGCTGCCATCACAGAGGGAAGGACTTGGGGCCCCCACAGCTGAGGGACCACTCAGCCTGCCAGCAGCTCACCCCCCAAGCTGTGGGCAGCCTCTGCGGAAAAAGGATCAGGCCCTTCACTGTAACAGTGATAGGAAAATAACACCTCACTGTTTCAATTAAAAACCCACCTTTTCAATTTAGGGGCATAGAATTCAATCCTAGGACTAAACCCCTGTCACGTGTAGAAGTGCCCTAGCTGTGATTGCCTCTCCAGTAGTTATAGACCTTGTAGTCCAGTCATATGGTTAATCGCACTGAAAGTGTTAGGTCACTTTTTTTTTTCTTTTTCATTACCAACCCTCCTTTCATTAAAGTGACTATTTTTCTGGTGATACCATATGTAAAAACTCACTTATCCATAGCAAATACACAGATGCTCTTTTTTTTTCGGTGGGGAGGGTGAGGGGTGGAGGGTATACTCAGTTAGTCGCTGTTAGCACTATCCAGAAGCCAGACTGTCTGTTACATGTGCACACAGATGAAAGGCTGTTCCATTTGTGTACCTGCATAAGGGCCAGGGACAGTTGCAGTCTCCATATTCAGGAAGTATACAGTATCTTAAACTGGGGTAGATCATCAACTCAGTTGTATTACTATATGCTTTTAACTTTAAAGTAGAACTAACACAAAAAGGATGAGAAAGTGTGCACCACTAAATGGATGCAGCACCCAATATTACGGGAGGTGGTTTGCAGCCTGATAGCCAGCACCTTCTTTAAGTTATTCCTGTAGTAGCAAAATTCTGTTCCCCTTCTGATGTAGGGCAGTCTGTCTTGTCATGATTTACTATATTGTAGGAGAGTGGAGAGGTGAATGCCTAACACTTGAAAATTTTACAGAAGTGAAAATAACTTAAATATTTAGGGTGCGCACAGACATTCAGAAAGGTTAAGGAGAGGTTACAATAAGTGAAAAATGGCCACCTGATCTTACTTAGTTCGCTCAGGTGTGGACCTTACACTGAGATTCTGACTTAGGTGATCTAAGTGCAAACTGTACAGGAGTTCAGGTCAGTTGGATTGGTTTAAAAATGCCTGACTAATCTAAATTAACCCTGCCTCTGACATAGTCTAAATTAGATTGGGTCTGGCAAAACCAATCTGCCTGAATTTCTATACAGTTCTCAGCACAGCCCCAGGGCTGGGAAAAGCCACCTGCTGGCCCCAGCTCCAAGGCTGTGCTTTTCTACCTGGTACTGAGCTACTTTCCATCCTAACCCCTCTCCCTACCCCCAGATGAAGAAAGCGCCCCCACCCCCTGACCCCGATAGTCCCCTTGATCCTACCAAACCCTCCTGCACCCCAGCAACTCCACCATGAACCTTGCTTACCCCCACCTTAACTCTTCAATTCCCTCAGATCCTCCTGGAGAATCTGATTGCCCCCTCCAATTCCCATGTGGATCCTCCTGATCTTTCCATGGGCACCAGCTGCCCCTATTCCTCCTGATCGTTCCCACAAACTCCACTTGCCCCCATGGATCCTGTTTGCCTCCTGATCCCCTCCATGGACCCTGCTTGACCCCCCCCCCATCCCCTTGAAGCCTGCTTGTCCCTCCTAGCTGCCTAATCCCCCTCCCCTAGCCCCCTTCCATCCTGATTTACCTTAGATTAGGTGGCCATTTTTAACTCCATCTAATCATTCCAAATATCTGTACGTACTCTTGGGTGTAGATTTCCTCTTTTTTGATAAGCAGATACATAGCTTATTTTCCCACCTGTATACTTTGCTTGAGAGTCTATGCTAGAAATGTCACTAATGTAGAGGATGTGTGATGAGCAGTAACTAATGGATCTTTCAAGGCAGAATTATCTGGAGTAGAATTTGCTTACCTGCTTCCTCTCTTAGACAGATTTAAAGCCCTAATGTTTGCTTCAAATCCTAATTATAAGTTACATTCAGCCATATCATATGACTTAGGCGAATAGTCATACTTAGTCTTACAGCTCAGATCTGGAAAGTAGAGTGCTGAGTGATTGCAGCAAACTGTTTGCCTGTGCTTCACAGATGGAAAATTTACATATGCAAATAAATAAAAATAATAATAGAAATAGTAATAATAGTAAATGCTTGAGTAATGTGTGATATCTAAGGTAGTTCCAGTTTGATCACTGACATCTCAAAAGCAGAAAATGTTCTGAATTCATCAAGTAAGGTTATTTCTTCTGAGTTTTTTGCGGAGAGGAATGACGCATGCTATCTAGCTTATGTAGATATAAGCTTTGAATTTAGCAGGGAGTTCCATTTTGTCCCATAAGCTCTCTGTGGGCTCCCTTTCCATGACCCGCTGACTCCTCAAGGGACTCCTTGCAGATGCCCTACTTCTCCTGCAACTACCTTCTACAACCCCTCACTTCCCCTTCTATCAAATACCTGGGACTGGGACTAGCAGTCCTCCTCTCCATCCCATGTCAGATTCATGTGTGCCCCTTCCTCAATTCCCCACTTCCCACATCCCCACCAATTCCAGAGTCCTGCAATGTCTCTCTTCATGAAAAGGTTTCTGTGTGCTTACCATTCCCCTTTCCTCCCTTCCACCTAGCCTCTTTTTTGTCACCCCCTACCCTCATATATGACCCTGCATTCTTTCCTCCCTGCTTTCCCCATCAGTTTGTCTTCTTTCCCTTAGCATACATTGCCATGAAAGAAAAAGGTATCTCCCATCCCCACAATTTTAACTCTTCCCATTTCCATTTCTTTTGTTCAGGACTCTTGCCCTCTCAGCCCCCAGGTTCTTGCTTTTCCAACCCTTTCTTCATGCTCATTCTGCTAATCCCTGCTATTTTCCTCTCACTTTCATCCCTGATCCCTCCTGTTCTGGGTTACCCCTCTGCTGCCCTCTACACATAGGATCTTTGTGAAGCAAGGCAACAGCATCCCAGCACTGTTCTAACATAAACAATTAAGTTACTGCCTGCGCTACATATAGGCAACAGAAAATATGACAAAGAAATTCCCCTGTTTCTAGCACCAGGCAATCCAGGAACCTGGATTTGTTGGTAAAATAGCATTTTCTGGTGCTCATATTTGTACCAGGATCAACTGGCTTTTCATTCAACGATACCAACAACATTCCAGAATTAATTGAATTTATTAATTTAATTGATTTAATTGATTTTATTGAATTAATTAATTTAATTTTCCATACATAGCTCCAGACAAATGAAATGCCATTAATTTGAATGCCAAGCCTTGATCTGTTCAGCCAAGACAGACTAGGGTTTTCCAAGGAGTTTCAGGGAATTACAAATCCAGTTGAATTCTGTTGGTAGTTGTCTATCAAACCCCTTACATAGTTTCATAGTTGTTGGGAGCTGGAAGGGACCTTACAGATCATCAGGTCTACCCCCCACCCCGCACTTCGCCAGGAAAGACCGGTGGGATCAGATGATCCCTCTTTGCGGTCCTTTGAAATTCAAGTCCAAAGGGCTGATTCTGACACTCAGATTTATAGAGTAAAATAATAAGTGACATAAGAAAGGATAACAGATTTGGGTTTTAAGGTTTTGTTGTAATGTTTGTTAAAATGAACCCAATTTTATAATGACATTAAGGTTATGCTCCAAATGAAAATTTTACTCCTACTGACTACCAAAGAAGTGATTGCTGGATAAGGACTATCAGATCGTTGTTCTTTAGGACTTGTTTAGTTCAGCAATAAAGGACAGGGCAAACTTATATGTGAGGGATGGTAATCGGAAAAAAGTTTAAAATGATGCAGGAAGAAGCTATCATAGCAAATAAAATAAGCATGAAGAGTTTGAGATTTCATAAAGGAGAAACGAAATGAACAAGTGCTCATTTTATATTTGCAGATTATAACAAATTACAAGGTATGATATGGTCAAAAGATACCAAAAGAATTTCAAACTAGATCACTATGAAGGAAGTCAATTTATTTCAGTGTATGATGTTGAAGTCCAAACATTTGTGAAAGATAAAATGCTTGAAAATCTTTATGAAAATTTATGCTGTACAAAGTTGCCGCCTTTGGAATATATCTCATCTGTGTGTTTACGTTAGCAGTAAAATTTTTCCTTTTTTCCTTTTTTTTTTTTTTTTTGATCAATCATAGATGTTAGAAGAACAACTCGATCAGCAGTTTTGTCACCGCAGAACAGCAGAAAATATTCAAATATGTACTTAGTCTCAGCCTTGATGATATTTGAGAGTAGTTAAAAAGCCTTTTCAGTGTAAAATTTGATGCAATTAACCAGCTTCCAATTTGCCACATCAGCAAACTACATATTTGTGCAAAGTTGACAAATGCTGACATAAAGCATACCCACTAAACTTTATTGTAGCTGTATGGTAGAGGACCAAACTGAAAATAGACTAAAATCTGTTTTGATGTGCTGCCTATACTATAAATCTGCTAATAAAAATTCTACTCGTATAGTATTCAAATTATATAGTTTAATACAATAACTTATGGACATCTGGGAGATGCAATTCATTTATACAGAAGTGGTCATACCCTCTCTTAGGCCAAGTTTAAAAAAAGTTTTTGTAATAGCATAACTGTTGCAATTCAGGCACAGACCTCAGACAAAAGCAGTTTTATAGAATGGAAATAAGCTATTATACTGGTTTCTAAACGCCTACATGTTAGGATAAGTGTACCATCTTTAACTACACCCATGTAGTTAATGCTGTATTTTTTTCTATTGTAAAACTTGTAAGGCAAAGTTAGCATACCTCTAAGGGTCTGCCTACATGGCAACACTTAAAGTAAATTGGAAATATTTAACTAGAGGTGCAAAGTGAAAGGCTATTAAATAAGGTGCTTGAAAACCACTCACCTATTGTTTTGGGATCATTACAAACTTGAAGTGTACCCCAGGTTCATCACAGCATGTGAGATCTTAAGTACACTTGGGAATGGATTGCTTAAAAGCAAAGAATTCTTTGAGATACTGTGAGTGTCTACACATGCAAATGCTGCCAGATGGGTTTACTCTGCAGTAAATTACTGCAGAGTAAACCCACGCTGGGCAGGCATCTACATGACAGGCATTTGGGAGCAGATTTTCTCTAAATGGGAGCAGCCTGGAGAGGGCTGCTCCCACCCTGCTCTGTCTCCCTGCAGCTCCAGGCTCCCCCTGGGTGCTACCTCAGAGGCTGGCAGGGAGCATGGATCCAAGAGACAGCTTTCTCCTTGTGGGGGGTGGGGGGCGGGGGACAGGTACCAGGAGAAATCTCCCTGCCCCCAAGAGATGCCTGCTGCCAGAGTGGGCTTTGGTAGTGAAGCCCAGGCTGGGACAATGTCTCCCTGCCCCAGCAGCAGTGAGTATCCATCCCCAGGTCCCCAGTCAGGGGAAGGGGGCTTGGAAAGAGCTGTGGTGGAGGGGGAGGGGGAAGGTCTCAACTCCCAATCCACTGGTGGGGCAGCTAGCAGGGAGCCCCTATCTGGGCAGGGAATCCCCTGCAGGGGGATGGGACCTGCCTCTCCCCTACAGCTCTTTCCAAGCTGTGGGAGTGGGACCTGCCCCAGAGTGGGACAGTTCCCAGCCAATGCTGGGCTGCATGGGGGAAGTCTTTACATTCAGCCCAGAGATTCCTGGGAACTGTCTTATTTCAGGCAGTTCCCAGCCAGTGCTGAGCTCCATGTGCAGACTTCCCCACACAGTCTGGGACTGACTAAGAGCTGTCCCAGTCTGCACATGCAGCCTAGAGCTGACTGGGAACTTTCCAAAACAGGACTTCCCCACACAGTCGGGGGCTGGCCAGAAACTGTCTGAGGCAGGTCCCAGGCAGCTCCAGGCTGGGCAGGGAACTCTCCCCATGTAGAGAGCCCCCTGCCTCAGGTTGCGGAGCTATCATGAAGCCGGGGCCAGGAGCTCTCTGCTGCTGGGGCAGGGGGGCATTATCCCAGCTTGGACTCCACTGTAGGCCACCCCAGCAGCAGGCAGCTTCCGGGGGCAGGGAGAAATCTTCCCCCTGCTACCCAGATGATCGGAAGCAAATTTACTCCCAGTTGGCTATCTACATGTGCCTTACTACACAGTAACTACTCGGCAGTTAATTTGCTACCTGCATTTGCCAAGTAGATTAAATTACTGCACAGTAAGGGTCTGCACATGTAGACAGTGTGGTAATTTGCTTACTGTGCAGTAAAGCATCTTGTGTAGATGTGACCACTGTGACTTGGACAGGGTTTTACTCTGGGGTTTTTGGTTCACTCATACCCAAACCCAACACAATGGGTTTGAAACCTATGCAACTAGAAGCCTAAGACAATGTTGTCAGGACTCCAATCAACTGATAGGATTGATTTCCATGGTTGTATGCTATAAGCTTAGAATTACTGAATATAAAATAACCTTTATAGAAGCCCTTTGTTTAAATTTTTAGTAAAGTAATTTCTGAAGCATTTTCACTTGAGAAGATGGTTTTATAAGGTTCAATTAAAATTATGTTTCTTTATTCCTGAACGCTTGCATGAAATCAAATCCTGAGCAGAGGCCCAGTCTTGGAAGATAATGAGCATCTTGTAAAATCAGTCCCTAGAAGAAGTATAGAATCACAGAATCAAAGGACCGGAAAGGACCTGGAAGATCATCAAGTCCAGTCCTCTGCCATGGGCAGGATGTTATTGGGCTCAAACGAGCTCAGTGTGGTGCTTATCTAGCCTCCTCTTGAACACCTCCAAGGATGGTGATTGCACCACCTCTGCTGGTAGTATATTCCAGATTCTAGTTACCCTTATGGAAAAAATTACTTTCCTTATGTCCAGCCTAAATTTTCCCTCAATCAGCTTGTGCCCATTGGTCCTCATCCTTCCAAGGGGCGCCTTCCTGAAGAGTTGCTTCCTTAGATCTTGGTGCTCATGTCTGATATACTTGTAGGTGGCTATCAAGTCACCTCTCAGTCTTCTCTTACTCAGACTGAACAGGCCCAGTTCATGGAGTCTCTCCTCTTAAAGCCTATCCTCCAGGCCCCTAATCAAATGGTTGACCCTTCTCTGTACCCTCTCAAGCTTATCCACATCCTTCCTGAAGTGTGGTGCCCAGAACTGGACACAGCGCTCCAGCTGTGGCCTCACCAATTCTGAAAAGACAGGGAGAAGCACCTCCCTGGATCTATTAGCAATACACCAGCTGATGCACACCAGAGCTCTATTTGCCTTGCTGGTGACTTCATTGCACTGTTGGCTCATGTTCATCTTCCAGTCGATTGTGACCCCAGGTCCTGTTCAGATGCTGTGCCAGCCAGTGGACCGCCACCCACTGTGTAGTTATTCCTACACAGGAATAACTGTGTAGTTATTCCTACCCAGATGAAGAACCCAGCACTTTTCCCTGTTGAACCTCATCTGATTCCATCCAGCCCATAGAATCATTCTGTCAAGGTCATCCTGGATCCTTACCCTATTTTTTGATGTGCCCACATTTCTGCACAGCTTGGTATCATCTGAAAACCTCATCATTGAGCTTTCCACCCCCTCCCCAAGTCATTGATAAATATGTTAAAGAGCACAGGTCCAAGCACTGATCCCTGGGGGTCACCACTAGAGATGGCCATCCAGGATGAGGCCATCTCATTGATTACAACTCTCTGGGATCAGCCTCTAAGCCAGTTGTTCACTCACCTCACTGTAGGTTGGTCTGGGCCAGTACCCACCAGTTATTGAGGGAATCTCATGGGAAACGGAATCAAAGGATTTACTGAAGTCTAAATAAACTGTATCACTATCATGTCCCTTGTCTAGCTGGTAAGTTACCTGGTCATAAAAGGATACCAGGTTTGTCAGGCATGATCTACTCTCAATAAAGCCATGGTGGTTGCTTCTTAATACCCCACCAGTTACGAGCTTGTAATTGATGACCTCCTTAACTTTTTTTCAAAAAATTTTCTCAGGACCAAAGTCAGATTGACTAGTCTATAGTTTGCAGGGTCATCTCTCCTCCCTTTCTTAAAGATATATACCACACTGGCCCTCTTTCAGTCATTTGGAACCACTCCTGAGTTCCATGACTCTTTGAATGGCTTTGCCAGAGGCCCTGGTATGAGCTCAGCCAATTTTTTCAGGACTCTCAGATGCAGGTCATCTGGAAAACATCCAAATGTTGAAAACATCGAAAACATCCAAAAATACTGGTCCAGCCAGTGCAATTCCATAAGCAGTGATTTCAATTAATCATCAAACTGTGTATTGTGGGATCTAAGTGGATACTGACACGTAGCACAATTTCAGCCAAACTCTCTTTTAAATAGCTCAGCTGAGCTACTAAATTACACAGATGAGATGGACTAAATGTTTTAAAATATATTAAAAAAAAATCCTATTGCACTGTTGTTTTGGAAAAGGTAACTTTTCAGGAAGAGCATCTATGGCCATGTCCAGACAAGCGCAGCCATGCAGTAAGTGGCATTGCAAACATATCTGTGGCACCACATACCACACATTAATATGTTCTCTGTGCTGCAAGGGATCTCCAGGAGTCAAAAAATCCTGCAGAAAAGAAAAGTGGAGCCGTGAATGCATGGGCAGTGCATGCTGCTCAAAAGTGGAACCCGGGTGTCCCAGAGCCATACTGTGGTTCCTGGCCAGGCTCTTCATGGCACTATTGCCACTGCTGCAGCCCCAGGAGGCCCCCAGGACCCCAGGAAAGGCTGCTGGGGCCAGCCTCCACTATTCTACCTGGGGCAACTTGCTGCATGCCAAAGTGTGTTCCCCAAGGAGAAGTAGTGGTGGTGGAATATGCACCACTACTACTTATCTCTGGAGAACCAAATGTCCATGTTCATGTAGATGCAGCCTATGAGTGTGTTTACAGGCTCACTTTACTGTGGAGTTGACTAATTAGCTCCTCAATAAAGTGTCACTGTTTACACATGTAAATTACATGTACAGGACAAGTACTATTCTACAGCAGAGTTATTTAATGTACCAAAACACACATGTAGGTGGTGACTGGGGCTGACTGAGGCACAAGGGTGCTACAATGTGAGGGTTGCCTCCTTTCTAGCCCTGAATTATAGCACTCTTGTGCCCCAGCCAGCCCCTACACCAGGGTGGAGCAGCTCCAGACTAGCAGGCTGATCACCCAGGCCCTCTGCCAGCAAGGGCTGCTCCCCCCCAGATCAATATGCTGTGACCCTGGGTGCATATATAAATGCTGTGCCTTGGAGCAAGAAACTCTGGTGTGAACTGTGGGAATGTATTGAGTCGGGGTAACAGCACATGTAGATGCACCCTGTGGCACTTTGGTCTGAAGATGCATTTTCAAAAATGGGAAGGAATTTTTTTTTTTCAGGCTGCTGAGTGGCCTAGATAATATTCCCAAATTGTTAATAAGTAAATAAGTAAGTAATTCCATAATATCTCATGCATGGCCATTGTGTTATACTGGGACACAAATTCTAGCATCAGTTACTGGCACTACTCTCTTATTATATATGCTGTACTTTGCTCCTCACTTCCTTTAATCTGCATGCCTTTCTGCTTATGGTAGGCAATACAACCTTATTTTACGCCTATTTCTACCTCTGGCACATCCGCCTCCTCCCAATTTTACATCTGTTAACTCCCAGTTAAATTACCAGGCATTAACTAAAAGTATATTGTTGCTATCTCAGGTAAATACTGGTCATTGGTGTTCACTACCATCATACTAAAGCAGTTTCTCTCTTTAGGGAATGTCCTCATTGGGGCTTTTGGGGAAATTGTCGCCAAAGTTAATTTTTGGTCAAAAAATACAGATTCACCAAAATTAAAAAAACCTGAAAAATAGTTGATTCCAACTAAATGCCGGGGGGTGGGGGGAGAGGACTGAATCTTTACACTTTTCAAAATGGCAGGCTTCACAATTCTATTTTTGTCTTAAATAATTTTTGTTTGGAATTTTGTATTTGTATTTAAAAATTTCTAAAAAGGTTGTAAGTTAAATAAAACATTTCAAAGTTACCAACACAAGATGTTTCATTTAATCCAGCATGATTGCTTTTTATTTTTGGTGGGTGAAAGTTTTCTAGTTTTCAACTTCCTATGTTGACTAAAGATAGGGAAAATGTTCAAAATCTAAACATCATATCATATGGAAAACCAGTTTTCTCTCCATTGTTGCTGTGGATTAGTGAAACAGGAGAAAAGAAGCTGTCTCTTTTTAACAAACTGAGCATACTGTATGTTCATCATTTACTCTCTCATCTTGTCATTGAGGTAGATAGATGGGGTAAATAACCTCATTTTCCAGCTAAGGAAATGGAAACGATATGACAGAGAGCTAGAATTCCTACTAGGGAGATTTTCTGGCAAAATAAGGAGATGCACATGCAACACTCATCAGCCCTATTTGAATACCTGTATATATTGTACAAGCAAAACTGTACATAATTCATCGTGTATGAGTCAAGGGGGGCTTTTCAATGAGTTGTACCTCAGGCAAATACAAATTAATTTCCACTGGAATGTTCCATGGCACCTTCTCAGTTGGGATTATTTCTGGGCCTAATTTCAATGTTCTGCCACGAGCCATGCAACAGTAGTGCTGTGGAAAAATTATACATTTTCACATGACTTTTTCCCACTCCCAAAATACACTTGCTCCTCAAAGTCTAAACATGCCAAACCACTTCTGCTGAAAGTTTTTAGAAAGCTTCACTTTCAGGCATACTTATTTACTGTGCTCACATAATCTGTGCTACAGTAATTATGGCCACTTCCCTCACTCCTTGTTGGACAGACACATTCCCATAGAGATAGAAAAAGAAAGCAACCAGATATTGTATTCAGACAGTTCTTAGTACTCTTAAAGCTAGTCCATACACATTATTTATAGTCTCAACATAATCTCTAGATAGTAACTATTATTTGCAATAATGTCTCTTTCAATAAAATTTAGTCATTTTAAATACTGCTGTCCCATAATCTCTCCTCTGCCAAGCTGGCAGCAAATTGTATAGATGTAAAGACTTTATTGACAGTGAAATTATGACAACACTCAAGCAGTTTGAAAGATTTGTTTGCTTTTTTTCCCTTGCCAAAGTGAGCAGTCTAAGGAGTTAAAAAAATCCCTCATGTACATTTCTGCTCTAAAACCAAAGAACTGTTTCATATATAAGCTTTTTCTTTTTTCTTTTAAAACTTAAAAAGTTGAGGAAGAGAAAAGAGAGAAGGGGAAATGGATAGGAGATGAACCCATATATTACTTTTTCATTTTCCAGCTTCATTTAAAAAATTGGAAAGTTTCTTCAAAAAAGGATTTTAAAATATTTTAAAGCCCATTTTAAATGTATTGTAGTCTTGCCTTAACTCATTTTAATTTACTCACTTGGCCATATAAATCTGATACATTGAATAATATTCAGTTCTGTGCTCTGCCGCAGACTTTCTATGAGAGGCTTATCAAGCAATGTAGGTATCAAGGAATCTACATTTCAGCATCTAGAGGATAAGAAGGTGATCAGGAACAGTCCACATGGGTTCATTAAGGTCAAGTTATGCTTGACTAATTTGATTTCCATTTATAACAAGGTGACAGATGTTTTAGATAGAGGGACAGCTATGGGTGTGATATACCTTGACTTCAATAAAACTTCCAATGTTGCCTGCCACAACATCTCTTAGTACAGAAATACCATCCAAATGAAAGTACTGGTTGGAAGAATGTATCAATGGCATTCCTCAGAGGTCTGTCCTGGGTCAGATATGGTTTACTATCTTCATAAATTATATAGAAGATGTGAATGAATGTACAGTTAGCAGATTTGCAGATGACAACAAGGTAAGTGGAGTTGTAGATAGTTTGGAAGATAAGATTCAGATTCAGAATGACCTTTATGAATTGGTAAAATGCTCCAAAATTAATCAAATAATATTCAATAAGGACAACTGGAAGTCTTGTTCTTAAGATAGGATAATGTATGTATAAGTACAGACTGGAGAACAATGTGGCCTAGGAATTTTAGTGGACCATAAGCTGAATATGAATTAAGAGTGTGCTCTTGTTGCAAAAGAAGCCAATAGCAAATTATGTTGTATTAATGGGACTGTCACTTGATAGTCAAGAGAGGCGTTTACGAGGGCTGTGTGAAATTTCACCGGCTGTTTCAATTCAACAATGTTTCAACTCATTTTGAGCTTGAAACAGCAAAATTGAATCAAAACAAAGGACTTCAAAACAGCCTCAAAACAAAACAAGACTACTCTAAGCGTTTTAGAAAGTTTTGAAACCTTTCCGGTTTTGAAGTAGCCAGCAGGCAAGTGGTGGGAGACAGGGGAGAACCTGGGCTGCACTTCCAGTGGCTCTGCAGCCCCATGTGGCTCAGCCAGGCTGGGAGCGCAGCCCTGGCTCTCCCTGCCTACCCCAGCCGGGCTGCCAGAAGCCAATCACAGCTCAGGGGAAGGGAAATGAGCCTGATCACTCAGTTCCCCTTCCTAGCACTAAGATCGGGCTGGGGAAAGGAAATCAGCCCAGTTGAGCTGAATTCCCCTCCCCAGTGCCACAAAAGGGATCTTGGAGTCATTGTTAACTCCAGGATAAACATGAGCCACCAATGCGAGGAAGTGGTCAGTAAGGCTAACCAGACCTTGTTGTGCATTTACAGATGAATCACAAGCAGTTTCAGGGAGGTGATCCTCCTCCTCTATGTGACACTGGTCAGGCCACAGTTGGAGTACTACATCTAGTTCTGGGCACCGCACTTCAAGAGGGATGTGGCTAACATTGAGAGGGTACAGAGGAGGGCCACTCACATGATCAAGGGGCAGCGGGGCAGGCCCTAAGAAGGGAGGCTAAAGGGCCTGAACCTACTCAGCCTCCACAAGAGAAGGCTGAGAGGGGATCTGGTGGTGGTTTACAAACTCACTGGGGGGACCAACGGGAATTGGGGGAGGCTCTGTTCCCCTGGGCACCAGGAATAATGGCCACAAATTGTTAGAGAGAAGGTTCAGGCTGGACATCAGGAAACATTACAGTTAGGCCTGCCAGGCTCTGGAATGGGCTCCCAAGTGAGGTGGTACTCTCTCCTACCTTGGGGGTCTTCAAGAGGAGATTGGACAGATGTTTTGCTGGGGTGATATGACCCTGGCACCCGTTCCTGCCCGGGCAGGGGGTTGGACCTGATGATCTGTTTAGGTCCCTTCTGACCCTAAGCACTATGATACTATGAATCAGACTGGGAAAAGGAACTCAGTCCAGCAGGGCTGAGTTCCTTTCCCCAGCCCTATCTCAGTGCTGGGGAGAGGAACTGAGCAATTGGGCTCTGTTCCTTTGCCCGGCTCCTCAGTCCCAGGTGGCAGCATGCGGCTTCCCTCCCTCATCTGACAGGCAGATTTGGGGCCCGCAGCCCCGGGAAGACTGACACAGCTCCCGCAGCCCTCCTGGGGTTGCGTGCCCCCGTCTGCCTGCCAGATGAGAGAGGCTGTTTCGAGTTTCCCCATTATAGCGTATGGGCAAAACGTCGAAACAGCATCACTGTTTTGACGAAGTGAAACGGAACAGTGTTTTTTAACTGAAATGAAATTCAAAATGGAATGTTCCATCAAAACCTCGAAACTCAAGTCAAAACAGAACAATGCTGTTTCACACAGCCCTAGTGGTTACTTTGTTCTATTGAGTACTGGTGAGGCTTCACCTGGAACATTGTTTAGTTTGGGGCAGCGCCGTTGATTTTTTTCCACGGTGGGGGGAAAGGACACGAGCAAAGCGCAGTTCATATGATAGAACAGTGACGCTTCCTAGAATGTGTGCATCAATTTAATGATGTACCCAAATTTATTTATTTTGTATTATGCAATATCTTAAGAATTTCTGGGGAAACAAACCCAAAGAGATTAATATCTGTTGATCTGGTCTTATGTGTAACACTATGTACCTTGGTTATCTGTAAAATGACAGTAGTGGTGTACTAATTTGGCAATCTGTCCATAAATACCTTATGGATTCTGGTTGTTATTATGAAGCCATTATTAAGAAAACTGCTGCAACACAAAATGCCCCCTATGCAGATATGCAGTTGAGAAGTTATTTGACAGGAGTTGTTGCATGTTTCATCAGGGGACCAGAGTTTAGTATGTGGAAAATTCCTAAATGCAGGGGGACTGTCACAGGGTTTCTATCTCCTTTAAGTAAAATAAGTCCAGTTGCCCCCTGACTGAGCAGACGACTAGGAGCATGAGTCTCTAAGGCCACTAAATAAAAGGAAAACTCAGAAGGTCTACTGCCTGATGCCTGAATTAGCCTTCTGTAGGAGACAGCAGTGATGGAAACAAGCTGTCACCTTGTAGGACTCTTAAGGAGTTCTAGGTAGAAGGTAGTTATCTGAGACCTGATGAGAAGTTTCAGGGGAAAGCTTCAGGAGCTTCCCAGAGAAGGGAAGAAGGGCAAAGATGATAGTGGGACAGAAAGATGAGATGGACAAAAGTGGTGGCGGGGGGGTGTTAGGCAGCAGGTGTGGCTCCAACTATGTCCCCAAGCCTGGACCAGGGCCAGAATCAGAGCCACAGCCACTCTATACTCCCCTGCTTCCTCATACTCAAATCTAAAGTGAGGAGCTCTTTTCCCTATGTTAAATTAAAGGGGAATTTTTTTTTTTCTTGAATTTGAGTAAATATGGTATTTTGTGGAAAACATAAGTTCCAGCGTGCCATCCCTGCCCAATGTACAAGCAGATCTGTTTACCCAGAAATGAGACTTAGTTGGCAAGAGGGGGAAAATTGTTCTTCATCAGGGATTGCGGATGTATGCAAGTGAGTACATGAAGATAGCTTCCTAAAGGATTGGACTTTGGACCACGTTTGAGACCGATGCAAACTGATTCTGGTCCCGCTCACTACCAGGCATCACAGTATTGCATGGCTGCATTTTATATTTTTTCAGCTGAGTTTCAGAAATGCCACTTCAATTCCTTTTGCAATAGCAAGTGAATAGCTCTAAAAAGACATAGATCAAATGATGGAGATGACAGATCCATTATTGATTTCCATGTAACGAGATGCATCCTACAATGGGGACTACTCTGCTGAAAAACTGTTTGAACAACATGGTCCATTGACGCCCATAGATTTAACCCTTTCCTAGTCATTCAGACTGATCATTTTTTTCTTTTAGATTAGAACCATCAATATCTGGCCTTTGCAACTTTGCTCTATTCCACAGAGTTTTTGATGGAATAAACCTGAAACAATTCAGAAGGACTCAAGTCACTTTACCACTGGCTTCTACAACAATACATATGGCTTACCAGTGTCCAGAAGAAATATTTTTTTTGAGGAAAAGATCATCTCTGAACTCTACTGCTTATTTGACATTTTGAGAAAGGTTGACACTATTAGCTGAGTTCAAGTTCCTATTAAAGTAGAACTGGCTGGAAACTTCTTTAACAACACATTTTCAAGTGGATAATACAAAACTGAAATGTTTCATGGAAAGTCATTCTCATTACATCCTACAGGCAGGTAAATTTCTAGTACAGCTTCAAGATGGAGCTGTTGAATTATGCCAGTTCTCCTTATTGGGCCCTGTGGACTTCCAGATTCCAAGGTAGCTAGCTGCCTGACTACAGCAAACTATGTAGCCCTTTGGTCTGGGTATCTGGAAGCACTAAAATTTCTGTTTCAAGGGTAGTCTGAATGTGGACAATACAACATCTTCCCTGTGTCCACTTGGTTCCTTGGAAGGGAAATTTGCCATCTTATTCTTCTTTGGGTGCATCTACATGTACTCTAGCAAACTACAACATATCTTGCTCTTATGCTGCTTTTCTTATTTCACTTTGGGTTCAAATTTTGGAGGTCTAAGTAAACTACCTTCCCTGTGTGACTGTTGATGTTACAGCTTTGAAAACACTTTTAAAAAAAAGTCCCAAGTCTGCTTTACTTGACTTCTATTTATTTGGCCCCAATCCTATAAACTTCAGCACTCTTGTGCAGTTTAGTAACTTGAGTATAAATCTGCAGTATTAGGAAGATAATGATACTGAAAAACATATATCTCAGGTTCTGCAAGGAAGAACTAATCTGACCTATTTAATATATTGTGTCTGTGTCTAAAATGAATGGCACAGTGCATAACCAGCTACTACATGACTGCGCAGTAACCGGCATTACTGCGCAGTAGCATCCCCACAGGTTTTTTTTTTCAGATGCTACTGTGCAATAGCAATGAACTACTGCACAGTAGCGTCTTGTGTACATGCACCCTGTGAGTAGGTCTACTGAGGTCAAAATGTAAGTTTTAAGCTTATACAGAAATCTTTGGGAGCTGGGTCATAAATTGCTGTGGTAATTTTCAGTACTGTAATGAAAGGGGCAACTGGGGTACCAGCCCTGGGAGCCTATGGTGGGGGGAGAGGGTGGGTGGGAGGTGCAAATGTAGCAGCAGCTGCATTTCTGACCTGGCTGCTGCAGCCATAGCCACAGCTGCCCAGGACACACAAGCACCTAGATACTCCTCTGTTGTTTTCTTCCTCTTCCTCAGATATTTTACTTTCTCACATCTTTCTCTCTCTCTCTCTCTCTCTCTCTCTCTCTCTCTCTCTCTTTGATCCAGGATATTATATTTATACAGACTTTCAAAGTCAATTTATTTGTCAGTGTTTTTGCTGTCCTGGATCTAGCTAATTTATCTGGTATTCATATTTTTTCTCTGCTTTAACAGAAAACTGTGCCTGAAAATCACAAGGCAGCAAACTAAGGTACAATGTAACACTTTCTACCACATCTGTAGTAATAATGATCCTTTATGTTAGGATTTTTTTTTTAGCATCTGCTCACAAAGGTTAAGTGACTTGCCAAGGTCACATTGCCTTGAAAGCAACCCAATGGCATAGCTGGAAGTAGATCCCAAGCCTCTTGTTCCAGTCTCATGCTTTGTACACTACAATACAAAGCCTCCAACACCTAATAGGATTTGGATAAGTCTTCAAGGTACAAAGTCTGATATTGAATGGGAACAACAATGAATGGAGGTGCTATATGAATAAAGGGATTCATTTGTCTTAGATCTATTGTGTATATGAATACATTACTCTATGTACATATTACACGTAATATGGGTGAAATTGATGATTCAGGAAAATTGGCTATTTCAGTTCTAGTTAATAACCATGAAAAAACCTGATTCAGAATATCTTGAATATTCCTCCATGGGATATGCTGCATCAAAATGCCTAGCTGACAAAAATAAATGCAAAATGATAGTAAGAGCAAAAAATTACCCATTTTTGTTGCATGTGTGTTTTATATACATATATTTTAAAATTGCATCATCAAGTATCCTGTGCCTGCTATAATACAGGGATACAACTCCTTCTACTTGTGTTCTTAATGATAACTGTATTTCATATCTCTTTTCTGAATATGGTGTTTACATTGAGTTAATTTTAAGCTCCCATTGATCTGAGATGAGAGAGATGAGCTAAAGTGATGATAAAATAGGCCTCCTAACTTGCCAAAGTAAAAGACAGAATATGAAAACTTTCTCATGCAGAAACATTTATTTTTTCTAATTCATAGTGGCAAGTAGCAAACATAAAAATATGCAGTTTATTTTTTGCATAAAGTGCAGACCTACACAAAGGAAAATTAAATTATAATTTCCATTTAACTCTTTTCTCCCCAATACTGTTTCTTTTACATAACAGTGATCCAACTTAAAAAGGAAAGGACTCCAAAAGTCTTAATTTAATTCAATTGAAAGTTGTCAATAAAATGTTAATAATTGAAAAAGTGTGTAAAATAATGTGAAAAAAATTGTCTCTGATACCAAGCTGTTCTATGGACCCCTTTTCTTGTGTATAATCCAATATGAAGGTAGTATTAATTTCTACTTAAAATTCAACAAGGATTATGGTGCTTGGTAGAGCAAAATGGGGAGTTGTACCATGAAACATTTAAAACTTTGGAAAATGAAATATAAGGAAATTTAAGTTCAAATGAAATGAACAACTTATTTTCAGAATACAACTTAGGATCATAGGAAAGTAGGGCTGGAAGGGACCTCATCTATTCTAGCACCCTGCTTAAAGGAGGATCATCCATGATTAAACTACCTCAGCCAATTCTGTGTCTAGCCTGCTCTTGAAAACTTCATGCAGAAAGCCTACATTTTGAAGGGAGGTGGAGGGGGTCAAATTTGGAATTAATTTCTTTCCAGCAAATTTTCTGCAGGAAAATATTCAGTGTTCCAACCTCCTCACTAGGTGCATTTGTAGACAACACTTTAAAACATGTTTAAAGCAGCTTAAGTGCCTTTTGCACTGCTTTAATGGCACTGCTGTTTGCCCATTCAGCAGCATATTGCACATTAATTTCAGCCACTGTAGCATATTCAGTGACATAATATGCCTTAAATGACTTTGGGACTCAGCAAATGACTTTGGGGTGCTGAAAAGTAAAACACCTCCAAGGAGTTTGTTTCCTATCCTACAGCCATGAACAGAAGCACCGGGCTTCATGAAGCTCAGGGGCTGTACAGGCAGCCCGTCAGCAGCCCGGGAAGGCAGGCTCCACAGAAGGGGGGAAAAAAAAAGCAGCGAGCCTGATCTTTTTTTTTTTCATTCTTCCCCTGGAGCCTGTCTGCCTGTCTGAGCTGCGTGGGGGCCCATTGCTTCCCTCTACAGCTGTGGTACCCCCCTGGGACTGCCCAAGCTGGGTGCCTGTGGCCAGGTGCCACCTGGGGGAGTGGGGGGCATTGCTGCCTCGGACGGAAGCACCAGCCTTTCCACCACAGCTCAGGGACCGCTCTGCCTGCCAGCAGCTCCATCTCCCCTCCCTGCTGCTGGAGAGGCAGGTAAGGATTGGGCTCTGACATGGGTGTACATGACACTGGGCCCTAAATTGAAGCAATGTTTTAAAAAAAAACACCGCTTCAATTTAGGGAGAATTAAACCCCTGTGTCATGTACAAACCCTCTAGTATTTTATGTTTAGGAAGCACAAAGACATTAGACTATCGTTGGTCACTTTGATAGCGTGAGTATATGTCTGTGTGTACTCATATGTGTATGTGTAAGAGAGAGAGTGTTTATAAAGCCTTTTCATCCTGCTTGAGTTTATAATAGAAATTTTAATTTTGTCTAGACTGAAATCATACTGATCTGACAATTACTGAAACTGCAGTCTCACAAGAGTTAAGAGATTAAAAACTGAATGGAGAGGGATTTTCAGTTAGTCTGTTTAAAGTATTCATAGAAAATAAAACATAAATTTTAATGTCTACTAATAGTCTAAAGAAAAGACATTTATGTACTACTACAATCACACTGCCCTCATAATTAAGGCCCTCCAGAAAAAAGGAGGGGAAAAACAGCCTTTCTGCTTCAAATTATATCTAAGATATGGAGAAAATGATGCTTAGGAAAAAAACAAACATTTCAGAAATGTTTTTTTACTATTCTGGATTACATGGACCTGTCCTTTCCTGACAGCCCCCTGCTTCCTGGGCATGTCTTACACATTGATTGATACACAGTGATAAACTATGGAGTTTATCTCTCCAGAGCTTATTGCTGCTGGGTGTGCATCTGCACATGCACTTGGGACCGTAGCACATTGAGCTGGGGCAGGGTAGCCTTGGCTGGCAGGAGCTACAGGGTGTCAGTCTGCCAGCCTGGGGCTGCTCCCCCTAGCTCAGCATGCTGTGAAGGGGTTGGCTGGGGCACAAGGGTGCTTCAGTGTGTGGCTAGCCCCACACCAAAGCATTTTTGTGCCCCAACCATTTGTGTCAGCGTCTATGTGTACACCATTGCAGAGTTTTTTACTCTGCATTAGGATAGTGCTTGTATTACAAATGCTATCCTGCTATAGAGTAAATTAATTTACTCCAGCCTAATAGGGGTGCACATCTAGACACCAAGTTGTTTGCTACACAGCTAATTAGTCTCACCTATGCATAGTAAACATTTCAAATAGATGCTCCTCCTTTCTCTTAGATTGAGGCTTTGGATGAAATAAAACTTGCAGTAGGCTTCTATGGTTTAATGTGCTCACCTTTCCCAGGACATTTTTCTCCTAAAATTCAGTAACTCTAATTGCCTTATGTTGAAAACTTGTATGTTTATCAACCCTCAAAACCTTTGTAATACATTTTTAACCTATAAATCTGGTTATTTTTAAAATAATTTTTTATGGATAATAAAAATAATCTTATAAGGACTAATATATTCTGTGCCTGGCTAACATAAGCAATTTAGGACACGCTTTGGGAAGTCAAAATGCAACAGTAAACTGATCTTGTAAAAAAAGAAATCCTGTCATCCTCACTTTAAAAGCAGCAATTTGACATCTCAAACCTGATGTGATATGTGAAGACAATTAGACCAAAATAGATGGTGCCTCATTGGGCCTATTTGAAATGTAAACAAAGAACATTTAAAGGAAAATAAATCAGATGAGTTTCACCACAGTCTCTAAGGCCACCATGAGATTCTTTTTACTGCTGTGCTAGTGTTGCTGTCAAATTGTGACAAGGAAAGAAATGGGTATCAGAGAGGGTAATTAATACAGTGTGTGAAGCTCCTTTTCTCTTCAAAGGAGTTTATGCAAAGACTTGGTGTGCATCTCTAAATTTCTGCTTTGAGTTTGGGGCTCTAATTAGAGCTGGCTTGCAATTTCTGTTACAGAGAAAGATAAGGATTTTGGGGTGATATTTTATGTTGGACCAACAGCATATCTGAGAGAGGTCTTAGAGAAGCTTTTTGGTACACGGTACCCATCCTTGGCCCCCATACTTGGGCACAAGTATAAGACTGGAGATAGGCTTATTGAAAGTCTCTGGGTTAGGGTCAGAGGGGAGAGCAAGAAGGGCAATGTCATTGTAGGCATCTGCTGTAGAGCACTAGACCAGGAGGATGTGGTGGATGAGGCTTTCTTCAAACCACTAGTAGAAGTTTCCCAATCACAATCCCTGGTTCTCATGGGGAACTTCAATCATTATGACATTTGCTGGGAGAGCAATACAGAAGTACAGAGACAATCCAGGAAGTTTTTGGAGAATGTTGGGGGCAAGTTCCTGGTGCAAGCATTGGAGAGGCTCACTAGGGACCATGCTCTTCTTGACCTGCTGCTCACAAGCAGGGAAGAATTGGTAGTGGATAGCAACCTGGGCAGCAGTGACCACAAGATAATTATGTTTAGGATCCTGAGGAAGGAAGGCAGGCAGGAAGAATACAGACCCTGGACATCAGAAAAGCAGACTTTGACTCTCTAAAGGCATTGATGGGCAGGATCCCCTAGGAAGCGTGTTTGAGCAGGGAAAGGAGTCCAGGATTGATGGCTGTGCTTTAAAGAAACCTTGCTGAGGGCCTAGGAACAAACCAACCAACCCACTGTGCAGGTAGACTAGCAAGTATGGCAGAAGACCAGCTTAGTTTAGCAAGGAACTTTTCAGTAAGCTAAATTACAAAAAAGGAAGCTTATAAGAAGTAGGAACTTGAACAAACAACTAGGGAAGAGTATAAGAATATTCCTCGGGGTGCAGTGATGAAATCAGGAAGGCCAAAGCACAATTGAAGTTGCAGCTAGCAATGGGCATGAAGGGTAACATAGAAGGATTTCTACAAGTATATCAGCAACAAGAGGAAGATGAGAGAAAGTGTGGGGAGGCAACCTAGCAATAGAGGATGCAGAAAAAGCTAAAGTACTCAATGCCTGTTTCACCTCCGTCTTCACAGGTAACGTCAGATCCCTGGCTACTGCACCTAGCAGCACAGTTTGGGATGAGGTGAGAAGCCAAAAGTGGCAAAATGACATTTTAGGAACTATTTAGGAACAGTGGATGTGTACAAGTCCATGGGGCCAGATGGGATGCACCCAAGGATGCATAGGAAATTGACTGATGTGATTGCATAGCCACTGACCATCACTGAAAACTCATGGTGATAGGGAGAGGTCCCAGATGACTGGAAAAGGGCAAATATAGTACACAGCTTTAAGAAAGGGAAGAAGGAGAATCCAGGGAACTACAGACTGGTCAGCATGACCTCAGTCCCTGGAAAAATCATGGAGCATGTCCTCAAGGAATCCACTTCAAAGCACTTGGAAAAAAAAGAAGGTAATTAGGAACAGTCAGCTTGGATTCACCAAGGGCAAGTCATGCCAAACCAACCTGATTGCCTTCTATGATGACATGACTGGCCTGTGGATGTGGGGAAAGTGGTGGATGTGGTATACCTTGACTTTAGCAAGGTTTTTGATACGGTCTCCTACAACAACCTCACAAGCAAGCTAAGGAAGCATAGGTTGGATGAATGGATTGTAAAGTGGATAGAAAAATGGCTGGATCATCGGGCTTGCAGGGTAGTAGTCAATGGCTCGAAGTGTAATTGGCAGGCCATGGCAAGTAGAGTGCCTAGAGGGGAGTGGGGGTTGGTCCTGGAGCTGGTTTTATTCAATATCTGCATTAATGATCTGGAAGATGGGATGGAGTTCACCTTCATCAAGTTTGTGGATGAAACCAAGCAGGGGGGAGTGGTAGATACATTGTAGGGTAGGGCTAGGATTCAGACACCTTAATAAGTTGGAGGAGTGGACCAAAAGAAATCTTATGAGGTTCAAGAAGGACAAGTAAAAAGTCCTGCACTTAGGATGGAACAATCCCATGCACCAGTACAGGCTGGGGCCAACTAGCTAAGAAGCAGCTCTGCAGATGAGGACTTGGGGGTTACAGTGGACAGTAAGCTGAATATGAGCCAACAATGTGTCCTTGTGAAAAAGATGAATGGCATACTGGGTGCATTAGTAGGAGAGTTGAAGACTGAGTGGGGATTGAATAGCAGCAGCCTTTAACTAACTGAAGCACGGTTCCAAAGAGGATAGAGCTAGACTGTTCTCAGAGGTGGCAGTAAAACACTGGAACTGGAAACACAGAGAGATTGCAGACTCTCCATCTTTAGAGGTTTTTAAGATCCAGCTAGACAAAGCCTTGCTGTGGCTGATATGGCTGGGGCTGATCCTGCTTTGAGAAGGCGGTTGGACTAGATGACTTCCTGAGGTCTCTTGCAATCCTAATTTTCTATGATTCTATAAAAGAAATATTTTGTCTGAAACCTTGTCTAAGCTCTCTCACAACTATAGAATTGGTCCAAGAAAAGGTATTATCCCCCAAATTCTTGCCTCTCCTGTATTTCCTGGACTGTCATGGCAATATCACCATTCAATCACTGTTATAGGGAAACTCTATCATTTCAAAACTTCCTTTTCTTCTGGGAACAAAAAGAAAATATTTTGAACTTGCTTGTGAAATGTTCCCATGAACAAATTCATATTGGAAATACTGGAATGACAGGATAATTTTTCATTTCTTTGTAAGGTCAGAGTGTTCATTTTCATGCTAATATATCAGTTAAAATGAGAATAAAAATAGAGCGCTGAGCTAGTTGAAATGAAGTAACAGAATCACTGGGGCTAGGGACAGACATTACACATAAACTGGCTTAAGTGATCAGAAACTGGTTTAAACCTGTAACAGACCAGATGTTCAGTGCACATGAACCAGTTTGAAAATGACTGAAACTGTTTGAGATAAACCTGGCTGAATGTAGTATCAGACTTAACTGATTTGGGTCAAATCAGTTTATGCAATATCTGTCCAAGACCCCTTGCTGATTTAAGTTAAACCAGACTCCCCGAGCATCCTAGCAGGCTGTCTGGGCTGGATGGGGCTCTCTGCTTCACAGCAGAGCTTGCCCCTCCCCTCTGCTCCCTGGATGGAGCTTGGCAGAGACTTCAAGGATCTTCCTGGCTTCCTCTGATCCCCCACTCTCCTCCCCACTCCTGCTAAGCAGGGATTCCATCGTCCCCTCTGCCTTACACAGACACCTCTCAGCATTAGCTAGGAGACCACATGCTGACTACAGTCCATTCTGTGGCAGATGCGACAATGGCAGAATCAATAGATATATGGTAAGGTCCCTCTGTTGTTTTCTTAATGGGGTGATAAACACTGAGTTAGGGGTGATAAACACTGTGTTATCAATTCCCTAGTGGCCGGTCAGAAAGTGGGGAGACAGGACCCTTCCCTAATCAGAGCATCCTGCCAGGGCCTGGCCATGCCCCCATCAGCTCATCACTTTGGAATGGAAGGGAGGGCTGCTCTAGGGCCCTCTCCCCCATCCAGCTTCTAGCCTGAGCCACTGCAGGCATATGCCTGCATTTCTGGGATGTCTCTACAGTTACAAACTGATTCAGCCTAGCCAGGTTAGACTAACCTGCAATGATTGAATCAATTAAGGCTCAGGATTTTTGAATGTTTGTCCCTAGCCTGGGTTGATCCACCTGCTGTCACTGCCCCTGCCACACAAGGGAAGGCTGTACTATGCTTAAAACATCCTTGACAGATGCCAGCACAGCCTCCTATTAGAAAAAGAATATAGCATGTTCTTAGGTATCTAGTTTGAACTGCTAGCTGCTCTGCTATTCAGGAAACTTTGTTGAAGTTTAACCAGAATATCTCTTTCTACAGTTTAACCCATTGTTTCTTGCTTTATACTGAGAGGGAGAATAGTTGTTCACCATTCTTCTTATGAACATTTTTCAAATCATTGAAAACTGGAGAAACCTATTAGTTTTCCAGCCTAGAGAGCTCCATATCCTTTAACCTCTCCTGATATTGATTACTTTGCAAAAAGGTGATCATTTTGGTTGCCCTCTATGGGTTCGTTTCCTGTTTGTCCATATCCTTGAAATGTGGACACAGTATATAATTTAAGTTGAATTTATTTAAATGAGTCACCTGTTGGAATTTTTTTCCCTATGCTCAGTCAATATTTCTTCTCCACCCAATATTTACATCTAATACACTGGCTAATTATTTGTTCACAATTTACCTTTTTTGTGAAGACGCAAACAATTTATGCACTGAGCAATGTGGCCTTCTTTCTATCATCTGTTAATACTATGTCTTTGCATTAAATTACAGGCCTACAGTTTCCTTTTTTTCTCTTAGTTTAGACGCATCTGCAGAACTCCCTTGTGCTTTTACTGTCTGGTGCCATCTATGTAGTGTCTCTGCCTGTAGATTTTTAATTGTTTTTAGTGATAGCTCTCACTTTCCATTTCTTCTGTGTATCTTTTGATTTTCAGATCACTAAAAAGCTCCTTGTACAGCCATCTCAGTTTCTTGTCATGTCTTCTGTCTTTCCTGTGCATCTGAATGGATTGCAATTGTGCTTCCAATATGATAACTTTTACAAATAGCCAGCTTTCCTGTATTCTCTTTTTTCATTCATTTATCCACAGGAACTTACTACTTCTTGAGTCTCTGAAAATCTGCTTTTCTGAAGTTCATACTTCTAATGTTGCTGTTGACCTATCTTTTCCCCCTACGATTGAGAACTACATCAATTCATGATCACTACCTTTACACTTCAAGTAGGCCTTCTCTGCTGCTCAGAACCAGTGGCTTGGTAACTTTTTCAAGTCAAATTTTAAAACACATCCCCAAAGGTCAAGTCAATCACAATTTTCTGACAGAAAACTGGTCCTTTGGTTATGAATTTTTTAACAAATCTGCCTTCCCATTGGATGTCTTCCCAATAACAAGCACCATTTGTTATCAACAATGATTAGACCTGAGACATCCAAAGATAAAATTACTGACTTCTACCAACTGAACTGAAATGGTAAACCATGAGTTCATGGTAGTAAGGTTGTATCTTCCTCTGGGGAGCTACCATTAAAAGGGGTCCCATAACAGACCCCTCCTCAGTCTGCTTCTGATCCTATAATAATATTTATGCATACTGCACTTTTGCTATTACAGTGTTCTATTTGAATTCAGTTAAGATATAAGTGCCTTCTTTCATGGATCCAAAACCAGACACAAATCTTTCTCTGGTAGGGAAGTGGGTAGAAGGGAAGGGGATTACTCATTGCTTTCTTTTTAAGCATTTAAATAATGGTAGGACTATGCCAGCAAATGGCATTTGTTTAACAAGACAAAAGACCTTTTAGTAAAAATATCTTATTTCTTATGGCTTCTTAAAAAAACCCAAAGAAACCTATATATTTTATTTAAAAAGGCATGCACTCTGAAGATTCATTCAGCAAACAGCACTTTGAAAACATTCCATTAGCTCCAGGAGGAGTATGACTTGCAAGATAATAAAATGGGAAGATGCCCTCAGCTGAAAAATGAGGTTTCTGTAGCATCTTCACAACTCTAAAAATTCTCCTCCTCACAGTTTAATATGTTCAGTGCTGAGACATATAGGCATCTTTTTGCACTCAGCTTCTAAAATCTACAACCAGTTAAACTACTCCCTGGACTGAAATACAAACTACTGCTGTCGTCATTTAAAAAGTCAACATTTATCAGCAGCTGCCACACAAAGATCTTGGAGATGCGGTAGTATTCCCATTGCTAATAATAGGCAATATCTGGGTTATCCCAGAGACCCTTCTCTGTCATAACTGAATAATGTTTTAAAGAGTCCATTGTGTGGGAGATAGTCTGCAGTGATCTATTTACATTAGAATGGATAGCGCCCTCTAACAGGGGAGAAAAAAAAAGAAGAAAAAATGCAGGAAGTTTCAGGGGTAGTAAATTACTGAAGACAACATTTTGTTTTCTGCCTGGGTTCCACCCCTTTCATACTGTACATCCAGGGCTCAAAGCAAATTTTTGCTAAAGCCATTTAGCAGCAAATTTAGCAAAGAGCGCCTTACCATGGAAGCACAGGGCTCCCAGAAATGTCACTGAGCCTACCCACCTTGCCCTGCTCTGCCAGGTCCTTCCCACTCTGGCAGGGCTGAGGGAGTGGAGCAGAGGGCTGTAGCCTGGAAGTGAGGGGCACCAGCAGGGCCCAGTGGGCTGTGGGTGGTAAGTGAGGGGCACTGACAGGGCTCGGTGAGCTGCGGATTGTGTGTGAAGTGAACTGGCAGGGCCAGGGGGCTGTGGGTGGGGAATGAGCGTTGTCAGCGGGGCTGTGGATGGAGAGTGAGGGGCAATGGCATGGGCAGGGCACCAGCATATCAGGGCTGCTCTGTGTCACCAACTAGTGCGGGGGGGAGAAGAGGGGCAGCCACAGCTGGACCCAACTCCTGGTGAGTGAAGGAAGCAGGGGGAATTCTGATTTTCCATAATTAAAAACCCAAAATCAAATGCCAAAATATATAGGTATTTAGAATGTACTTTATTATAGTGATTGAGGCACTAGTAAGCTTCCAATTTGCTTTAAACATGTAAATATATTAATAAAAAATTATGTTCAACTGATACCTATATATAGTGGCTTTTCATTTAAGTATTGGAAAAATGTGGATTTGAGGTTTTTTAACCAGAGAATTCACTACTTTTTTTTTTAATCAGAGAATTTGAGATTTTTAAACAGAAAACCAGGACCCCTGATCATTCATCACGAATAAGATATGACTTCAATCAAAGCTTGATTCTGAACTCATTTAAGTAGATGCCAAAATAACGACTTCCTTCAGTAGTGTATCATCTTTAATCTTGAAGTAGATTCTGTTTTACCTTCATCTGTCCCAAAGATTGCTATGTTTTATTTTGATTATGCCTACATTGAACATTTTTCCTGGAGATTTGCAGGGAACAAAATGAACAACCAGGACCAACAGGGGCTCATGTGAAACAAGCTGTTGTATAGGAAGAAACAAGTAGGGGTCTTTCTTTTCAACATATATAACCAAGTTCATTACAATGGCTCTCAGGCACACACACTCTATCAAAAGCAACAACTGTAAGAACGTGTATTGACACAGCTTAAATGCTGTAAATGTTCTGATGAGAAAATATATTTGAGGGAAGGAGGTGCCCTTCACACAGGAGGGCAAATTAATTGAGAGTGGGAACAGATCTTAAAAGGGCAAGGACATTTTTTTCAACTACTGAAGGTGGAATAGTACATAAAATTTTCAGTTCTTTTGACAGTAATTATTCAACTGTAACCTTCTCAATGCCTTTTTATTTCTTAATTTATTCAACATTGTAAACACCTGCAGACCCAGATGGCTGATTTATTCTCTAAAGCTTTGGAAATGTTGTAGAGCTAGAATGAGGTAGGCTAACACTGCAGTATGGATTAGGTTTATTATTAAGAATTGATGGTAATAAAATCAACAACTTTACATGTCAAATAAGTTAGTGGAGATGGGGGAGAAGGCAAAAATATTCTTTATGATTTTATTTTCCATTGGGCAATATCTTCCCAAGATTTGTATTAAAACATAGATTTGATAGACATATATACTGAACCATGCTCATGGGAAAGACCAATGATTTTATAAAGATGCTGACTATAAATTTGCTGAAACTACAAGTAAATTGAGGACTTAATAAGGGCTTAATTAACTTTGTTGTTCATGATTCCCCCTCCACTTGTGTCCCAGGTCCTTTAGATTGATTTGTGTTCCTCTGTCTTTTGGGGGTGAAAGACACTAAATAGAATTCAAAAGGTCTGGATTCAGTTTCCAGCGCTGCTATAGACTTTAATGAATATTATTTAATCTACCTGTGCCTCAGTTTCCTCTGTTTAAAACAAAGATAATAAAATACTTCCTGGGCACTTCTACATGAGACAATGTACAGAATACTAATTCTACTGCACATTACCACAGCAGGCAAAACCCATGCTAATGTGCAGTAGATTTACTTAATGTACCATAATTACTAGGGCTGCGCGAGGCTTCGGATGCAGCTTCGGATCCAGAGAAGCTTCGGACACTTCGGGGTCCCAAGCAGCATGTCCGGGTCAAAGTGCTGGTCTCGTTAGGCTTCCCGAAGTGGTTTGGAGCTTCCGAAGCCCTTAGGAGCCGCCTTGCAGCCACCTTCGAGATCCGGCCATAGGGTATAAGGGTGAAACAATAAAATATCTATAACTTTGGAGGATTTTGTCCAATTTGAATGAAATTTTCAAGGATGGTAGACTCTGCAGAGAGCATGAATCTTGCTGAGTTTCAAGGAGATAGATGTAGGGGTTTGGGGGAAACTGCACCCCAAATTCTTGAAAGCAAAATTCCTGTCACGTCTATGTGTTACAACACAGGGGAGTCAAGACTGCAGGACTGGTAGCTCTTGCTGAGGCCACAAAGTCTGCTATGTTTCAAGAAGATCATACAGGGGTTTGGGGGGAACTGCCCCTCAAGCTGTGAACGAGCAAAACTCATGCCATGGGTGACACTGCGTGTGTTAAGGTGCAGAGAGGTGACAGCTGCTGCGATGGCAGCCCCTGCTGTGGCCATGATGCCTGCCAGCTGTTGAGGAGATCGGTGCAGGGGGGTTCTGGGGCCCTGCACCCCTAGCTGCAAAACTCATGCCATGGGTGCTTGTGGGACTGACTGTGTCTGTCTTGGGTGGGGAGACACTACTGCAGGCCTGGCTGCTAAGCTATTGTGTTACCAGTTACCAATCAATCAGTCATGATTCACTCAGGGACCAGCTCAATACACAGGACCTAGCTAATGTAGCCAGTTGATTGCCATCAATTAGCACGTACAAAACCAGACTAAGAAGAGGAAAGAATCAATACAGACAACTGCCCCAAGACAGACACAGTCAGTCCCACAAGCACCTATGGTACGAATTTGGCCTGTCAGCAGCTAGAGGTGCAGGGCCCCAGAACCCCCCTGCACCTATCTCCTCGATAGCTGGCAGGCTTTGTGGCCTCAGCAAGGGCTACCATCCTTGCAGCTGTCACCCCGCTGCGCCTTAACACATACAGTATCACCTAGATCACAAGTTTTGCTTGTCCTCAGCTTCAGGCCCAGTTCCCCCCAAACCCCTGCACTGATCTTGAAACTTGTCAGGCGTTGTGGCCTCAGTAAGAGCTACCACCCCTGCAGTTTTGACCCCCCTGTGGTGTAACACATAGATGTGACAGGAGTTTGGCTTTCAAGAATTTGGGGTACAGTTCCCCCCAAGTTCATGCACTGATCTTCTTGAAACTTGGCAGGCTTTATACTCTTACCAGAGTCTATCAATTCTGCAAGTTTCATCCAAATTGGACAAAAAACAACAAAGTTATAGATATTTCATTGATTCCCCCATTATACCCTATGGCTGGATCTCCAAGGTGGCTCCGAAGCCTCAGAGCCACTTCAGCCGGATCGAGGCAGAAACCCGGTCCAGAGCTCCAGATCGGATCGCAGCCATCTGAAGTGGCTGGATCCAAAGCCGGATCGGATCACTGCCGACTTGCACAGGCCTAGTAATTACAATGCATTAATGAATGTGTAGACACCCCCCCTTTGTCTCACCTGTTTGAGTTAAAGGTCAGGCAGGGTGCCACATTAGAAACTAACTTGTTCAGAGGGACATGAACTGTCATAGGCCATGTGTACATGAAACTGGGGACCTAAATTGAAGCAGTGGGTTTTAAAAAACACCACTTCAGTTTAGGGCTGATTAAACCCCCATGTCATGCACACCCCCTGCTGACTTACCTGCCTCTCTGGTAGGTAAGGGAGGGCACAGTGGTTCCTGGGCTCAGTGTGTGTGTATGTGTGTGTGAGGGGGGGTGGTGCTTCCCTCCACAGCAGCGATGTCCCCCCCCCTCCCCCCCAGTGGCACCTACCCACAGGCACTCGGCTTGGGTGGTCCTGGGAGGCACCACAGCTGCGGAGGGAAGCACCAGGCCCCTATGCAGCTCAGGCAGGCAGGCAGGCTCCAGGGGGTAGGGGTCAGGGAGGGGGAGATCACGCTCACTGCTTTTCTTGGGTGGAGTCTGCTTTCCCAGTCTGCTGCCAGGCTGCCTGCAGGGGTCTCTGCTGA
>NW_005842087.1:1085710-1107990 GCF_000455745.1 Alligator sinensis | reverse complement strand
TGAGCTGTGGAGCTGCACGGAGACAAGTGCTTCACCCTGCAGCAGTAGGGGCAGCAAACTAAAGCTGCTTGAAGGAGTTTTAATTTTCTGTGCCCCGGGTCATTTAAGGTGCATCATGCCACTGAATTTCCTACAACAGCTAGAATTAATGTGCTATACACCCCTGAGGCATGCAAACACTGACACCATTAAAGCAGTGTAAAAGCATTTGGCCTGCTTTAAAGTGCCGTGCACACATGCCTCTTGTTTTGTTTATACATGGCCATAGGCAACAACTGACTCTGTTAGATGTAATGTTTAGGTTGTAATTCTCTGAGACAGACTTCTAGAAAAGTAGGGCTGGAAAGGACCTCAGAAGTCCATCTACTCTAATCTCTTGCTGAAGGCAAGATCATCCCTATTTAAACTTTTTTAAACCATCCTAGACAAGTGTTTTTCTAACCTATTCTTGAAAAGCTTTACAAACAACCCTCTTGCACAACTACCAGGTCCAATGACTGAAACAAGAATACCCTAACTTGCCACAAGTAAAGCAGGGGGACAAGGGCACTATCAATATCCTTCCACGCTGTCATTAAAATATGCTCAAGTGGTTGTTTTACTGCATGTTTGTATAGGGTCCCATACAATATTGCCCCAACAACTTATGCAGTACTGCAATACAAATAACTACTGTATTACTATGCACTGGTCTAACACCGCTGGGGGATGGGGCAAGGTGGGGGAGACATCACCTTTTTTGCCTTTGTGCTGGTTAAAATTTTTCATTGAGGTGGCCATCTGTATTGCATTTGATTGCAGTTGGTATTTAGTTGCTTTATAGTGGACACCCCAGGAATTTCTGGGTATGATCAGGTCCCTCAAGCCCTGGCAGCACCTGTCTGGATTTCCCTTTTTATTTAGTCATGCCCCAGAGATCTGCCTTGGCAAGCAGGAGAAGTCAGGCAGATGTTCTCAAAGCTTGAGGGGCTTTGAAGGGACTAATCCTGCATTCTGGTGGACTGCTACATCTTAAAAATCTGGTCTAATCCTGAATTCCCAGGGTGCACAGGACTGAGCCCCTCAAGCCCCAGGAGAACATGTGGCCCATTGTCTTGCAGCATCAATGGGAAGAACAAAAGGTGATTTGTTTTGCCCAGTGAAGCAGATCAGCTATTCAGGGATCTCAGCAAATCCACTCTTGGTTCATAGTATTGCAAATAGGATTGAATCAAGCCTCATGTCCTGAATAATGCAAAATATTTTTCTTCAGCATAAGTGTAAATATCAAAGAAAGCAAAACAAAAAAAGTGTCCTGGTGACTGAAAGTCATGGTAGGAAACAAAATCTGTCACTGGTACTTTTACAGACATGCATAACAGCTTGATGCCAATGAAGCCTTGAAACTTTGGTTTCTTTGTATTCTTTAGTCTTTCTCCTCTTAACATTATGTAACCCTGGGCATGACACTACACGCGCCCTCACCTGAATAGTGGAAACCTGGGGTACCCGGTAGCCAGTAGCCCTGCCCAGCCCCCCTGGGAAGCTGCTGCAGTGCCCCCGAGTGTAGAGCCTCCCCTTACAATCAAGCACCCTTGCAGACAATTCTCAAACTATTTACAAGATTTAATTATTTACAACATAACAAATAATCATTAAATAAGCACATGGATATACCAACTAATAAACCCTCAAGAACTTATTTACACAGTCTCTCACTTGCACACGGTGTATTAGGGATCCTGTGTGCAGTGTCCCTGGTGGGGTATCTCAGGGAGTGGGACTGTCTGTGTCCCTGCACATAGTCTGTGGATGCTCCCTGGCGCTGGTGTCCATCTCTGTGCTCCTGGGGTCTCCGGGCAGCAAGGGTCTCTGGGCAGCAAGTGGCGACTCCTCTGCAGTCCCTGCAAGACAGCCTCACTCTGCCTTTGACCCCCTTCCCCGGCTCTGCTGGGAGCAGTGTCTGGGCTGCAGGCTGTAGCAACCCTCCTGTCCCACACAGCCTCACAGCCCGGGCAAATGCAGCCCATCCCTGGGCTTTGCCTGGCCCTGGGGCCCCTCACCCATCAGGGAAACTAGGGCAGACTCTGGCAGTCCCCCCCCCGCCCCCGGCTCTGCTGTGCTCCCCCAGCCACACTGGGCTGCAGTCATGTCTTCACAGGCTTGGGATCTCCACACAAGCAGTTCCTGTCTGATCCTGCTGCTGCAGCTTCCCAGGCCGGAAACAAGAACTGGATACTGTATCACTTCCCTTTCAGCCTCTGCTGCAGCTTCTGCAGGGTACTCCCAGGGGCTCTCCGAGGCACCACTGTGTTGAGACTTTGAATCCGGTCTCTAACCTGTCCCTCAGCCCCTCTCTCTCTCTTGTTCTCCCCCGCAGGAAAACTGCTCCCCCCTTTTATCCAAGCCTCTCAGCCAATCCCAGCTCAGGGCCCTTCCTGGACTTTTGCTAATGGCTCTCTTTGAAAATTTTGCTGGGGTTATATCACCCCTCCCACTTCCAACAGGGCTGCTTCCAAAACAGCTTCACTTCAGAGCCTACAGTGTCCCCTCAGGGACAAACTCTGTCTCTCTGCCAGGCAGCCCTTCCCATTCTGTTCAGGTGGGTCCATTTTTTAAATGCTGCTACAATTACATACCAAAACCATTTGTAAGAGGCAAAGTATTTATGATAAGTAACCACAATGATATGGGGACAAAAAACATGGCTAGAAAATAGACATCTCAATTCACTTTTCTCTTTTTTTTGTTCTTTGCTTTTTAGCAGCATATGCAAATTGACTCTGATTTGCAAGAAATTTACATGCATGTATATACTGGTATATTGGTGTGAATTTAAGAGGCTTTTCCCCCCATTTGATACTATGGTGCTGGGTTTGTTGGGTTCATAGATTCATAGATGCTAGGGTCAGAAGGGTCCTCAACAGATCATTGAGCCTAAACCCCTGCCTAGGCAGGAAACAGTGCTGGGGTCAAATGACCCCATCCAGATCCCTATCCATCCTTCTCTTAAAGACCCCCAAGGTAGGGGAAAGCACCACCTCCCTTGGAAGCCCATTCCAAATTTTGGCCACCCTTACCATGAAGAAGTTTTTCCTGATATCTAGCTTAAATCTGCTCTCTTTCAGTTTGTAACCATTGTTCCTTGTTACTCTAAGAGGCACCCTCATGAACAGAGCATCTCCGATCCCTTGCTGCATCCCCCTAATGAATTTGTAGGTGACCACAAGATCACCTCTCGGCCTTCTTTTGTGGAGGCTGAAGAGGTCTAGTTCCCTAAGTCTCTCCTCATAGGGCTTGTTCTGTAAGCCCCTAACCATACGAGTGGCCCTCCTCTGGACCCTCTCAAGTCTATCAACATCCTTATAGATCCTTACCATGAAGAAGTTACATCCATATCCTTCTTGAAGTATGGCCTATAGAACTTCTATAGATGGCCACAATGTTGCACCCTTGTAATCTTGGCAAAGTACAGACAGTGAAAAAGCCTGAGGCGGAATCAATTCAATCTATGCAGGTTTGTTCTCTAAGCTTCATAGACTGGACTGTTAACTAACAGAACTCATGTTTATGTGTCTGTTGGCCAAGGCAGTCAGATACCTGCATTGCCAAAGCCAGAATGTGTGGGGATGGGGGGAGAGGGGGAGGGGTATGTGCTTCTGTGTGCCTATTATGGCATAATAATAATTTAGGGATTAACAACCTGAATAACATCAAGTAATCTTTGAGCTGCTCTAATGAGACTGAGAATAATAAGTCCCCACTGTGTATGGGGAGAATTTAATAGTGACATACAGCCAGCCACATGTGCCCTATATGCTCCTTTGGAATCCTGCACCAAGGGAAGTTCAGCTGACTGGGGATAGCAGAAGTATTTACTTACCTTGGTATATGACGCTTAAGTGTCATATTGAATTCTCTCTCCTTAGAGGACATCTAAATATAGACACTTGGTTGTATGTTGCCTCACATGACTGGTTTTTAAAGAAGTTCTTTCTAAGAGTTGTTCTTCTTTGCTCTGAGAATCTGTCATGTATATTCTAGTAAAGGGAATGTGGGGGTAGGGATGACTTCTTTTTTTCTTTGTGTCTTTTTTAAATGACAGACCTGTCAGATGGATGTTATTTTATTTATTTATTCTTTTAAGATGATGCCTTGCTTTGGAAATGAGTTCCAGAAGGCCATGCAACTTAACTTGGCTCGTTGACATTGATTGTACCTTTTGGAGTTCCTTGGGTGAATCTGATATCTTTTATTAGACCAACTTAAATAGTTGGAGAAAAAATATCTAAGCAACCTACACCCCTGTTGGAGTTCCTCATGCTTACTCTGACTGGAAAAAACATTACAATGTTAAGATTATTTGCCTTGAAAAAAATGTTCTCTTAAGATTTCCTCTGTGCTAAGTTGCCTTCCTAGCACAACTGCACATTAGGTTACTTTGATATCCTATTAGGTGATTACTAAACAAAGGCTAAATTTACTACAGGAGATTGGGTACTTGGAATCTAAAATCTGGCACCCAAAAAGCCAGGTACTTAAGTTTGGTTGTTGGTTTTACAGATTCAGGCTTTTAATTTCTAGCTGTTTCTGTTCCTTTCCTTGAGATATTAAATTTCTGAACTCCCTGGAGCATGTACTAACACTTTAATATATGTGTCTGAATCTTTGTGGGGTGGGCTTCAGGTACTCTTTCCAATAACAATTGAGATAAATTATAATAGTGCTTGACAAAGTATACAGTATTATAGTGATGGTAGTAACAGAAAAACATATTCATGGAAAGATGGGGTGTACTCTTATTGTAGCCTTTTACTGGGCTAGATTTTGATCTTAGGTCCCCAACTTATAGAGCATATGTTTGCCAGCATCTTGCAAAGACAGGTACAGATCCATCTCAATGTAGGGTTTAGACCCTTATGCTACTGAATGTCCACAATAATTCTTCTGACTGAGGGCATTGTGCAATGTAGGGCTGACATTTTGCCACATGTTTTGGGGTGAAGTGTGTTGGGGACTGGATCTTTTTAAAGAGAAAATGGCACGAGTCATTAAATTATGAATTGCAGAGCCAAACTTTGCATGCTGGGAATTATGAAAGAATTTTCTGTGGACTAGGCAAAAAAGAGCTCACATTGCTCTCTGTATACTAGAGAGCCGGGGAGTCAAACTCCCCCAATCCCTTGATCCAACTCTTGACTGCAGAGTTCCCTGTGAGAAGAACCATGAGAAGTCTCATAGATCAGATCTGGATCAACCTCTGGCAGTGACAGTTGTGGAAACTGCCACTCATTCCTGAACCATGGGGATTAACGCATCTGTTGCTCACCCCTTCAGCACCAGCATGTGTCCCCCATAGGGCTCTCTAGTCCACTCCTGAATTTTCCGCTCCTCCAGGAGCCCTGCAAGCCATTTCCTTGACACCCTTGTTGTACTGTGTATGCAACTACAGTAAAAACGTGCTATCCAGCATCTTACAAGCCAGCATGCTCTACTAACCGGCACACCAGCTTGTAAGATAAAGTGAAACTGGAAGTGTCTACCACGGCACTTCCAGTTTCTCTGAGCCCCCACAGCCAGGGGCAAAGCAGCCTGTGCTGCTGAGCCCCCATGGCCCAGGGGCATAACAGGCTGCGCAGGGCTTTGTGGGGCCCACTTCCCTGTCCTGTGGGGACAACAGGGCCCACAGGATGGGCAGCGATGTGGCGGGAGGGACGACAATGCCATGGGAGGAGAGGAGGGATGCCCCAGATGTGGTGGGAGAAGTAGCAGCTGGGGCTGCTTAATTAACCAGCATATTTTGTTATCTGGCATCCTCCATTCCTGGGGGATGCTGGATAACAGAGCTTTTACTGTATAAGTAATTTCTGAGTAGAAATGGAAAGCTATGACCAAGAGGGAAGGAAATGGTTTCAATGGTTATAAAAAGAAAAGCAATCTAATTTTTATATTATAGTATAGTTTATCAGTACATTATTTCTATTAAACCATATACAGCTTGCTGCTTCAGTATAATGATGACAATACAATTAATCTTTGCATATTTTTAATGTGCAATACACAATTCCGGTAAAACAATATTCCTTTTTTTCATTTAATAGAAATATGTTGTGTTTAATATGCTAATTAGAAGATTTGAGACAGAAAATTGAAGTATCATTTTTCCAGTTCATTAAGATTTGACTCTTGACTACTGCTTTGCAATTGATTAGTTAATTATACAGCTACCAAAATCTCTGAAGGCCAAGCACATTTTTTCATGTGGCCTTACACTATCTATAGTAAAAAAATTATTTTGTCAAATGACAAGACGAGTCTCTCCAGTGAAAGATCTACTTTCTTTAATTTGGCTTGAAATGTGAAATCTATTACTTCTTGTCAATTAAACAGTCATTGGACTGTTTTAGTTAATACCACGAAGCATACATGTTCTTTGAGTGATGTAAATTACATTTAAAGTGACAATAAGTACCCAATAAACAGGCAAGATTTTCACACTCCATTAAGAATAAAATTGTGAATAGCATTTTCTCAGCATAATACATGGTCATTATAAAACCATCCATGGGGACCAAACATTGTAGCTGTTGTTGAAATGTATCATTATAACAAGGGTAATGACTGTAATATTCACCTACTCGTAATCATTAGCACCTCCTATTTTGCTTTGAGTTTGGGCAGAAAAAAAAATCTACAATTTGTACTTTACTTCACAAATTCAGAGAAAGTGAATTCATTTATTTTTAGTTTTCATCTCTGTCTCTTAGAGCTTCATGAGATACATATCAAATTTTCAAAAAGGTTAAAAAAGGGGGCAGGTTTACTAAGATGGAGCCCTAGGTTACGTGCTGTCTCTCTTCTCTAACTGGAGTAGAAATTGGATAGCAGAAATTGTGTTATGTTTTATCCAAGAAATATTGAACACAATATGCAGTGGGACAGCTTCAAGGGGCAGAGTGGGAGAGTACTCTGGGAAATGCTTAGCTTGTGCCTTGATGGTTGTAGCATTTGCTTAGATTCAGGTTTAAATCACTTCTTTGTGAGAGGGGCAAAAAACCCTGGTCCTATATTCCCTGGGCAAATGTCCTAGAGGCTAAACTTGACCAAAGGGTAGGAGGTCCCCTCAGGACAACCCTATCTTACCATCGTGAGCTGGCGTCCTAAAGCAGCCAAAAACTTCAGTAATGAAACTATGTATGCAGCATTTAGTCATGTGAATGATAAACAGGATCTGATGCTCTGTGCTTTGGTAGGCTAATAGTCTGGACCTGGTGGATTATTTCTGCCTCGAATGTGTCTGCTACGATATCTGTCTTCTGAAAATGCATCCTTATAATTCACTGGAGTGCTGTGCAGGTCTTGCTGACTTTCTGCCCTCTCTGTCACGTTCAGGACATCCTTACATTTTACTGCAATTAAACTTGTGACGTCCCTTGCCATGCTTTGCAGCATTGGGTAGTGTTCCCCACTGAATGCTGTATGGGACTCATGTGCATGTGTGTGGGTCAATTTTTAGAACAGTGATTTTTGGCCAGAATGCCACAGCACCCTGGAGTGCCTTGACAGCCTTTCAAGGGCGCTGCAGGACACCCACACTGTTAGCACAGTTAAGTGTGCAAACACGATTCACAAGATAAATCCACAGATTTCAGCTAGGAATCCATAGTGTTAGAAACACTCTGAAATGTTATGGTTTTTCTGATTTTTTTTGCAACAGAATAATTGCTCCATTATCTTTCTGTACTTAAAACTTGATAGTATCATTCTCTGAGGGGTGCTTTGAGTCTAAAAATGTTGAAAACCACTGTTCTAGACAGTCAAAACAAGAGAGTTTCTGTTCCTACAAGTTTCTATTTGCCCACTATTCCTTTCTACTTTTCATTGTTGCCCATAAATTCAGCAGTTTTCTTTCTGCCTTTCATGTTGCAGCCATAATACAGTGGATAATGATACCAATATTCTTAGCTTGCACATCTCTCTCTCGTTTCCTGTATTTCTTTAATAACTTGAACCTGTGTTCTTTTTTTGCCCACCTTACCCTCACTGGGTGTACAATTCATGTGCAATTAATGTGACTGAATAAATAGTGCAATTTGAGCTAGAGTAAACTAATCCCAATATCATTGTCTACATGTGCCTTTAATTGCAGTAATTTACTCCACTGTTGGATAGTATCTGTATCTGATGGCACTATTGTATGCTGGAGTATATTCATTTACTGTGCCCTAATTGTGGTGCGTATGTAGACAGTAACAGTTTACTGAGCAGTAAATTTAGGCTACCGTGTGGCAAAGTGCATTTGTAGACATGCCCACAGGTTTGTTTGTTTGTTTTCCCTCTGGACAGCTCAGTTGTCCTTGATTATTTAAAAGGATGCAAATATGCTTCTTTTGACAGTCTCTCCAGTGAGGTGGAATTATGGGCCTTGAAATGATCCTTTTTTCAATTAGGGAATCTTTTAATGTCTCCATAAGTACATGTAGGTGGTAGAATTCTTACATCTGTAATGTATGCTCATTTTTTTAAATATGCTCTGTTTGCTCCCTTGATACTCTTCCTTTCTCTTCTGGAAAATAAGATCCTTTTTCTGCAGAATCTTCTTTATGCTATTAGTCTCTATTAGACTCTAATTCTGCATTACCAGACATTTCAGCCAATATATAGTAAAAATGCTTCTTCCCTGCACCAAAACTATTTTCGACCGTGCTAGCAACCAGCAATGGCAAACGACTATGATTAAAACTAAGGGCCTTGTTACATGGTAATTTTGGGGGGCTTCTGAGGTTTTTAACCCCTGGATTGTCTACACATTGGGTGCATCTACGTGAAACGCTGCTATGTATTGATTACTACACATTTACTTAGTAGTTGCTTATACAAAAATGATACAAAAATACAGTAACTGGAGTTACTGTGCAGTAGTGCTAGCAAGTGCCTTTTTAAGCGATGCTACTGTGCAGTATTCTAATACTACTTCACAGTAGTGTCTCAGCATGGTTTTTCCCACACGATGCTACTGTGCAGTCAGTCTTATGTAGATGCACCCAATAACACCTGAAACTAGTTTTAAGCACTCATTATGTCACTCAAGGCCAGAAGAGCAGCAGCCCAGCTGAAGCAGTGGTGGCAGGGTATGTAGGATAACCCTTGTCTGCCTGCTCCTCCAGGACAGACAGCATGGGCAGTTACAAGTAAGTAATGTCCCAGCGGCAGGGGAAGGGAGGAGGCAAGGGGGGAGGGAAGGGGAAGTGAACTGAGGGAGGTCAGGGAAGAAGCCTGAAATGTCAGGGGTGGAGAGAGAGATTCTTACCTTTCAGTCCTCCATGCCCCTACTAGCCCAAAGTGCGACTGGCTAAAGCTGGCACAAACACTTATCAACATTTGTGTGGCTCACAGTGTAAGGTGATATTGCTTATTGGTTACTATGGGTGTCCACACACATTGGCTTATATGTTGGATTTTGTCTCCTCCAATACAGTTAATAGGCTTCATTGTAACCTTTACAAAAACAATTCCAACACTTTGTGTTAGACAGCAGAAATGTCTGGAAACTGATTTCTTCTCTTATATGGTTCAGTTAAGCACACCTTTTTAAATGCCTTGATATGAAAAGAAGCCATTAGCTTATTCTTTACATAAGTGTTTGCTAATGTTCTCTGTCAGTTTAAAAACTTAAAAAATATATATATTTTTAATTCTCTCTGTCATAAAGAAAAAAGCATACCAACCATGAAGTCTAATTTTTAAGCGTGGCTAATTAGCTATTGAAACTACTTACTAAGTTTTGTGATGGATTCTCCATCACTGTCCATTTTGAAATCAACATAGATTTTTTTTCTTCCAAAAAGCAATGTTTTAGTTAAACAGGAATTAATTCAGGAAAAAAAGTATATGGCCTGTGTTGCCCAGAATACCGGACTAGATGGTTACAGCAGTTCTTCCTGGCTTCTGATCTATTAATCTTTTATAATAAATAAATAAATACATCCAGTGAGATAAATCATACTATTTATTTTATTTTGCTTATCCAATCTAATCTGTGTCTGTTAAGTAGGCTTTTATTCTTTACCCTTAGTTGTACCTTACTATCAACACAGTATCAGAATAATTACTAACAGTTCTATGCTGTACATAGAGTGGTTGAAAAGTTGAAAAGTAAAAAAAAAAAAAAGACAATCCTATTGAAATCTATGAAAGCCTTGTTAACAGGCCTGTCTGATCAACATTAAAATAACAATTTCATCCTCTGTCTCATTACTTAATGCTTTTAGGGACCAGTCATGCATTGTACTTTGATTTGTGCTTTGGTATATAATTCCTGTACACACCTACCGTGTTGTTCTGTTATGTCTTCTAGTCACTTCCTGACCAATTGGCTTTTGGATTTGTACCCTTTCCCAGGGACAGAGGGGCAAAGTTTTTAGCAAATATGTTTCTTTCATCCAGTGGATGTGTCCAAACAAGTGGAGCTTTTCCCACATTGCCACATCAATGGTCATTCTTGCTTTGGTCCTTTCCTTATTATCAGATTTGTGATGTCTTGCCAGAAGCAATCATCTGCAACATTTTAGTTAAAAAAGCAGCTGTTTTGGAGCTGGCCAATTCTGAAGTTCCCCATTTTCATCTCACTGAGCAGCTTCAAGAGCATACATGTATTGAGCAGCCTCTTTATTTTGTATCTTGATACAGTTTGATATTATGCCAACTTTTCCAAACATCTCAATTCACATTTAAAACAGTTCATTAATTGGTTTAGTGGCCAAACCAAAATATTCATTTGAATCGAACACACAATTTTCTTCTTTTTATTGTCCCTTCTTGCCCTCTCACTTTCCCTAGTTTTATTTTTGGCTGTCCTGAAATATTGGATTTCACCCAAAATTATATTTTTTTGTTTCACTTCTGGTTTAATTAACCATTTTATTTAGTCTTTCTTGTTTAATGTAGGTGACTTATTTTTACACCAAAAATGCTGTTTTTAAAAGGAAATGTCAGCTTCACTTAAAAAATATGTCAAAATGAAATGTTACCTTTTCTGAAATGAAAGTGTCAAAATGAAATGTTTTGACTTTTAAATTTTTTTCTACTATTTTCTTTTGTAACTATGCAATTTGTTGAAAAGATTTCATACACAGAGCTAATTGAAATAACTAAAACAGATTTTCCAAATGATCCCAGTATTTTGCAGTGTTCAGCGATTCTGAAATCTGGCTTATACCTGTCATAAGGGCAGTGACTGAGCACTGAAAAAAAAATATTTTGCCCCAGTTGTGGATTTTTAGCACTTGAAAATCTGGTCATGAAGTCTCCATTGACTTTACTGAATTTCCACTGAGTTACTGTAGAGGCCCTGATACCTGAGTGGATAAGAGATACAGCAAATTAAGGGTGGAAATAAGTCTATATACTGTACTACTATTTATTATAACATTTTATTTTATGGGAATTAAACAGCTGACAAGTGTATTGAGTTGGTCTGATGTATGACAATTATGCTCTGCTCTTGCGTTTTTTGAAAACGGTTTTCATTTGAATTATGCCATATGGAATAATTACCATGAAACATTCATTCTGTGCTTTCCACCCACATTTCTTTGACTTCTCATGTTTAATACCAAGCAGAAACTTTCCATCTGTCAATCTTTAGATCAACTGGTGAAGTGAAAGTTATTACATTCAGTGAATGGCATTACTGATAATATAATGAGTTGTGATCTATTAAAACTGAAACACATACATAGTTTCATACATTGGTACCTATTAAAGTTAGGCCTTCTGCTACTAGAGGGGTCTTAGTCAAATACAATGGGCCTAACTGTCCCATGTGGCCCATTTAGAATACAGATCTTCCTGTTTCTAAGTTGAAAAGGAGCTGTTAGAGTTTAGGGAAGCATCCATCTCTTCCTGCAGATTTTGTGTAACACCTTCGTCCACAATCTGTTTAGGGATGGAGTAGCTTTAAGATTGTTCTGGCAGGAACACAGTTTAGTCATGGTAAATCCTCTTAAACATCAATATAGCCTAAAGCTCTATTAGTTGTTTTGTAGATGCCTCCCCATACTATTCTGTACTGAATACTCACTAATGCCTGTAGGTATGCTCTCCCTGCTTTAGGTCTGAATAAGAACAGAGTCATGGATTAAACCAGAGCTGTCCAATCACAGGCTCCTGCCCAGCTGCCACTCTGCCAATTGCTCAGGGGCAGCTGCAGGCTCCCTCTCCCTTCTCCAGCTTTTGCCTTCTTCCCCTGCTCCTGTGGTCAGGGCAGCACAGCAGGAAGGGGCCAGGCTGCCTGTGCTGTGCATGTGGAAGGAGAAGGTGCCGAGCTGCACGCACTGTGCACTCTGCAAGCAGGATACTGCAGGTGGGCTGCCTGCATGACATGTACAGCTGGGAGGGAGGTGGGGATGTAGGTGGAGTCAGGCTGCCCATGTGGCTGGGAGATGGGCTTCATGTGTGGTGGGGGGGAGCTGAGCTATGCATGTGGACAAAGGGAAGCTTCGGGGGAGAGTAGCCCCCACAGTATGCACACTGCATGTGGCCCCTGGCTGCCCAGAGGTTGGACAGCCTGGCATTAAGTGACAAGGAGCTTCACAAAAGAGAGGTGCTTCCCCCCTATATGTTGTAAACCCTTTTTTGCCTATAAAATATGCACTCAGCTGATAGATGGAAATAAAAGAATAGCTAAAAAAACAGGAGGGAAGAGTATGGGAGCAGCTGCTTCAACTGCTACTGCCTCTGCCTTCTGCAAACCAAAATGTGTGTAAAATCACAGGGTTTATGCTGTGCAGAACAGCATTCACTTTTCACCTGATCACTGTAACTGTCCCAGGCAGGAAAGTCACAACCATTAATGACAGGGACAGCACAGCCATTGATGTGATGCTATTGAATTAGTGATGGAAGCTTGAAGGAAACATGGGAAGTGAGTCCCTCTTAACATCAATTAGAGAACCCACTAAGGGTTACCATAAACCCTTGGCTTCACGTAAGTCCTTCATTCCTTCTACAGTTTTGCAATATAAGCAAGTAGGTAACATAGCTCTTTCCATCTACTCTTCAGGATTTTGAGACAAATGTATATCCCTTCACACTTTTTTGTCCAAGTAGGGAATATGGTGTCCTAATTTATGTTAAGTGCTAATACTGTGTCTAATACTATTATTATAGAGTCTCAAAGATTGATGTAAACAGCTTTAGGGGATATTTTCAAAGGCACAAGTGATATTAAGACACATCTTATTGAAAATTAATGTGAGTTTAGGTTTCTATTTGTCATTTATGTCTTTAAAATCTTCCCCAAAGCAGTTTACATTAATTACTTAAGCATTGCCAGGTTCCTAATGTGATGGGTGCTTTATAAATGCTATTATGTAGCTGCCTGATGTCTACAGTGCTAGTACAAATGAGCTCAGATACATGATGCCTAAACTGGGGCTAGTTTCTAAAATAAAGCAAACAGCAACAACAGGTAAGCTTTTCCAGCATCCTGTCTTTTGTGTCTGTAGAGTACCAAGCACAATAGAGATCAGATACTCATTGAAAAAACACAGTAGAAGTAAAGCATGCTAAGAGATTGTCCCCATTTTGAGAAGGTGACCCTTGAAAAACAAATGTCTAAAATAATTTTCTAAAATTACATAAGAAGTTTCTGACTTAAGTTCCCACCCCATGGTTTAAACACAGAGTGACGTCCCTCTCTGGGTTACTTCACCATGGTAATTCACTCCTACCAGATGGCTCTGTGTGCTTTCCTCCACTTGGAACTTCTATTTGCCTTTGTTGTGTGTAACTTGTGCATTCTCCTTGTCTCTGAAGTCTGCTTCTACTCTCATATGTCTTTGTGTTTTTGCACATCTCTCTATAACCAGCTACGCTGTTTCCCAAGTAATTATTGTAATACTTGAGAAAAAAAGTACAATAAAATCATTAAATCTCCAAAGCAAGGACATCCAGAGTTAAGGTAGTGTCTGGGTCTTTTTATGGTCTCAGATATCCTGGTGTAAATCCAAAATACTTTCAAGAAAGTTAATGGACTTTCACTCTGGTATAAAGAAAGTCACTTACTCCTCTACCTTTCATCTGCCCTATTAACCTATGCATTACAGAGATCTCCACATGCGAATGACTCTAAATGCAGTAGCCTATGGTCTAGGTTATAATATATGACCACAGCAGCTTATGTTAAGCAAAATGTGCCAGTCATTTAATTACTTCTTGGAGTGTTACAGTTAGTCAGACTCCCTCTTCAATTACACCTGTACAAATTCCTTCATGCTGTTTTGATATAATTTTTGTTCAACGTGGACTACTTCATATCACCCTAGAAACTGAGTCACGTATTCCTTAATTCCTTGAAAACTTCATAGGAGTTAGTTAAAAAGGTAAGTTCTATATGTGAGATTTCCAGTTGCCAAAATCTCCACAGACTTGTGCCTTGTTTAATAATTGGCTTACATCCCATGCAAACTGAATTCAAAGTGGCTAGACATTAAGTCTAATTTATTCTCTGTTCATGGATTCTAAGTTAGTTTTATGGTCATAAACAAAAAAATGTGCTTTCTCTGGGACCCACTCATGAAAGATAGTGCCAATTAAAACCACGTTTAGAATCTGAATCAACTCCTCCGAGTTCATTCAGACCCTAAGTAAACAGAATGTAGATCTCCCAAAGCAACAGACATGATGTATGTAAGCATGGCATGCTCTTTCCAGATAAGAGCTGGCTGAAAAACAGAGTTTTCATCTCAGGGAAAAGTCATGATTTGGGTATATCCCAATTTGAACCCCATCCCAGCTTGAACCCCTCCACCATCCCCAAATGTCCAAACTGTTTGGTGAGACTCAAAAGCATGTATATGTGCATGCAAGTGCACACACGCATCATTTCCAAAAATAATTTAAAATTATGATAAATATTTCAGCCTTTTTATTTTGACTAAAGCATCATGATAACTGGTGCTGGGTAATTTTACTTTTAGTTTTACTGTCATTGAAGGGGAGGAGGAGTAGCTTTGTAGAACACTATCCTATTTCTAGCACAAAGAAAAAAATCTTTTTGAATAGGTAAGAGAAGGACCCAGGTGAGAGCAAGTGCATGGGGGATGGAGAATATGGATGCAGTGAGTGGGAAGGGAGCCCTTTGCTACTCTCTGAAGCAACCTTTTCTCATATTAGTACATTACTTTGGTGGCAGTGGTAGGGTAGCCAGGTGTGATTGCTGGTTATAACAGGAATAGTGGCTCCCTGGCCAAGGATAGGTGGCCAACAGGAGGTAAAAAAATCTTAATATTTACTCATCTCACTTGAATTGCACCACCTCCACCATACCACCCACTTCTACCCAACTCAACCATTGGTTGCCTTTTACCTATCTGTTTGTGTGTTCTTTTTCAGTACATGACAGCTTGTCTGCATTCTGGTCTGGAGGGGCAATGGGGCCAGTATGGCTATTGTTACGTCTCAGCTCTGTATTCTTGGGGAATCGGGGCACAGGATACAGTCTGTCTGACTCACACAGGACTCACTGCATGATGGGGAATCTGTGCTTCCAATGTTAATCAACCCATGTTCACACACACCCAGCTCAGCATTTATCAGACCAGTTCTAATCTGGATTTGCTAAGGACTTTTCCCCCCCAGACACACACACACAGCTCTAAGTTTAATAGGCATCTCGGGCCGTACATTCCCCGGTCCCACTATGGGAGGCCTATTTAAACTTGATTGACTAAAACTCGGTTGCCGGGTTAGGGAATGCTGAGGCAAGAGACCGAGTCAGAGGGGGTATGGGCAACATTTGAACAATGGTTAAGGGTTCATCACAGCATCCAGCCTGCTGGAGCCCTAATCCCAGGTGTTGTCATATCTTTCCCGAGACGACTGGTGGGAGTCCTCTCCACAAAAGGTTATGAGCACCCCAATAATTGTTTTAAGTCTGTTAAAAGACTATAGTAAGATCTGGAAAAGTCATGCTAAGCTGAGGCTTGTGCACAACAAGTAAAAATCCAAAATCCTGATGCTGCAAGCTATCTATTGTTCCTGAAGAAACCATGAGATATCCCATCAGTATATCTGCCACCCATAGGAATCTCAAGCTGGCTCCCAAGTATTTGGGTTACTCCCTAATCTTAAGTGTTTCCTGATTATCAATCAGTTTCCTGAGATGGTCCAAACCAGATAACCCCTTGTCAATAGAAAAGACAATGATTTACACTACTGAGGGTGCTTCGAAGCAGCTAAACTGAGGGTATAAAAATCTGTAAGTGTGTGTGCTGCTAGAGGGAGAAGAGGAAGAGGAAAAGGAAGGAAAAGAAGTATAAGCAGGAGGAAAGAAGGAGAAGAAGAAAACCCCTGTGCTGACACCATCCCCTGTCGTTCTTGGGACGCTGGAAGAACAGATCATCTCTCTCTTCAAGGATTGTGCTACGGACTGTGCCTGTCAGCTTTGCAGCCTGAGTACCGTGGACTAGGTGAGATCCCAGCGTTCTCTGTCTTCTTTCTAGGCATAAACTTCTGAACCTGAACTGTATCAGTTAAGCTTGAGCTAAGTTTCCCCAAATACTTAGTGAAACCAGGGTAGTATTGTCATTGTTGGTGTTTGTTTTTCTTTTGCATGTCTATTACTACTAGTACTATTATATATTTCATATGCTTAGCAATAAATAACTTTTATAGTCAAACTGGTAGTAGTTGTGTATATTTTTCCTTCTCTGCTTCTCTTTCCTCCCGTGCTCTGCAGCAACGCTTCTTTTACCTATGCTAAAGATCCCTGTGAAGCCCAAATTACTGTGGGGTCTGCTCATCAAGAGGCCAAAGATTGGGACGTGCTGAGTTTGAAACACATAAGGGGATCAGCTTGTACAGGCTGATTGACCCAGTTTGACTCAGACGTGCCCTTATGAACTGAATGCTGGCCCATGAGGGTGTCAGCTGGACACCCAGCCGGATTCAGAGGGATTCTGTTTACCTGTGTGCTTGTGTCTGACTGCATTTTATTGTTGCTCTTATGAACTGATTCTTGGCATATGAGGGTGTCAGCCTGTCCATGCTGATCAGCCCGGCCAGGTCAGGCGTGTCATGTTAATTTGTGTGTGTTTGTGTGTATGACTGATTTGGTGACTGGAGGAACCCAGTCCCATTGAGATTGAGTCCTGCAAGATAACTCCACTGGGGGTAAGGGCTTGCAGAAGGGAGAAATACAGCTCCGTATAGTAACACAAGCAGCACATTGACAGAATCACCAAGACCCTAGAAACTATCCCTAATAAATGAGCACACCCCAAAGTAATGGGCAAATTTGGTAACACTATGCTTGCATTGTATAGTGAAGCAGAAGAACACATTGCTCTCTTCACTGAGAAGGGACAGTGTGGAGGCTTGTAGCATGGAGCGTAAGTGATGCTGACAGTCTAGAAAAGGACAGGAGGAGACTTAGAACCTCCTACAGGCCAGTAAGATCAATGGAAAGAGACATTACTGAAGCAGGCCAAGTGTATACCTCAATGGCTGAAGCATACTACAGTGACCAATCTGCCCCCAGTCTGACTCATGGAAGGGGAGGCAAATTCATAGAATCATGGGGTTTGAAAGGACCTTCCAGGTTGTCTAGTTTAATTTCTTGCAGAATGCACTATTTCTTAATAATGCTTATCTGGCTTCTGTTTGAAAGCCTTCTGTGGAACAGATTCTGTAACTTCCCAGGGCAGCTTGTCCTATTTACCTAATGTTGGAGGGTCTCTCAAATATTTTATGAAATGATTTTATTAACTCCTTCAATCCACAAATACCTACAAGTACTTCTTTTTGTTTAAGTTAAATTAATTCTGTTTCTTTGCTTCATTCCTGAGGACCGCACCTATGTACATATTCCAGGGATGCTTATGGCCAAGTGAGCGGGAGTTTTAACTCTTGGTAGCCAAAAAGCAAACCATCAAACTTCCAGGTTAACTGATAGGCTCTTGTTGTAATCCTGCTCTTGTAAAAAAGAGAGATGACAGAAAAGCAAGATACAGGTTTTAGCAAATAGCATGATCAAGACAGGTGGCAGAACTTTTCTGGGCTCTAAGATATGTCTGATGGTGCAGGAAGGCTTCCGATTAAAAAAACCCAAACTTCTCTGTTGCTTGGGAGCTGAGGCTTATAAAACTACTATCCTTGTTAGCATTGCTGGCTCCCAAACACAGCATATGAACTTGCATATGCTATATTACCATCACACCACCACTTTCCACCCCCATCATCATCACGCAGACAACTGTGCTTATTATTTCTCCTGTTACAGCTTTTGTAAAAATACAGAGGTGTGCTTGAACATTGCTCCTTTTTTAGTGATCCTAAAGATACATTGCTAGATTCAACAATTACTGATTTTCACTCATCTTTTGGTTTATTGAGCTACCTGTTTTCTAAATAAGAAATAATAGCAGTTTTCTATAAATTTTATCATAATTTGTGCATAAGGTTCAGTCACGGTACAGGGCATCTAAAATCTTCCTACTATTAGGCTTTGTGGTTTACCCAAATAATCCAGGCATTCAATCCACCTAATTTAAGTGTGGCTTTCAGGCTGAAGCAAGAGGCAGGATAGATGAGCGAATATGATAACTTATATGTGGAAACTTCAGAATAGAGAAAAAAAGACCAAAAAACCCAAAAACAAACAAACAAACACACAAACAAACAGAAAGCAAACAACAAAAACCAAAGAGACACCAAACCAGTTTCCTTTCCACATTGTTATTTTGACAAATAATATGAAGTGGGGGAAGAAAAACTTCTCTCTCATACAATTCCTCTCATATCTCAACACATTTAACACTGTATTGATATCAATAATAGTATTACTTATGTGAGCATGAAGCCATCAAGTACACCAAATTAGGTGCTAAATCACTGATTATTCCACATTGTTGGAGTTAAATAGATTTAAATTTGGGAGGCAGGATATACTTTCCCCACAGTTGCCATCAGTTCTACAGCACAGCAGCAATACACATCCTATGAGCAGGGGAGAATATGACTGAAGAGTGATTTAAATGAACACGGCTTCTTCACAATCCTTTTTGAAAGATGTCTGTTCCTGTTGGAGAATAAAAAGGTGTTCTGATACACTTCTGATGGTGCAGTGCTGCATATACATTCTTCTTCAACTGCCAATAATGAAGGACATCTCAAGAGAACTGGGAACTGTATCTTATAATATCTTTCCATCATCCTTTCTGCTGCAGCAGAGGCAAAGTGCTCCTGTTCTACAAGATGAAAAGAAGGATTAAAAACCTTTACAACTGTTCAGCTTGTGGCAGGTAAAAGGGGACTCTGTTCTGTCCCTTGTTCATATCATTGGTGCTATTCACAAGGGGACTCTGTTCTGTCCCTTGTTCATATGAATGGTGCTATTCCCCTTCTGCTGTGGCATCCACTATTGTTTCATCTCCCTTGTGTTAATTTTATCTTGAGTCATCATGGGTAATGACTTCCTTACCAATGTCTGAAATGAATTCTTCTTGTCATTATACTTTGGAATTAATTATACTGTACCATTCAGAAGTGCTCCTGTGCTACAATGCCTTGCACATGATCATTTCCTAGAAATTCAGATTTTTTTAAAAAAGGATTCCACTGTGATTCCCATTCTGTTCCTGGAAGTGGGTCTGCACATATCTTAATTCTCTGTTCAGCAAGCACAGCAAGTGAATTACTTAGCATGTTGCTGTATCATCCTTGTTGACAATGCCTTCATCAAAGTGAGGTGAAATCTTGATTAGTTTCTTTATGAGTAGGTCCAGTTTGAAGGCGCCTGGGCCCATAATGGTAAAATGCTGTCACTGCTTCTTTCTGATCCTACAGATGTTTCATCAGGTAAAGGTCCACCAAGTCACCACTGTCTGTTTCAGTAAGTGACAGGAGAGTTTGTATAATTCCTGACGTAGAGGAAGTCTATACATTGGGTGACCATACATCCCTGTTTGGCTGGGACAGTCCTGGATTTTGAAGGCTGGTTTCAGTCAGCTGGTGAAAAATAAAACAAGTGTCACAGGCTTGGGGATTGGGGTGGGTAGGTGGGACTGCAGCAGCTGTGAGTTAGGAAGCCTTAGCAGGCAGCAAAATCAGGTTATCTTGATTATGGAATAACCATTAAAAAAGGGAGATGATTGTTAACACCTGTGAAGTAAAGAACAAGGGGCCATTGACTCCCTTAGCTGCCTGAATACAATGAATAGTAATACCAGAGCTATACCATGCCACCCTGCCTGCCCCTGCCTCTGCCTGCAGCAGCGCTGCTGAATTGAGAGGCAGGTGGGGAGGCAGTGTCCCCAATTTCACCTTGTCCCTACTTTCACATTGTCCCAGATTTCACATTCTCCTATGTGGTCACCCTATTTGTACAGAATTGGCATAAGTGGCTACAGTTTTTTTATTGACATTGCCTACATCATGATCCAGAAAATTTTTTGCAACCAGATTAAGACAAGCTGCATGCTGAAAACCACCGTAATGCACAGCCCCTGTACTGTGTGACCTGTTGTTCATTGCAGCAAATAATTACAGGGATCTTAGCCACTTCTCCATGGCATCACATAATACAGCTGAGATGTTCCTGGAAATGTGTTTGTTTTTTTTTAACATATACGTGCTAAGTGTTTTGTGCTGTTGACTTGGATGCACATGCTACCAATACTGCTTCTGGTCTTCCTGCTGCTGATTCTGTGGGATATGCTGGACATGCGATTGGTTGTTTGATCTACTTGTCAGGTGTCGGTGCACTCTTTCTTCTTTGCAGTTATGGTGGCCACACTCCGTTGTAGTTCTCATGGCAGCACATAGTCCTTTCAGTATCTTTTTAGTCAAATGGGAGCAGCTTTAATGACCCATGGTAGTTGATTCAACCATGAAGCATCTGAAACCCTTACACTCTGTATGGGAGAAGAAAAGCATATCCATAGCTAGCAGCTTTGTGTTCCAAGGCTAGTTTCATGGTTGTAGGATATTTATTATCATATTTTGCCAGTTCTGCAAAGAGTTCACTAATACTTTTCCAGTCAGGTTGCTGGTGTGATGTGATGACATTATAGAAGGCATTACTGATGTCAGTTTGTAATGTAGCAGGCGAAATAGCCACTGTTTTTACTCCTCAGCTAACCTCTTGCTGCATGTTTCCTCTCTGACTGTGTTCCAAATCTTTTACCCTTCTTGCTGTTCCCACTTTTCTGGGGTCAAGGCTATGTCAATATGGCTGACAAATAGTATCACTCTGTCCACAAACCTACCTATTTACCTTTGGTAGTGAAGTGCTTGAGGATGGTAACTTGTAATGTTTGGTGCTGAGTTAAAAGCAGCATGCAAATACTGCCTGATTCCCATTTAGTTTTATCACCAAAACCATGTACATAGGAGATTTCAGCAATGATCTGTTCCCCTCCCTGGAAGTGAACACTAACATCCACACATTTTCCAGAACTGAAGTTTCACCTGGGGTTAGAATGAATTGACAGTATCCTGCAGTTGCTTCTGGCTTAAGAGAAGCAACCTGCTGTGATGCTGGACTAGCTGGAACTGCACTAACCACCTCAGCATCATTAAGACCATCATTAGTATTACCACCTCCTGTAACCAGAATGTTCAGTTATGCCTCAGGCTTTCTTCAGAAGTAGTAATCTGTCTGTTTTGAGCAACATCATAGCTGCTGGTTCCCATGTCTTCTAGGGTCTCATGCAGAAAAACTTCTGCAACAATTTGTCTAGTCAGTAAGTTTCCAGCAGAGAGCTCCCCTTCATTTTTCCAGCTCTGAACTGTTCCACAATAAAACTTGTGATCAGCTTCATACTGTGGTTTTCCACATCTGCTATCCAAGCTTATAGGCTGCAGCAGTAGTAGTGTGATGACATTACTGCTTCAACAGGAGAATTGTCAGAAACAGATTTTTTTGGGACCTGAGACAACTCCTCTTTTCCAAAGCAGGGTAGGCTTCATGGGAGTAGATTAAGTCAATTACTAATTAATTGAGTCAGCACACAACACTAGAATCATCAGCTGGCAAATGTACAGGGCCTGGAGAAGAACATTTGATTGCCTTACTATGCTGGAAAATTATTTTCTCTAAAAGCATTGGCGATAAATAGGGGGCGCAAGTGGCTGCACATGTACCCCTCTGAGTGTGGCGGTGCACCCCCTGCAAAAAGGCACCACAGACAGTGTTGGTGGTGCCTGTGGGCAGTCGCTGTTCACCATCCCCCCACCTCACCGCTCACACCGCTGTTGGTGTCTGAGGGCAGTCCGTGGCCACTGCTGCTGGTAGTGTC
>NW_005842087.1:1075459-1085600 GCF_000455745.1 Alligator sinensis | reverse complement strand
GCCCCCCCCGGGGGGGGCTCCCCCTCCCCCCCCCCCCCCAGCCTCCGGGGTCATGTGGCATTCAAGTTCAAAAGTGGTAGCTTCCTACATGTCTTTCACCAAAAACATAATCTGCTCTGGTTCAGGGTTGCAGTCAGACACCAATTCAAACAAAGAAACCTGTATGTTTAAGGAGAGGCTGAGTTTTAAGTATAATTTCCCTGAGCTAATCAGAAAAAAAAATGTGCACTCTGCCAATGAAAGAACACATAAGGCAGATTTTTCCAAAATCAAGCTGAAACAAAATGGAGAAGCTGGGAGTGAAACCCTGAAACTAAAATATAGTGAAAAGAAAAACTTGAATCAAAATGCTGATGATGAAAAAAGGGAAAGATTAGGGAGAAGTGAAACACCTAATGATGTTTTTCAAATTTAATCAAAATGTTTCATTTAGAAATGGCACTGGAATGGATAAGGATCTATGAAGGTTCATTTTTAGCTACTTAGTTGTTTCCAGTAGGAAAAAAGAAAAATTGAAAGGATTTCAACCAGCTGTAATGCCAACAAGAAAACTGATTTTCATCTAAAGCACAGTAATTTAAAGCAGCCCAGCAATTTGAAACATGTCTAAGATTTATTGACACTAGATAGTGGCCTGTTATTACAGACTAAAAAGAAATATACAGTGGGTGTGCCCACACATGCATTTAATGCAAAGCAAGAGACTCTGGAGAAGTTTGAACTGGAGTAAACTATTCCTGGGCACAGCATCTATACATATGTCCAGGACAGCAGCAAATTGAGTGAGGGTAGAACAGGTTTAGACTGGCAGGGGACAAAGCGGGTCAGCCCTCGGCTCTGGGGTGGCAATGTTTGGATTGGCTGGGGCACAAGGGTGCTGAAAGTATGGAGCTGTGTGTGTAGATGGCATGCAGGAGTCTGGCCACTGACTGGCTGGGCTGACGAAGCTGACTGTCCCCAACAGTACTATCTTATGCCAATGTAAATTAGTTTACTGCAGCCTAATAGCATTTCATGTGTAGACAGTGATGCTTGACTCCACAGTTAATTAGTCTACCCCACAGTAAAGTGTATGTGTAGATGCGGCCACTAGTATGTAGGATGTTACTGATGATTTATAAACTAGTATGTTAATACTGAACTTCTTAAGTTTATCTTATTTTCAGTTTACATTAAAGGTATTCCTTGAGGTACAAGAATTCAAATAAATCGGTATGACTGGCTGATTTTAGGGAATTCACCATGAAAAGAGTAGTGAAATTAATTAAATAATGCACTGATTGATTTGATTTCCTTGGTGTATGTGTTGTGTGTGTGTTTCCTGGGCAATTAAGGAATTTGACTGCTCTGAGGTAAACTTGAACACCTATTATGTTTTGGTAACCTACCTATGAGTTTCTTTTTGAATTGTACTTGGCTTCAAGCAATAGCCAGGAACTCTACCTATGTAATTGCTCTGGGGCTGTGGAATTTTCCCTGCAGTGAATTTTAATTATTCTGTGCTAATTAAGCAACCGATTCCTATTGTGAAAAATGTTCCCTTTGGAACAATATGAGTAAAGGTGCATACATAAATTTCATAACTTATGCATAAAAGCATTCATTTTTGTCTCTTGTACTAATTTTCTGTCCCAGTGTTCAGTAGATGGAATGAATAAATATAACTTTTTATGCTAGATGCAGTATATATATAATATATAGTGTTAATCTCCACCCAAGAAAAACACAGTACTTATGATCTGGTTAGACCTTATCCCACTTCTACTTTGTACTGTGTACAACCCATTATAGAGTTAGATGAAAGATGATATCCTGAACTAGAGTCATGTGAGGACAAGCATCAGTTAGGGAGAGAGTACAGCTACACAGAAAATGTAGAGATAGACTTGGGAATGCAACTTAAGTGTATTGGGTTTTGTTGTTAAAATCTCATTATTTTAACTAAATCCATGCAGGCGATAGATCATATGCTGCCACTGATCTATGTGTACAGCGCCCATTGAGTTTCTTGACAGATCAAGGGCAATACATAGCTCTAAACTCTGATTGCATCTCTATCTTCCTAGTTTACAAAGTCAGAGAGAGTCTATATCACTCTATTGGTAATAAAATGATAATAACTTTCCATTGAAAGCAGCAGCACTTTGATTAAAGGGCAAGTAATGGAGCACATTTCTGTCAGCTCTGACGGCATTTCTCAGGAGACCCACATTGTCTGATGTGGGTCAGGTGTCTTTGAGACAAAGGGGAACTGTGGAAAAGTAGAAATGAAAAGCAGATGTGAAGGACAAATGCTACCAAACAAGGTTTAAAAAAAGCCCCCTCGAAAGAACTGGTAAGACAGGTATTTTCTTCTGGGAAATGTATATGCACCATGGTGCCTCTACACACAGGAGTAATAGCTTTCAGAACCTTGTAATTCACTTTCCTGTTGAAGAAGAAATAGGGGAGACAGTGAAAGTAAAAAATATTTGAAAAATATTTGTGGTATTCTTTTTTTTGGAAGGAAATTATTTAAATATTAGTAAAAATTCAGAAATTGTGAGTACTTTTGTTGCTGAAAACAACATCACTTGGGCTTCATGCTACAAACCTCCTCACTGCCTCTTCTCATTGAAGAGTGTGTTCATTCGCTCCACTGTGGAATTCAAGCATAGCCATACTGGCTGTCTTGCCCAGTGATAACTAAAAATATTAATGTTGTTAGTTTTCTGTCAATTTTTAAAATTATTTAAACTCTCTCCAAAGAAAAGATAAGCAGACATCTTTCTAATAAATAATTGAGAGTCAATTTGCATCAAAAAGGTTCCAGTGGAAATGTTTTCCGTCAATCCTAATTAATGTTTTCTGGCATCAAATTTTATTTACAAAATATGCACAAATTATATTTATTTAGAACAGTTTTAATTACAGATTACACCCAGGAAATTTTCTTTTGCAGAAATGTAATCTATGGCACCATTGTCCTATTACCCAGAACAGCAGCGTAACGACACAGCAAGGTTCCCAGGGCACAGAGGCAACAGCAGCTTCCAGTTGCCACCATGGTCACATTTACAATCACATGACTGCTAGCAGCAGCTGCTTTTTTCCACCCCTCTTCCAAGTTAGCACCCAGGGTGGATGGCCTGTTTGCCCTGCCCTAGTTACATCATTGACCCAGAAGCAACATGCTCTCTTTTTTTCTCTCTCTCTCATAGGATCTACTACTAAGATGTTGATACATGAGACATGAAGGCTGGCTGGAGTGCAGTAATTACCACACCCCAGCAGACTCAATCAAGTCTGCTCTGACATGCTGTATTTACAGTGTGTCAGAGCAGCCTCCGGCCTCATGTAAAGGCACCCAATATTTACGTTTTCAGCTTTTGCCTATTTGCAGTCCTTAGTGCAAAACTGTACACCTTGGACCACATGCTCTCCAAAGTTGTTGTACAAGACAAAGGAAGCTAGAAAATAAATCATTGACGAATGGTGGTTAGAGTTCCAATGGAAACCTGGCAGATTTCTAGTCAGCTCACCCTCCAGACCCATTAGCAGTACAGGTGTAGAACTTCCTGCAGGGCAGAGTGATGACCCTGGGGAATCCCTCCCATGTGACTCCCAGACTAATCAATTCCTTTGGTTGCCAACTCCTGCAGTCTCAAGTGTCAAGCAAGCCAGGGAGGAAGCTCACTGGAAGTCTGGAAGGCCTGAGCTATTCAGCACTAGGATGGTATGTGTGGAAAGTATGACCTTGGAAATTGTGGCAGCTGCTGACTGAAACTGATATGATTCTTTTTACCGCAACCCAGTAGTGGTGAGTTTGACTGCCACTGTTTTTAGTTTGGAACAGGGAAGAATCATATTGATTTTAGTTGGTAGTTGCTGTTGGCACTGGATTTAAGACCCAGCCCTTATACCTTTGTTCCAGGTGAGCACAGTCCACATACTGACCATGACCTTTCCATTCGATAATAGGCAAATTTATGGATACAGAATGATAACAAAATAACCACAATACAAACAATCAAGCAATTCTATATCTACTAATTCTAGGGCTGTCATCAGAGTCAAAGTATATCTGGTCAGGATGCAGGCTCCACTCTGAGGCTCTCTCTCTTAGGTGTCAGCAGTCTGGAGGTGGGATGCTGAGGCCCACAGCCCCCCTCTAGTGGGTTTCATGAGGCTGGCTGCTGGTATGCCCTTGGTCCATGGTGGCCTTGGGGACACTTCCGGGGGGGTGGGGGGCAGGGACAGGGGTGGGGACCCTTCTCAGGGAGGAGGTCTCAATTCTCTGCTTTTTTATTCTCCTTCCCTCTTGATGACTTTTTATCCATGGCTATCTCTGGTTGGCTGCCTCTCTGTGGTTAGACATCCACGTAGCCTTCTGGGCCTTCTCCTAATTTGATCTGTTCCCCCAAGACCAGGACTCAACCCCACTGCTGCTCTGGGTCTTGTAGCTGGTGTCACTTATCTTGTGTTATGGGACAGTATGGTACATACTTCCTTGGTTCCTCAGGCTATGTGTCCTTGTTGTGTTAGACAACCTGTCTGCCTTGAAGGCTGTGATCTCATGTTATGGGTGCCCCCCTCAATTCTTAGACTGTGTCCTTCCATTGGCCTTGTTGTGCTAGACAGCCTGTCTGCTTCCAGGGCCATGAGAAGCTTTGTGTGTGTTAGACCCAAGCTTCCTAGAAATCCAATTCACCCCTGCTGCCCATCTTGAACCCTTATGTAACCCGGGTGCACCCAAGTACTGTGCTTCCCTCTCCAAATAGAAGGGATAGGTGGCAGGGAAGAGTGCTGCGACAGGGATCTGCAATATAAAAGCCAGATTCCTCTACTCCCTATAGAGTCAGCCCAGGATAAGAGATACTTAACTATATATAAGATTTAAGAGAATTGCTATTAATAAACACACACACACACACACACACACACACACACACAGATACAGACACAAAATTATCATATAATACTATGTCCTACAGAAAAAGGCTGAAAGATTATACCCCTCCAGGTAGCCCCAAACAATGTGTTGATGAACAGTGGATTTAGAATAGACAACAATAGGTAAATACAGGTGAGCACATATAACTACAATTAAACATCAGTCAAAACACAATTTTACATGAGTAAGTATATATAACCATCACCGAAGGGGTCCAGCAGTGTCCCTTATGGAGTTTAAACTTAACAAAATATAAGGCACAGTGTCACAGACTAGGAGGCACTCTCTTACAAATATAAGGTGCCTCAACAACCAATTAGCTCAAGCTTCCCTGGGGATAAAGTGCCCCAAAGTTGGTGTAGCTCCTCTCCCCTGTGGAAATCCCTTCCCCAACAACTCACAACTCCAGGGCCTTGATGGATGGTCCTTGTCCCCTTGGCCAAGTTGCTCTTCATGGGCATGGCCTCTCAGGCCACTGGCTCCTTTGGGCTGCAGCTCACAGGTGGCCCTGTGCACCATCATGTGAACTGAGGGCTCTACCATCTTCTGGGGGTTGGAGGCCCAGGTGCCAGGGCTTAATCCATCTCCTGGACCTTCTGTGCAGTGTCGCCTGTGCAGATTTCCCAGGCCACTTGCCAGGGATCGCAGACCTGAGCCACCTCAGGCTGCTCCCAGGCTCTCGAGCTTTGTGCGCTGCTGCATGCATCAAGGTCCCAGCTGTTCACTGGGGGTTGCAGAGCTGAGCCACCTTGTGCAGGTCCCAGGGTATGGGCTCCATTCACCGAGCCATGCAGTGACACCGCGTTCCCCATGGTGGAGTTGGGGACACAGCCACTTACCACTCACTCATGAAGAGGTGTCTTTGGCCTCTTCAGGGCACTGGTTCTACATGCTGGCCAGCTCACAGCAGCTCTTGTTAGCCCGTCCGCTTCTCTATCTCTCGACGCACCTCTTGTGTGCTCAGCATGCAGATCCTTTTATTCACTATGGAATGGAGACTCTACCATGGAGTGTTGTTGGACCTGCAAAGAGCAGGCTACAATCAGGTCTCTCTGCCCCCCCCCCCCCCCCCCCCCCGCCTCCCCCCCCCCCCCCCCCCATGCAGGAGTGGGGCCAGCCCCGTCCAAATGTTACCTGACTGGTGGACAGGCTCCACCAATCACAATGAAGATTCTCTGAGCCCAAGCTGCTGGGCTGTATCAGTAAGTCTGCCATGCTTATAATGCATATATCTAGACCTATAAGCCAATTCCCAATAAGCAGACCTTTAAATGCTATTTCCAAGCCAACAGCTGCTGGATATCCAAGAGTGCACATTTTGTTTTGAAAGCAGCATGTTTTTATGTGATTGCACAGCATGATTTTGGGACTTTAGATCTGTGAAAAAGTTTAGCTTTGCCTCTCTGCCACCTTTTGAGATAAAAATTACGAAAGCTCAGAAATGTATTGCAAAATATAACTCTGGTTTCCTGGTCAGCTTGTCAATGTGCCATAACAAAAAAAGGGTGGGGGGAATAGGGAGAAGAGAGAAAGAAGATGAGGTAGAATATCTGCTTGAGAGAGAGGTTGAAACAATTGAATAAATACAGAAAAAATGGCCATGTCTGCTTTGTCCTTAAAGACGCATCCTTTTCTCCCTGCCTACCAGATTTCAACAGAACGGATGAAGAAGAGGACAGGTTCCTCACACTGAGAGCTGTGCCATTCATGGTAATTGGTTGGGAAGACAAAATGATTGGCTAGAAGCTAGATAAATGACTTATTCTTTCATATATTTAGATGACTGAGTCTTGACTGAAGTTTTCAAATGTGCAATTTTTAGTAAAGATTCTGAGCATTTTCACAATCCCTTGCCACACAAACCTGAAAAAGTGAAAACTATCCAATTTATGCAGTTAGTTAGACATATTTTGTTTTCATTTTTTTTCTGAAAAGGAGATCTAAAGGTTGCATTTTTCTCCCTGAGATGTTCCAAGATTTCAGCCACTTCTACCAGTGAACTAAAGAAAGAATGGGCTTTCTTACATTTGGAATCCTGGGTAAAATATAAGGCAGAAGATAAGGAACATTAGAATATGAAGGATTCAAATGATCAAAACTCTGTTCATATGGAAAATGTACCTGGTAGCAAATAAAAGGTTCAAATATAGGGAATATAGATTAATATTTTTTTAAAGTTCAAAATACCGTCAGATCTAATTGGTCCCAAATTCAGATTTGCTGAAAACTGTAATATAGCTGTTCTTATTATTCCAAAGAAAGCAAATTTTGAGACAGAGAAATAGCTCCAAATGCTTGCAGCTCAGGGAGTACAATAGTGTAGCATGTTATTGAGAGAGTGAAGCTAGCTAGAGAGATAATTCGGTGTTTAAAGTGCTGACCTGAGTCTTGGGAGAGTTGGGTTCAGTTCTTTGCTCTGATATAGACTTCTTGTATGGCCCTGGGCAATGCTCTTGAAATCAGTAGGAGTTAGGCAGATAAATGCCTTTTCAAGATCGAATCTTAATCCCTTTGCTTAATTCCCCATTTGTAAAAAGGGGTATCTGTGGGGCCTTGTGAAATTATATCAATATCTATCTATGTGTGTGTGGGGGGTGGGGAGGGCAATCATGCAATGCTAATAAGAGCATCTAGAAAAACAGCTGACTTTAGTACTTAAATTGTTGAAGCTGAGAGGAATATAAGAAGCAAGCAAATGTTATAAACAGTGAAAATTATTAAACCTGAATTAACTTTTAAAATCTAATTTAATCAGGCTGTTGTCACCTAAGTATTAGAGTTATGCAGGCATTTAGATCCACCTGCATATACAGCAGCTGTCAACATGTCATTATAATGATCTGTTCCCAGAAGGACAGTCTTCTGAAATCAGTGGTTATTGGAATTGCATTAAGACACCTGGAATCCCGTCTGCTGAAACATGTGAAGTTTCCAAAATACTTGTCCCAGCAAAATATATATTTAAAATGATTTAAGTGATGGCATAGAAAATCTATATTTCGTTTCTTTAACTCAAACCCATTTTTCGCCTCTGCATTACAGAGCTGTCATTGATACAGCTTTTTTAATTCAGCTTACTTAAGCTCCAGTCAATTGGAAACCCCTCTTACAGCTAAAGATGCAGGGAAAAAAGTTGTCTTTTGGAAGCTCATTCAAAGCTTCCCTTGTCAATAACGTGTGTAAATGATCTGCAGTCATTATCTGTTATATTTATTACTTGAAAGGTAAGGGAACTCAGAATAAGTGACTTGGCAATATGTGCTAAATTTGGTGCCATGCCTGTACATTTTCTTTTTATCATTGTACATATATATATATCTTAACAGTCATTTTTTTTGTCCATGGGTCACTCAATAATTATTGTACAATGCTAGATTTATCTTTCCCATGGCAAAAAATAAACAAACAAACAAAAAAACACAGGAGAGGGGGAAAAAAAGAGAGGGGAAAACACAGCCCCCCCCCCCCACTTTGAAACTTTCAAAGGGAAAAAAAAAAAAAAAAAAAAAAAAAAACAAGGGGGGGGGGGAAAAAAGAAGGGGGAAAACCCCCCCCCCCCCCCCCCCACTTTGGAACTATCAAAATGTGTACTTTGATAATATGTTGTCAAAATGTTTTGTTTCAATAATGCAAAACAACATTATGAAGATGTTTCAGAAACTAATGGCAAAATGGCCACCCACACTGTGTCTGTAACAAAATGGGAAACTACACAGCAGCAAGGGAATATGATGGTGGCACTGTTGAATGCACCTATTGTTTATGACTGTGTTGAGAAGTGATATTGTCCACTAGATGACCATTGCATGCAAAATGGTTTTATTTTGAAATTGCTGATATTATGAGACACCCTTGTATATTAACCCATTTTGACCTGATATGTAGGCCAGTACTTGTGAGCTATATTTTTTGGTTTTTTTGTTGTCTGTGGGGAGGAAAAATTGATAACAGACTGGGTATTTTTGATGCAATCGTGTGTATTTATAAAGACTATACAAAGCCACATTTACCCAAGTTCAGTGAGAATTAAAAAGCAGGAGGCAGAGACTCAGAACTATGATCAAAGACATTTTCATTTAGCACTTTTCCAAAAGCCCATTAGTTCTTGTCTTATTTGGTTTTGTAGTTTTCTTTTTACGGGGTTATGTTAAGGTCTGTCTGTTTCCTCTGAGTAATTCAAGGAATTGGAGCTAGGAGAGAGAAGGAAATGCTGTGATGGAATGAAAAGGTACAAATCATGGAAGTTGATCAGTTGAAAATAAAGCCATGTAGATGCAGGAGTGATATCAAACAGTGAAAAGGGGAAAGGAAAAAAAAGCATGGAAAGAATTCATAGAAAAATTCAAGCAAGATATACTGTATTGACAAAAATGTTGTAAGGGTTAGATATACCTGGATTTATGCAGGATGAGAATCCTAAATTGGTTACTAATCCAGCAGGGAGTAGAAAAGGATAGAAGAAATAGTTTGAAAATGTAACAAATACAAAGGAACTTGGAAGGAGAATACATTGTGAGATAGTGAGAGAGTGAAATGTCAGTAAGCAAAAGGATGATAGAGAATTGATGGATGAAATGGAAAGAACAATTATAAAGATGAAAAAAGGAAGGGCTTTTTGTATAGATGAGGTGAGGGTGGATATGCTCACAATAGCCAACAAAGTAGAAAATAGGATGGTTTCACAGAATGTTCAAAATCATTTGGCTGGAGCTGTTACCGAAATAAAAAAAATGCTGTGCTTTTCTAGAAGAAAGGGTATAGAAAAAGATGTAATAAGTCCTGGGGAATAATACTTACGTGTTACTGTTCCAAGATATTTGAATTGGTCTTACATGGATATATTCAAAAGAAGATTGAAGAGCAGATGAATAAAGAACAACATGGGTTCCAGAGTAACAGCTTAAATAATTTTACTATTGCACAGTTGATAGAAAAGCATTGAAAGTATCTTAGGCAGACAAGGTTCCTTGGGTGAATCTGGTATCTTTTATTAGACCAACCCAAATAGTTGGAAAACAATTATTAAGCAAACTTTTGGGTTCAAAAACCTTCGTCAGGCTAAGGAAGTTTCAGCAGTTGGTGTGTGCTCTTCCTGGATGGAGTGAAAAGTAAAGAAGCCAGCGGCTGGGCTGGTATGCATACAAGATAGGTAGTCAGTGAAAAAGTAGATTGAGGAGTCAATGGGTGAAAGACAGGCTGGGGGGGGAC
>NW_005842087.1:1065129-1075010 GCF_000455745.1 Alligator sinensis | reverse complement strand
AAGTTCATAGGCTCGTCTCTGGGATGTGTTGTGTAAGTTTCCTTTGAGGATCAGGACTGAGAGATTGGAGAGAGAGTGGTTTTCTTGTGAGAAATGTGCCCCCACGGGTAATTGGGTATTTCTGTCTTTGATAGATTTCCGGTGTGCGTTCATTCTGGTGCGCAGTTGTTGTTTGGTCTCCTACGTATTTTCCATCAAGGCATTTGTTGCATTGGATGAGGTATATTACATTTCTGGAGGTGCAGCTGTAAGATCCAGGAATGCTGATGGCTCTGTTGTGGGGTGTAGTAATTGTGGGGGTGGTGGAGATGTGCTGGCAGGTTTTGCATTTCTTGTCATGGCACGGTCTGGATCCTTTTGGTGTATTCTGGGCTTGAGGAAGTGTGTTTCTGGTGATGAGGTTAGTGAGGTTCAGTGCTACAACCTACACGCTTGGAAGTATCTTCACATTCACAGACTGAGAAAGCATATGCTAGTATGCCGTAATGTAAGATAGTATGACATAATGGTAGATACCTTATGATAGCGTATAATGACATAAACTTTTAATGTAATATAATGTGGATTGGAATAAGAGATGTGCAAGTTCAATTCATATTGTGTCCAGGCAGAATATGGGAGGACAGATTGGTTTTGTGTAGAGCATGGTTAGAATCAGGTTAGGTTTTTTTTTTTTTTGTATCCTGTACTCTTTTAATGTGATTACTAGTGATGCAGAGGGTAGAGAATGAAATAAAGCTATGTTGTTCACTAATGATAATACCATTAGAGGTGGAAGCATAGAAGAAAAACAGTGCTATTTTGACCAGTGAAGCTTCAGTACTGAAAAATTTGGACTGAAGATGGAAAAAAATGAGTTTTCAACCCACTGGTTGTAGCAAGAAAACGGTGTCTGGTAGATGGAGGAATGATGTTAAGAAGAGTTTGATGTAAGTGATGGATTTAAGTATGGTATTTTAGTTTTATAATCATGAGTGATGGGAGGAATGGAGGAAAAGAACTGAGAAAAAGATTTTACTTATCATGGAAAGTGTTAAAGGGCTGGTTTGAGACAGAAATGTCCCTAGTGAAGCTAAGGTAGTGATATGCAGCTAGCGATGTACTAGACCCTGATGCAGAGTATATATGAGATATTTGGGTTTTAACCAAGATAGATTACAGTCGGTTGCATGATGCAGAAATGAGGGCTTTTAAGGGCAACTACTAGGAAGCTAAGAAGAGATTAAATGAAGAATAATTTGAAGAAGCATGTTAAGCCAGGGGAACTGGGAGTCCTACACAGAAAGATGAAGAATGACGTGGAAAGGATACCATATGGATGGCAGAGAATGTGTATTCAGAACAAGAGGCCAAGGGATATAGCATCTTGTACTTGATTTGCAAGCAAACGGTATACCAGACTGATGTACTTTATAGAATGTATTTTGAAGTATTTTCCCCTTGGTAATGGCTGTCATTTACTGGAAAGGGTATGTGAAATAATCAAATATTTGCTGCTTTGTAAGTGAACAAAGTTTGTGTAACTCCCCTGTAATGCAGGAGGGAACTTTTCAAAATTTGCCCATCTTGGAAAGGACAGTGAGACCCTCTTGAGCATGCTTGGTGGGGAAATGGTGGTGACTGGTGGCCATGTTGTGTGTACTGATGAGGCTGAGGGTAAACGCTCCAAAGGAGGTGGATTAAATCTGCACTGACAGCAGTTCTCAGCTATAATACACATATATTGTATTGTTAATGTTTTTTGTAAGATTTCATTTATTATTTGTTATGCATGTTATTGTATTTATTACTGTAGTAAAAAGATAAATTTGGACTTTTTTATTCAATATTATTAATTGAGACAAATATAATGCTAGGTGTTGTTGGTAAGCGGGGTGGGGAGTCAAACAGCTTGGCCTCTGCTTCTGCAAACCTTCCTCCCTGCCACTTGTCTGTCCCATCACTTGCCCCACCTCTCTGTGCCCTGTCCAGCCCAAGCCCACCCTTTCTTTTCTGTCCCTCTCTGTTGCCTCTGCAGCCTCTGCACCCTCTCCCCCACCATTGATAACTCTTAATCTGGCTTTGTTTTCTGCTCTAGCAGGCTCCAGGTCCACTTCAGCTTGGGGCATAGAGCATGTGTTCGCTTCTGCCACAGCCCAGTACCATAGCATTGGCATGGAAGCTCTGCCCTCAGCTTTGGGGCCTGGCTCAAGCTGCTGCTGCCACTACTACAGGGCTGGGCTCAGGCTGTAGCAAATGCATGCTTTGTGCCCCAGGCTGGAGCAGAACTGGAGCCTGCTGGAGCCAGAACTGGGACAAGGATAAGTGGTGGGGTGGGGAAGGTGGGATGGCAGAGGCTATGGGTTGGGAGATATGGAGGGGAAGAAGCAGTAGGTGGGACAGAGATTGTGCATGTGTGTGTGTGTTGGGGGGGGGGGATGGGGTGGAGAGGTAGAGGGGCCAGGCAGCTCTGCATCCAACACCGATCCCAGGTTGGGGCCAGAACTGGAACTACAGCAGCTGCCTGATTGCTCCTCACCCCACCGCTGACTCATACTCAAATCCAAAATGTTAAATCCCTACGGGACAGGGAAGTCCGGGTGAGGGTGATCCCCTGCCCTCCTTTGATGCTGACTTTGTGAAGGAACATCTTGAGAAGCTGGATACCTTCAAGTCAGCTGGCCCTGACAATCTTCACCCCAGGGTACTCAAGGAGCTGGCGAGCATCATAGCCCAGCCTCTAGCACGGATCTTTGAAAACTCTTGGCGCTCTGGTGTAGTGCCCGAAGACTGGAAGAAGGCCAATGTGGTGCCGATCTTCAAGAAAGGGAGGAAAGTGGATCCGGCTAACTATAGGCCCATTAGCCTGACTTCTATCCCGGGGAAGATCTTAGAAAAGTTTATTAAAAAGGCCATCCTTAATGGACTGGCCGACGCCAACATCTTAAGGGATAGCCAGCACGGGTTTGTTGTGGGTAGGTCTTGCTTGACCAATCTCATTTCCTTCTACGACCAGGTGACCTATCACCTGGACAAGGGAGAAGAGATTGATGTCATATATCTTGACTTCAAAAAAGCCTTCGATCTGGTGTCCCATGATCGCCTCTTGGAGAAACTGGCCAATTGTCGCCTTGGGTCCTCCACGATCCACTGGCTGGAAAATTGGCTCCGGGGTCGGACCCAGAGGGTAGTAATCGATGGAAGTCACTCATCGTGGTGTCCTGTGACCAGTGGGGTCCCCCAAGGCTCTGTCCTTGGACCCATACTGTTCAACATCTTCATTAATGATGTGGACACAAATGCAAGGTTCTCCACCTTGGGAAGAAAAACCCGCGGTGTCCTTATAGGCTCGGCAGTGCTATGTTGGCTCAATTTAACTTTACAAGACACTGCACCTCAGACCACAATGACAGAACTTCAATACATAAAATATCACACACCAGGAATCCTATAATTATCATTTCCAAAAATGCCATCATCTTTGATGGGCACCAATATTAAGTACCAGATATCAAGCACATCCTCAATATCTTAGAAATGCCTTTAATTGCTAGGAATAAAATTCTGGCCCCACTGAAAGAAAATGGCAAAATTCCTGTTGGGTCAATGTGACCAAGATTTTACTCCATGTGGTAAAATCAATGCATTTTTTTGTGGTAAAAACTTTCAAAAGCACCTAAGGGACACAGGCACCTAAATCCCACTGAAATTAAATAAGATTTTAGTGCCTAAATCTTAAATTATTTTACAAATATCACCTTAAAGGCACAAAGACTCAAAATGCATATACTGTACTGTATTCCAAGCCAATTTTAAATGAGGGATTTTTAAAAACTGATTTACTTTAAAATACAATAAAAATCAGAAATACATATACATGCATACATATACACACACACACACAAATAGATAGATAGATAGAAAGATATCTCATATACATACATATATATATATTTATACACACACACACACACACACACACACACATAGATACACATACATACATACATATATATATATCAACTATACATGCCAGCCTAAAAGATGTACATTTCTGTCACAATAAGTATTAAGCATTGCAACTTACACCAAACTTTTTGAAGCATTTAAACTTGCTAAATATGGACTCCTTCCATAGATGCCAACTGCAACATAGTACCAGATTTCAACCTTCGGAGAGATCCTACTTTTCCAGTGCAGTAATATAAGCTTACATGATACAAATAAGGCCTGCTGTAGGAGTGTAATTTGGGAAAAATTTTGTCTGAATTCCTTAAAACACATGTATTTTCCAAGGATACCAGCACTGTGTTCAAAACCATGTTAAATCTAGTTATAACTTATTTCTGAAAAGAAATGACAACAGGGAATGAGAAAACAATGAAACAAAATGAAACGTGACCAAGCCATTGCTGCAGTTATATGCAGAAATGCAAAAAAGGAATGGTTGGCTGCACAGCAGTAGGGCCAGAAAGGGCTGCAGGGTTAGAATGGGTTAGAAGCCGAAAATGAACCAATTGTGTAATATTGTTGCAAAACAAGCTAAGAGCAAATGGAAGGTATTAACAAGGATTATCATCTATCTGCAGGTCTCTCCCAGGAAGTGATTCTTCTGTTCTGTGTAACAGTGAGTTTGGGCACTTCATGACAGATGTGGATAAACTGGAAAATGTCCACAGAAGAGCAGTGACTGGATGGGGGGAAGGGCAGGGTTTTAGTCTACAGAAGAGAGGACACAGAAGATTTGATAACCCTTTTCATATCAAAAGGGCTGATAAGAAAAGGAAGAGAATTGATGCTTCTCAGTGGCTTCTGGGCACAGGACAAGGAGGAGTGTACTTCAGTTGTAACAAGGCAGATATCAGTGTACTGAGAACTTGCTCACTCTAGGTGAAATTGCCTAGGGAAGAAGTGTAATTTCAATCATGCTCAAATGGTTTTAAGTGCAGGTGAGACACTTGCGCATTTGCCTAGGTTTCTTTAGACAGAGGTGTTCCTGCTTTGAGTAGGGGTGTAGACAAGGTGATCTCTTCAGGTCAGTTTCAACTCTGTTTCTCTCCTGGAATCTGACATGGTGCCTGGACAGCAAGGACCTGCATTGAATGGCTGCAGAGGACCTACAGCCCCGTTAATGAAGGGGGTCTCTGCAGATAATGCCTTTGTCTATGTCAAGACACAGTCTAATAAAAGATAACACATTTACCCAAAGAACCAACTAAATAGTTAGAAAAATTGTTCTTTGCAAGCTTTTGTGCAAAAACACCTTTCTTCAGGCATAGGGAGAGTCACCTGTTGTTTTATATTCTCCTGAATGGTATAGAAGCCAATATGCAAAATGCAGGTCTGTGAAAAACAGTCAATGTCAACAGTCCCCAAAGCCAAGGAAGCCTAGACAAGGTGCTGAGGGAAACTCATGAAAGCTCTGAAATGGCCAACAGGAGTCCAGCAGCTGACCCAGAAGAGTACTCCCTGGAACACTCCCTGGAGTGCTCTCACATCCCAGGTAGGATCTAGCAATCAGGGCTGTGTGACACATTTTGATGTAAGGAAAGGACCTTGCTGACATCACAGGCCATTTCATATCACCCAAGAGGTCTATGGTATGCTAATAAGGAAGGGGAACATGATACACAACCTAGCTACAATGTCACAGTGACAGTTCTCTGGGCTACCTCCTGCCTGACCAGACATTGCCCCATCTGGAGTCTGGCTTTTTCCAGGGATAGATAATTTTTGAGACTCCAGGGAAATAAAAAGCCATGACTGGCTGGGTTCATGTAAATGCCCAAATATGCAGGCATTCAGAGGGCTTAAATCACCCCAAATCACACCTGATCTAAGTTAGTTCACCTAAGAAGGTGAACTATCTTAGACTGAGACCAGGTAAACCTCAACTAGGGTTGGGTTAATTTGATCTACCAAACACCTGCACACATTCTCAGTGTAGCCCTAGGATTGAGAGAACCAAGCCACTTGCTGAGGCCGTGCTATTCCCACACCCCTTCATCCAAGCCTGACTAGACTATTTTTAGCCCCGTCTCCCACCCCCACCCCCATAAACCTATCAGTCACCCCCAGCGCTGCCAACCCCACCCCCCACATGGACAATATAGTCCCCTGATCCTACCTGCCCCTCCAGCCACCTTGAGTTACCATCAGGTTCCCCACATGGCTCCCAAGAGCAGCTAACAGCTGTACCACTCCCAGTTTATATTTAGGTGGTTTAAAGTAAGCCAAGTGAATATAGACCAGGTATGGTTAATGACTGTACTTGTAACTCAAAAAGTAGAAATGCTCTCTTGTTATCATGCATCTTGAAAAAGCTGTACATTTCCCTATGCGATTAAAAGGTCATGATTACCACCTAGCATTTTGGATGCAGGGACCCAATGAAATATATAAAAACATCTTTCCTTATTTTTGCTTTACATTAACAACTTCTGATGCCCTTGAAAATTAGCTTGACTGTATAGATTATTCTCATTATGAAAAAGAAAAGGGAAACAAATACACATTGACTTTAAGAATGGTCTTCTGTTGATTTCATCAGTAACTTTTAGGAAGAACAAAACAAAATGAATCTAGCAAGCATCAACTGCCTATGTACCTACTGCATTAAGAAGACTTATTTAGCATTTATACTATTTGGCCTGTTAAGATAATTAGTTGTCCTTCAGACAGTAAGCAGAATTTTGGGCCACTTATACATAATTTAGATCTTACTCTCTTGCCAGGAAGGTACATAACTCAGTGTATGTTCTGGGAAAAAAAGAAGAGGAATCTTTCTATCTTTGAGCCCATTAATATAACGGCTAACGCTCTTACCCAAAGACTGGGAAATCAAGGTTCTAGCTTCTCCTTATCCAAATAGGATTGAAACTTACATCTCAGCACAGTGCCTAGACCACCAGGCCTCAGGCTACCTAGTGCTAAGAGCACCTTCCATTTTTCCTGTTGAAACTGCTTCCTGGACAACCAAGAGGGGAAGATATGTGGACAAGAAGAAGAACAAGACAGAAGAAGCATGCTGAAAGAGATGTGCTCAGTCCTAGACATGAAGAGGAGAGGGTCAGAAACTATCCCAATGCTGTCTATCCATTTATCAAATGAATATTACATTAAATTCCTAAATAGCTCTGGAGGAAGGAACATGAAGGATTGTTGTTATTCATTACCACCACCAAACAACAGTCAATAGTTGTGTACAACCCCCCACAAAAAAAAAATACTAATGGTGGGGGGGGGGGGGGGGGGTTCTGTAACTAATATCTTAGGGACTTATACAGAGTTTACATATCTAACTGGTTTCAACAGGATTCCAACAATGTATGGAAGGGTCCTTCTGAGAATGCTCAGAAAGACAAGGAAAATTGCATGGTGGAGAGGAAGAGCAAAAATCTGTGCAAGTAGCCTAAAAATGCCACCCACATAGTTAACATTGACCACATAAGTACTACTTACTTGCCTATAGGAGAGTTGGAGATGGGCACAAAATGCTTAACATAGAAGTCTAATTTTCTATTACTCTTCAGCCTGTACAGTCATTTATATGGGGCTGGGGTGGTGTAGGCACTAAGGTACATGGTTGATCAACCCAGAAGTCTCAAGTTTGAGGCCATAGAAGAATCGCTGATGGTGCAGCCTGTCATATTCCAACAAAGTTGCAAATTCTGCTAAATACCTTGTCACAAGGACATGATAAAGGAAAGAAAGTAATTTATACCACTGCAAAGTAAGTGTAAAATGCTTTTGAATTAGGATTTGAAATTACAAGAGAAGTAAGAATTTTCAGGAATTATCTACAGGAAATAGTAAAAGCTACCTTCCTCAGCAGGGATAAAAAAAGTCTGTACATGCCATATATGCTATGAACAAATGCTATAAAGATTAGAAGGCTTCATATGAAGACAATTCATATTAAACTTTAGGATAGGATACAAAATCAGGTTTCATTTGCAGGATATCTGTTTTACTCACCAAATATAGTACACATCTACCTCATGTTTATAGATAAAGATTTTTTTTTCTCCTGAGTAGCCTAGTACAGAATTTGGTATATTTTCATTATTAATTATTTCTTTAGTCCATGCTTTAATTTTACATGAATAAGAAAACAAATTTCATTCACCTTAATCACATAAAATAATTGAAGTAACAGGCATGATATAGCAAACCCCCATCAAAGTAGCTTTTGAATATTTTTTCTGATAAAAATTGGCTATTCTACATAAATTGTTCTACTTTGTGCATGGTATGACAGCTTACAAAGTGATATTCTAAGCCTTTTGGCCAAATACAGATGTTCAAAAAGCCCCTGGCAGAAGTGCTCTAACTATGGTGCCTTTCTTGGAGTACTATAAGGCAAAATACAAGGAAATGAAGCCGACTTCGCTGTTTGGTGTGGGGGGCTCAGACCCTGCCAAAACTGGTCATTGGGGATGCTTCTGCATGCCTCCCAGGAGGCTGACAGAGTGGCCCTTCTCCCCAACCCCAACCCCTTGCCAGCGGGTGATCCTTAGCAGAAGCTGGGGGTGGACAGGCATCAGACCCCTTCTCCCATAGCACCCCCACCTCACCCAGCCAGGCAACAGTGCACCATGTGGCCAGAGCTGCTGTAGGGAGTGAGACCCTGCACTACTTTCCCCGTGGGCCCCCGAGCAGGGAAGCCCTCCTGGCCAGCCCAAGGAAGACTGCAAAGGAAAGGGGTCTGGGCTGTGTCCCCCCACAGGAAACCCAGCCCTTTGGAGTGCTGCTGCCTGGCCAGAACAGCTGCAGGCTGTTCCAGACCTTGGGGGCTACCTTGGCTTTTGCACGGAGGGTTGTACTCCCGGCAGCCTCCCGAAAAATGCCGTGCTTGTGTTCCCTCCGCGGGAAGCTTTCCCCTATCTCGCATGCCACGACTTGAATGTTTCCTAGTGGTGGGGAAGTGGCTATCCCGGGGTCTTCCATGGCACGGATGTCCCGGTGGTCACTAGTGGGGCTCCGCCACCCCTACACCCCGTCCTCACTCCACCTCAATGAGTTGTCCCGAGCTCGCGACCCTGTACCTCTTCCTCTGCTACCATCAAGCCTCATGATTTAAAGCCCCTCTTCAGATACCAACCTCTGAGGCCAGTGGGCTTTTTCTGTCTTGTTTTGTGTTTGTCAGCCTTACTTGCGGGGCCTGTGCTACCCTGGGAGTAGCTTTGCCCTGACCTCAGCTCGATGGGCTGTCTAATGAATTTTGCACCACCTCTCTCATTCCTTGACCCCTTTTCTCCTCCTCAACCCCTTCACACGGGGAAACTCAAAAGAACCGTTCAAAAGAAAGAACAAAAACAACTCCCTTCCCAGGCCTTTTACTTCAGAGACCCTGGGTGCTGAGCTCCCTACAACTTGGCTAGGAGTGAACCCCTGCTCAGATTTTCTTTTCTCTTTTCTTCTCCTTCCCTTGACTCTACAGCTCTGGGCTACCTTGCTCCTCTGCTCCCTGGAACATTCCTATTTGGAGAATGCTCCACTCCCCTGTAGGTGGCCAGATCTCCCTGTCACTCAGGATCAACCCCTGAGTGCTGTGCCATCTCTCTGGCTGCCTCTGCTGTGGCTCTCCCTCCGGGTAAGGCTCCTCCTCTTCCCTCCGACCCACACTACTCCCACATGTGGTGGTAACTCCCATGTGTTGTCCATTGTTCCCCCTGCTGCTGGAACTTCTGCCGGCAGGCAGAGCCATTTTCCCCTCACCTCCGGTGGTGGTAGCTTGCTCCCGACTTTTGAAGGTGCAGAAGGCATCAGGAGCCTCCTTTGGCTCCCCATTCGCTGCTCTTTCTTCCTGCAGATAACCCCGGAAGGGGCCTGGTGTCCCTGCACTCCCCGGGTCTTTTCTCTCTCCTCCTTTCCCTTGTCCATCCATCTCTTTTATTCCT
>NW_005842087.1:1061043-1065098 GCF_000455745.1 Alligator sinensis | reverse complement strand
TGTACAGGGCTCCCTCATGACATCACTGGCTGGCCTCAGCTGAATAAAGGTGTGGCTAATGAGCCACACGGGCTTTTCCTTTGGTTCCTGTTGTGTCATGGCTCCTGTTGAAGGTAAGTAGTTTTTCCTTGTTTTACTCTCCCTGTGTGTTTGTTTTTCTCTCCTGGGACAGACAAATTTTCTGAGAGTTGTAATCTCTAGAGAGGCCAGGTGGATAAAGGCAGCTAGAAAGAGGGTAACTGTATATAAGGTTGTCCTGGTTCTCTAGCATGGAAGATTTCTTGCTTCTGCTAGGTTTATCAAATACTGGCTCAAACTGAGGATGCGAAGCATGGAGTCCAAGGCTGTGTCCACACTAGTGTGGATGTTTCCCCAGGGACAAAAAACAATGGCACACATTGTGCCACTGCTACTTGTCCCCATGAAACACCTGTGTGAGGTAAGTTCTGGCACATAACAGGTTTTCCCATGTGGGGTAGAGGAGGCTGGGGCCAGCAATTGTGTTGGCCCCAGCAGCCTTACCTGAGGTCCTGAGGGGCTGGGGCTGCAACTATGGAGTTCCTGCAGCTGGGAGCCTGCTGGCAGCTGGAGCTTGGCTCCAGCTGGCCAGGTTCGAGTTTTGGGTGGTGTATGCTGCCACCATGTGTGCTGCCCTGCTTTTTTTCTGCATGGGTTCTTTTGACCCTGAGATTTCCGAGGGTAAACACCCCTCCTCCCCATGCTGCAAGGTTGCAATGCAGAGAACACCTGAATATTCAGTGTATGGCACTGAAGATGGGTCTGAGATACCACATACTGCATGGCCATGCTCATCTAGATGTGGCCTGACATGGAGTTGGCTGAGGAAGGGCTGGGTGGTTGTAAGGGAAAAAGTGAAGCAAGATGCTTTGGGGTGTGGGGTGTTTTGGGCTCTGCAGTGAGGAACCTAGTAAAGAAGGTTCCCATATAGTACCCCTGAATGGGATTACGAAACCCTTCTGTAGAAGATAGAGAATTAATGGTGGGGGGTAAGGGTGTAAGGGGAAGAAAGAGAAGATTTTGCAACCAAGGGATGTGAGTACTGAATGGCTTATTCTACGTAATTCTAAGGACCCATACTCTTTATAGCTAGGAATGGTGGTCTGACTATTGTTTGGACTTTACTTTGGCAGGAGGACCAAAGTGTCAAGACACTCAACTATCAGTAGAATGAGAAGAAACTGAGATACAGATGTACAATGTAATAGTAAAAAAGGTAAGCTGTCCAATAATGCAAGTAGAAATTAATAAAGATAATTACTGTCAGGAGTTAGTTTATATTTAACATTTCCATCAGCCCTAGCATCTGCATCTAATTGTATTCTCACTGATCAAGTCTGATACAAAGCATGAAGGCTTTTGTGTCATGAAAACTAATACAGTTCTGCAAAGCCTGTTTCTAAGCTAGATCTAATTAACAAATCCTGGGTTGAGTCCATAGTTCTTTGATAAAAGCAAAGATTTTTATTTTATTTTATTTTATTTAATCTTTTAGCATTGTTAAACCCTACAAGATTGTCTTTTCATTCATCTTGCATTAATCACATTTATTTTAATTTGTTGGACCAAATACAGTCCTATAGTACATTTAAAGAGTAACTAGGTCCAGTATAGGACATCATACATGTCATTTTGCAGTTGGGATTTATCTCTAATTACATACAAATGCTTTGATTGTCATTCTCCCCCATTCATCTTATGTGATTTATCTGTGGAGACCCAAATCCTACACTGAAAACTATGCTGCCACATTTCTTTTTCTAATAGGAGGATTATTGTATTTACTGAGGCTTTGGATGGGCATAGGTGACTGTCTCTCTCTCTCTCTATGTAGCATTCTTATCTGCAATTGTGAGCTTGCTGAGGAAGGGACTTTCTGTTTGTGTGTTATCATTTTCTTCATTGTGAAACTACAGAAAACAGTGTCATAAAGTTTATATAAAACTGTGTATGCATAAATTGGAGAACTCTTAATCCTTAATGTGGTGAGCTCTACAAATAGGAATCTAAGACCCCCTTGCATCCTAATTCACAATACCTCAGTTTGGCCCTCCTCTGATCCCGTCTTAACTAAGATGACACCTTAATGTGTTTACATCCATGTTTGTTGTAGTCAGATAGTAGGTTGATATAGGGTATGTACAGACATTCAGGGAGGTTAGGGGAGGTTATATTTAATTTAAAATGCCTACCTGATCTAAGACAGATAAATATTAGGGGGTAGTAGGGAAACTTGGGAAAATAGGGGGGCTTGGGAGATCTGTGGGAGAGGGAGGTTGGTGGTGTCTAGGGGTGTTTGATGTTTGTTTGTCTGGGGGTAGGTCAATGGACCAGGGGGCTAAAAAAAAGCCCAATGCCAGATGTGGGGAGTAGGAAAAGCTCATCCCTGGAGCTCGGGGCTGGAGGCTGGGGCCAGAAGCTGAGCTTTCCTAGTCCCGGGGCCTTCCTAGTCCCAGGGCTTTGTTGGGAACTGTATAGACGTTCAGTTTGATTGGTCTCACTGGACCCTATCTAAGTTAGACTGCCTCTGAGGTAGGGTTAAATTAGACCAGGTCAGCCATTTTTAGATTTATCTAAACTTCCTGAACTTCTGTTCAGTTTGCACTGAGGTTTCCCTAACTAGGGATCTAAGGTCTATACCTGGGTGAACTGAATTAGGTAGGGTGGCCATTTTTTACCTGATCTAACCTCCCCCTAACCTCCCTGAACATCTGCACCTAGCCATAGAGTATCTGTCTTTAAAATGAGTGAACAGTAATTTCTTTAAGACCAGATATTTTTATCATACTTTAATATGGATGATCCTCTGAAGGGCTTTAAACTAGGTTTTTCAGGGGATGGGGATGCAGTGGAAAAAGAGAACCTAGGTTCAGAGAGCCATGAGCCATGCATTGGATCAGCCCAGGTAAGTACTATGGGGCCCAATAGACATCAGGACAGGGGGGCATCATTGGGGGGCTTAAATGTCTCTAGGAGCATGGGGAGTAAACAGGAGGAACTTGCACTCCTGCTTGCAAGCAACAACTTTGACCTGGTTGGGCTAACTGAAACCTGGTGGGACCCTACTCACTATTGGGCAGTAGGCATTGAAGGTTATAGATTGTACAGATGGGATAAAGTGGGGAAAAAGGTGGGGGGTGTTGCACTCTATGTTAAGGAGCTATACACATGTACTATAATTAAGATAGGATCAGAGGAGGGCCAAACTGAGGTATTGTGGGTTAGAATACAAGGGGGTCAGGGAGAAAGGGACATGGTAGTGGGACTCTACTATAGACCAGCATACCAGGAGGATGAGCTAGACCTGGAATTCTCCAGGAAGCTATTAGAGTCCGTATGATCAGGAGATACACTTGTCACGGGTGACCTAAATTGCCCTGACCTCTTCTGGGAGGATCAGTCAGCCAGAATTAATTGCTCATGTAGGTTCTTAACCTGCTTACAGGACCTCTAGCTAATTCAGGAGGTATACAATTCCAGTAGGAGGAACACCTTGCTGGACTTGGTGCTGGCTTCAGGGGATGACCTGGTGGGGGATCTGCACTACAAGGCAACCTAGGGGATAATGACAATCAATTGATTGAATTCACTATCAGGTGAAGGGTGGGAAAAGTAAGCAGCAAGGCAAAAGTGCTAGACTTCAGTGTGCTTAGGAAATTAGTTAGTGGGGCATTAAAGCTCAAGAGCATTAACAAAATGAGGGTCCAGGAAGGGCAGTCGTTCCTCAAGGAAGCGATCCTTCAGGCACAGAAGGAGGCAATCCCACTGCATAGAAAAGGGGGCAAAGGGGCCAAGAAGCTCTCTTGGCTAAACAGGGAAATGCAGGAAAACCTAAGGACAAAAAGGGGGCATACAGGCTATGGAAGCAGGGGGTAGCTAGCAAGGAAGAGTATACCTCCCTGGCTCACCCTTGCAGGGAATCGGGAAGACAAAAACAGAATTAGAACTGAGGCTGGTGGCAAAAGTTAAGGACAACAAAAAGTCCTTCAGGTATATATGGAGCAAAAAGAAAGCACAAGGCAGCATAGAAGCCCTAA
>NW_005842087.1:1055345-1061012 GCF_000455745.1 Alligator sinensis | reverse complement strand
GGTTAGTGACAGATAGGAAGGGGAAAGCAGAGCTCTTCAATGAGTTTTTTGCCTTTGTATTATTGAACTCAGACTTAGACAAATCTCCAAAATGCATACTGACAGAAGCACAAGGAACACCAGCCCACCAACTGTCAGCACTGACCTAGTAAAGAGATACTTGGAGGTGCTGGATGTCTTTAAGTCAGTGAGACTGGATGAGCTCCATTCACGGGTGCTGAAAGAATTAGCCAGTGTCATAACAGAACCACTAGCATGACTGTTTGAGCACCCATGGTGCTCAGATGAGGTCCCAGAAGACTGGAAAAGGACCAATGTGGTCCCTATTTTCAAGAAGGAGAGGAAGGAGGATCTGGGTAACTATAGACTGGCTAGTCTCACCTCTGTCCTTGGGAAAACCCTTGAAAAAATTATCAAGGATCACATTTGTAGGAGTCTAGCAGGTAATACAAGGCTGAAGGGTAACCAGGGTGGGTTCATAGCAGGTAGATCCTGCCTGACTAACCTTGTTTCTTTCTATGACCTGGTCACTAAATGCTTAGATGCAGGAGCTGAGGTAGATGTCATCTACTTGGACTTTAAGAAGGCCTTCAACATGGTATCCTATCCTATTCTCATAAATGAATTGAACAGCTGTGCCATAGATGATAGTCATGTGGGTGGCAAATTTGCTTAAGGGTCATACCTAGAGAGTGGTGGTGGATGGGTATTGACCTGGAAAGATGTGGGCAGTGGGATCCCCAAAAGCTTGGTCCTTGGGCCAGTGCTGTTCAATATCTTTATCAGCAACCTGGATGGAGGCGTGGAAAGCACTCTGTCCAAATTCGCAGGTAACTCCAAACTATGGGGCAAAGCAAACACTTATGGGAAGAAACCAAATCCAGGCAGACCTGGACAGGTTAGAGAAGTCAGCATAGAACAATAGGATGCAGTTCAAGAAGGCCAAGTGCAAGGTGCTGCACCTAGGGAGAGGGAATCACCAGCACACCTATAGGCTGGGGGATGACCTTCTCAGCAGCACAGTGGCAGAAAAAGACCTCAGAGTCATCATTGACTCCAAGATGAATATGAGTTGTCAATGTGACGAAGTAATTAGCAGAGCTAACCGCGCTTTGTCATACATTAGTAGGTGCATTACAAACAAGTCCAGAGAGGTGATGCTTCCCCTCTGTGTGGCAATGGTCAGGCCGCAGCTAAAGTACTGCATCCAATTCTGGGTGCTGCAATTCAAGAAGGATGTGGACAACCTTGAGAGGGTCCATAGGGGAGCCACTCATATGGTTAAAGGGCCTCCGGGGAGGGGCTCTGAGGAAAGGCTGAGGGACCAGGGAAGGCCCTATGAGGAAAGGCTGAGGGACCTGGACCTTTTCAGCCTCCACAAGAGAAGGCTGAGGGGGGATCTTGTGGCAGTATACAAATTCACCGTGGGGGGCAGCAGGGAATAGGAGATGCTCTGTTTGCCAGAGCACCCCTTGGAATAATCAGAAACAACGGCCACAAGCTGATAGAGAGTAGATTTAGGTTGGACATCAAAAAGAACTTCTTCACAGTTAGGTTTGGCAGGGTCTGGAATGGGCTTCTAAGGGAGATGGTGCTCTCCCCTACCTTGGGAGTCTTCAAGAAGAGACTGGACAAGCACCTGGCTGGGGTCTCATGACCCCAGCACGTTTTCCTGCCACTGGCAGGGGGTCAGACTTGATGATCCATTGAGGTCCCTTCTGACCCTAACATCTATGAATTTATTAATCTAGATTCATCTATGTGGGTTTTTGGGTTTTTTTTAATATCAGGCCAAGCTATCTTTGGTTGATAACAAAAAGAAAATAGCTGACAAGAACTGGAGTTTAGTGGAAAGTTAGAATAACCTTTATAAATGTGAAAGAAAGAGAATATTCCTTTAAAACAGTCAATTGGAGGTTGCTTTTTTGATAACATTTGTCAGATTTGCTTTCTTTCAAACATACTATTAAGGTTATTATTGATTGTCACTTTAAAATATAGCCTGCTGGCACCTCAATGACAGGTAAGCTACTGGCTTTGTCATTCTCAAGTTTGTGTGTGTCTATTTTTTGGGGGGGGGGGCGAGTTCTGTCTAATGCTTGAAGATCACTGAGATTATTGGTGCAACCTGTCATTTATCAACAAGGAAAAATAGAAGGGAATTACAAAATAATTGCCTGTATCCCAGCTTTGAACACCTGAAAAGTGCTAATTACAATTTATTTAAGACAGAATACCTATCATAACAAGATCAATTTGTCCATTACATTAATTACTTTCAAATAATCTTTCCTAAGATATGGAGTAAATATATGGCATAAATATAACTAACTTCCACCTAATATTTGTTTTCAGTCTTTGGAACACGAACAGTGGAATATTTCTGAAACATAACATAGAAAAAAACATTTTTTTTCATGAGGATTCAAACTTGCTTTTTTCAAAACTCCACTATACATGTGTAACAGGGAATCCTAGCCTCATTACCAGAAGGCAGGTTGGCCCCTTTAAAACCAGAACTTTCTGGGCACCACGTGCTGGTAAGGTGGGGGTTAAAAGCGGAGCCAGGCCAGCCAGTCAGGTGACCAAAAGGGGGCAGGCCAGGACTATAAAAACCCTGGGCTGGGCAGCAGTAGGTGGCCAGCAGCCAAAGGGGAAGGAGGGTGTATAAGAGTTCCACAGAGAGGCTTGGTGAGTGGTCCAAAGGCTGGAGGAGGAGAACTATGGAGGACCCTGGGGAAGTGGCAACAACCCCAGAAGAAGGACTTTAGCTGATGGTGTGGAGCAGAAGCATGAACCCCTGCGTAAATGTAAGCTGGCATGCTGCCTTCTTTAATCACATTTCTCTTGGTGGCAGTTATTGCCCATGGACAGGACTGTTCATATTTTTTTGTTATTGAATAACACTGGTGGTTTGAGTGAGGCTACTGGGGAAGGAGGAGGCCTCATTGGAGCCCCACTATAGTGTGGGAACTCTGGTGCCTGCATAGGTGCAGTGTTCAGGGTGCACAGGTTCAATGACAGAGAGGGCTTAGTATTTGGGGGCACAGGCCCAGCACCAGAGAGGGCAAGCCTAAAAGGCCAGGGTGGCCTGGTGAACCCGGGGTGTGACAACTTTTTTTGTATTGTTTTGTTTTTGACTGGGATGGTGGGGGTTTGCAGCCATTGCCTGGCTTTGACCTTGCAACCCCCTGGCTGTGGTGCCAGTGGATGGGCCTCTGGGCCAGGGAGGCTGTGCTCCAGATTGGAGCAAAAAGGAGGGCCTCTAGCCCCAAGACTAAAGAGCTGAAGCTTCGGAGTTGAACCCTATTTGGTGGGTTTAGACAGGGAGGCCTAGGTAGAGAAAGACTAGACTACAGAAAGATCAAGGCCAGTGGTGGCGGAGGACCCCAACATACAAAAACAATAGGCAGTCTCCCACTTACAATATCATTGGTATAACATTTCCATGAAGACGTATCAGGTGAGTAGAGTGGGACACAAGAAACCTTAAAGGGGACTCCAAGGGTGCCCCAAATAAGTCGTGGGTAACAGTGAAGATGGTACTGGGGAGGGTGACCTGTTACAACATGTTTATATTGCCAGGCTTTGATTTGGCAAATTAATCTTTGGGAAATTCCCAATTGTCCCACAAATGCAAGGTTCTAAAAGAAACCTACTAGGAGCATAGCTTTCAGAGTAGTCTGTATTTATGACTTGAAAAGCTATTCTAATGCCTATTTGAGAGTTGTATGTCTACTGGTTTTACATTTTTTTTTTCTCTCTGAATCGTGCACAATTAGAAAAGGAATAAGTAATGGAATCGTCTTAACTGGTATGAGAAATCATTCCAGTACAATATTTTTAAAAAGCCTTTAGGCCCTGATCTTATAGTTATCAACTCATTAGCACAAACCTTTATCCACAGGTGGCTTAAAATACTAAAGAAATAGCAGTGTCAAGAGACTTAATTTGAAATTGTGATCTCATTGAGTCAGGCAGAATACAGGTGCAAAGCAAGAAACAATCCCAAAATGTTTACAGACATGACTCTTAAATGGGGTGTCATGAGATCCTTTTGAGGGTATAGTGGGGTGCTGTAAAATATTAGCATTGTTAGGGTGTGCAAATACCTACATGTAATTCACAAGTTAAACCCAGACATTTCAAACAGGAAGCCATGGTGTCAAAACCACCCCACCCACTGTAATATTTCTGATTTTTTTTTTGTTTTGTTTTTTTGTTTTTTTGCAACAGAAGAATTGCTCTATTTTTTGTAGACAAAAAAATGTGTGAAAGCTAGATGATGGCATTTTCCATGGAGTGGCTTGACTCTAACAAGGGGGAGGGGGTCTGATGTCAAAAAAGTTTGAGAACCATTGGTTTAGAATCTATATAAGGGCAAAGTATAGTATGTGAAAGTGGAGCTATGAAGGATCTGGAACTTTCACAGCAGGGGGGAGGGAGAATTGCATTTCCAATTTTTGTTTTATTTTTCACTGAGTCAAAATAAAACACTGAGAGAGAGTGTTGCTGTCAAAAGTTTTTAATAGAGTTTTGAAGTTCCTGAAAAATTATTTTATTCTACCAAAGGAGCAGTTTCTGACAGAAAACTGATGCCCTGAAACATTTTTGGGTAGCTCTATATGAAGCAGAGACAAAAATCCCTGGAGGTGACCTGAGTAAGGTCATACAGAAGTTCAATGGCAGTAGCAAGTTAGGAAGATAGTGTCTTATTTCCCTAATCAAGTATTCTATCTACTGATGAGTGGTTCCCAAACTAGAGAATATGTCCCTTCCCCATTGTGTTTGAAATGTAACAGCAACTCAGTTGTTATAGTGGGGATCATGAGCCCACAGTAAAGTTGTCATTGGAAAAATTTAGGAACATTGCATTCAAGCATTTTGCCTCTTATACAAATGTGACACTGAGAGTACAGGCTGGCTGACATGGTATAAAGCCTTTATTAGCTCACTGATTTAATTATTTCAGCCTAAATAATGAAGCAAAGAATTCTAAATTGATGTAAACACAAACTTTTTATCATCCCATCTTGCATTCCCTAATTTTGCTCATCATAAACGTAATATAAATTAAACTAATCATTTGTGTTACAAGTTAAATGACTTGCATTCAAGGCATAAAATGCTAACAGTGCTTCAGTGTGATGGAAAGGAATGCCTATCTTAGCAAATATTTCTTTGAAAACAAGTGACACTTTTGTTGCCCTGTGACACAAAGATCAAATCATTAGCCTTATTCCTGGGAGTACTCTTGCTCAGATATACTTAGGCCTGCAGCGATTAGGCGAAGCATCAGAATGATCAATGCTCTTGAAAATATTAAGGGTCTGCATTCTTCCTGTTTTTAAACAGCTTTTAAATGAACCCCCATCACTTACCCTGTACACTTAATCCTGCTTAAATAGAAACATGTCAAACATGCCTGCTAATCAACTAGCAGATGTCCCTACAGAGATTTCTGCAGCTTTAAGCACCGTATATCATTACGTAAGGATTTTTTTTACCAAATATTGACTTTTGGTTTTCAAGGTTACTGATGATGTGCTTAGACACATTAATCACTCTAACCACTTGAAGAAAGAGGCTCATTAAAAAGACAAATACATTTATCAGGCAAATCATCTAGCCGATTACATACTTTCAGTTTTACCTGTAATAGATTAG
>NW_005842087.1:1051033-1055335 GCF_000455745.1 Alligator sinensis | reverse complement strand
TCCCTGTAATTAAATATGCAGAGCACCTATGATACTTTATATTTAGATTCCTCAACAAAGCAACTGTAATGTATGGTTTATAAGTGTCACAGCGCTTTGTGGTATCTGGTAAAAATAGACTTGTTCTTTTTAATGTTAACCAGAAATGCTGTTTTAATAGCAATGAGGAGGTTTGAGATCTAAACCAACAAAACTGGGAAACTCTGGGGTTTAAACTTTGTCTTTGGGCTTAAGTAGAATATTATCCATTCCAGGTTTCTCTCTTTATTTAAAGTTAGATACAATAGTCAGACAGGTGTCTTAAACCTAATGTAGTCACTTACATACATGTGGGGAGCCTGCTCCAATGCGCTGGATTTCCAGCACAGAGCACGTAAGTCGATGTGCTCTGGCAGCCTTGTGTGTCATGTGGGTCATCAGCGCAGCATGCCTCTGTGCTGAGACAATAGTGGCAGTGTGGCTTGAACTAAAACGCATTCAATGTGCTTTAGTTCAAAGTGCACCACCACCATTTTCTCAGTGTGGTGATGCTCTGTGCAAATAAGACATGTGATGCATGGGCACTTTTAATTAGCGCAGTCTTGCTAATTAAAAGCACTCGACACCACATTGGGAGCACATGTAAAAATGCCTTTAGTCTTCAGAGGGAAACTTTAGGCAATGCATAATAGCCCAACTCACTGAGCAGGGAAGTGCCTACAGCTAGCCAATAGGGAACAGTAAGCACAGGGGTACCTTGGAACCCACCACTTTATTGAAAGTTATGCCTCTGAGCCAGGTCTTTGGAAATGTGTCTCCAGAATCCTTTCCTGAGTATGAGTACCTACAGCTGTTCTATGAGAAAACATAGCAGGGCTTACTATTTTTCCTTTTGAAAGATATAAATAATCCTGGGAACAGAGACCATAAACAAGGGTTCCTGATATCATTTGAGTACCCCAACCACTAGACTAGTATATACCACATATAATCACTTTTTCTTTTGACTTTTCCCCTGCTATGAGCTTTATTCCTTTTATTTACTCCCTTCCACATTTCCCTATATATGTCTTCCTAAAGTTCTCATACCTTCTCCATCCCAGCAAGTAAATTCCCAAGTCTTTTGGTTCAAGAAAGCAATCAGGCTGGTAAGATACTTCACCTGCACCTTCAGAATCTCAAACAGTACCTTTTCCAGGAAATTGTATCTGTTAGTAGTTTATCCTGTCTGCCTCCTGTCACCGGTTAAAGTTGCCTTTATTCATCTCTTCCATTCCTCTCCTGATTCTCTCAGAGCCTCTTCTATGCTTTCTCACCATACCACTCAGTGGGTTGGCTTGCCATCATACTGCTGCTATTCTCTGCTTCCTGCCTGATGTACCTTCTCCTGCTGTTCTTGCTCTGTTTCCCACTCTTCTCTGCTCCTATCTTCCTTCTGGTGTCATCACTTTCTTCTTTGCTGCCTCTGCCATTGTTCCTACTATCACCTTCATTCTTCCTTTCTTCTCAGCTTTCTTCCACTCTCCATTTGTCTCCAGTTTCTGCTCTTTGACTCTCTTTCTACCTCATGCTTACTTGCTACCACTGCCTATGTTTTGAGGTCCAGGTCTCCCTCTTCACTTCTTACACTCCAACGCTCTGTCAATATATTTCTCTGCCTTTAAGGCATTGATCAGGCTTTCAATACTGATAGGAACCTACCACAAGAAATGTTAGTGCAACTCATCTGAATAAGACATATGGTAGTGACAACTGAGCATAGTTCCCATCAACGCCAACAGTTTTTTGAGCCACTACATTGCATGAATTTCAACTTCTACTTCAGTCCCACAGTTTAACTGAACCTTTCTTTCCCTTTTCCAATTATTACTCTTTCTTCATCAGTGTCAAAATAAGAAAGTAATGGTGGGAGAACCTCTGAAAAGAAAGGAGAACCCCATCCCCCTGTATTTACTGCAGTAGACCGGAGGGTCACTGCTAGTGGTTGTGGCAGCAAGCCTCATTTACGGAGTGAGTGCTTACTTTGGAATGCTCTAGGATGCACCATGGTGAGTACTTCCAGCCTTGGAGAGAGGCAGCCCATTGGAGAATCCAGTGTCTGGAAGCCAGAGATGCAAGGGAACTCCCCCACCCAATACTGGTCTGCTGAGAGCTAAGCAGGATCAAAGCAATGGGGAGAAGGAAAAAGGAGATTGGAGGCCTCTGCCAGAGGAAGTATGGCCGTGGAAGTTTGAAGTTATGGGATAGGGTTGGGCAGGAGCCTTTCTCCTAAAGTAGGTGATTGAGATGGGAATGGGGAAAAGCCAGAGAGCTCAGCCCTCTAAAGAGGCAGGGATGCTCACTGAGGACTGATTTGTGGAGTCTTGAGGGACAGTATTCAGTTTCTTTTTCTTTACTGTACTTACCTCATCTGTGAGTTTTTTCTTTTCCTTTCAGTAGTTGGAATTGTCAGCTTGTCCTGAGTAAAGCCAGTTGCTGGGCTATGATCCAGACCCCTTAAGTTTGGAGGAACTGGTGTTTGAATAGCCTGTCTGAGAGAGAAGTCACCCCAAAAGTTATGGTGTTTTCTTCCCCCTCTGCCCTCCCCACTTTAATTTAACAACCTAGGTGTGGTACAGTCAGGGTGTAGGGGACTGGAGAAGCCCTGTAAATCCATCTACCCAGCAAGTCTGAGGTAGTTTTTTTTCCCCCCTCTTCTTTGCAAGAACCTCCTGCTAATCATAACCAAAAACATCAAAGATGTGGCAGGAGAGAATACAACATCAGGGAAGGGCAAAGGAGGTAATTCTACCTCCTCAGCCCACTAACAGAGGGGGAAAGACATCATCACACCGAGGACTTAAACCCTATAGCACCTACCATCAATAATCAGCCTTCAATGTTTGGCAGACATCACCAAATGGGGCCCCAAACAGCTCACTCAGAATCTCTGTCAGCCCCTCTCTCAGCCTGTCACATATGATTAGTGTGGCCCTGCCCTTGATCTGCATATCAATTTTTGGAGGATCCCAGGACTCATGACAAAAATACTTGTTCCAGTCATGAGTGGGAAGATAATAAGCACATGGATCTCTTGTGAAGGGTATCTGGAGTACACACACATAATGAGCAGTGCTGAACTGTGAGGTCACAATGGCTTAAAATGTTGTTGACTGCTAGGGCCCAGTCCAGTGAACTGTATGGTAAATCATGAGCTGTTGGGTTTTGGACTACTCTCCTGCATAGTGGGCATATCTACACAAGATGCTTACTGCAGAAAACACTAATTAGCTCTGCAGAAAACATCTCACATCTACACAGGTGGGGTTATTAGGTTGGAGTAAGCTAAGTAATTCTGCAGCAGGGTAGTACTTGTAAATAAAATTACTATCCTCCTAGTGTGGCAAAAATGTCTCATGATCCCTTATTATCACTACACAAAGGGCCTCACAGCTGAGAACTGTAAGTTGTTTCTTTTTCTCTTCTCTCTTCCTGCATTCGATAAGCAGTAGCATAGTAAGGAACAGTCCGAACAAATGTTACTCAAAGATTAGTTACTGCTTGCTTTGCACATAAATTTTGCAACCCTTGTTACTTGCCTGTTTTAGGACTACGCATGTACTAAACTTTGTAGAAAACTGTAGCCAATTACAGATTGCCACAATGGAATCATGTTCATGAGAGCTATAAAAATGTAACTTCGGGCGTGGCTAGGGGTCGACTTCACTTTGAGCACTTGGCTCTGTTGTTGAACTTGTTTGCAAACAAACTCGAGTTGGACCCAGCCTGAGTGTGTGACTCTCTCCTTGAGGTAAATTAGACAAAGCCTCCGGGGGCACGAAACTAGCAATTTGTGCAACAATTTAGCGAGCCAGGCAGGAGAAGCCCTTGGACCACCCCGGGGTCGGACCACAAGACCAGAAAAGGTGTCCGTGAAGTGGCCACCAGACTGCTTTTGGAGTCTGCCACGGCACTGGAACCATGAGTCGGGACACCCAGGAGGTTAAAGGCTCTCCCTTAAATGAGTCAACCAGGCTAAGTGGGTCCGAAGAGACGGCACCAGGGTGTTGACGGACTAAGTATTTGTTTGCCTTGTGTCATTTGGGTAGTCTTTCGGGAATTTTGAACGTTCAGCATATAGGTCTGAACATTAGCCCTGGGGACTTTGTTCATTTAAAAACATGAGCCACTGACCAGGTCTGGGACTAAGGCTGAGTCTAGCCGCCTCGATTCTGCCTGACAAGGTAGTGTCGAACGCAAGGGGGCTCAGCTGGAACCTCGTGACCCAGTGGACAGGGCGTCTGAGTGATTTTGTCTTTTCCAAATCCGTTGTCCCAGTATCTT
>NW_005842087.1:1027259-1050947 GCF_000455745.1 Alligator sinensis | reverse complement strand
TTAAGTGTGATAACAAGGGATGGTCATTGGGATCAGTATCCGTATATAGATTGCTGGGTGAGTGCTGTGATGAATCCCAGTCCCCCATGGGTACAGAAGTGTAAAGGAAAAATGTGTAAGATGTTATTGGCAAAAGACGCTGGGAGAAAGCCCCGAGTCCTCTCTGATTCTGGTAATGAAGTAGATCTGACTCAAGGGTTAAGGCGCAGGGATGAGGCTAGACCACCACCAGACCCAAGGCACAGAGCAGAGGCTAGGACGCAGCCGGGCATAGACCAAATGGATCAGGAAAAGATAACCAGCACTAGCTGCTCTAAGACAGGCACAGACCAAATGGATCAGGAAAGGACAGCCGGCACAAGCCGCTCTAAAACGCCTCCCCCGTATGAGGGGAAAAAATGTAAAAGAACCTGACTCTTTATTCCCGACTGCCCCCGATCCTCCCCAGACCCACTGGAGTGCTCTTCAGTCTGACCAGCTCCCCCCACCTTCAAGAACCAAGATCAACTCGAAATCAGAATCCAAACTACCAGTGTCCACTGCGGGAGGTAATGACGGGTGGAGGGGACACTGCCTTTGTCTATGCCCCCTTTAACACCTCAGATTTATTCAGTGGGAAAAATCAGAATCCCTCATTCAGAGAGGATCCAGAGAAAATGCAAAATTTGTTCCGGTCGGTTGGACAGACTCATCGCCCCACCTGGGCTGATGTTCAAATGATGTTACACACCCTTCTAACTTCTGAAGAGAGGCATTTAGTACAGAGAACGGCAGACCGGATAACTGAGGAGTGCTTGTCAGCGGGGGAGGGAAGAAATATGTGGCACATGTGCCCAATTGAGAGTCCCGATTGGGATAACAATTCAGCGGTTGGAAGAAAGCGTAACAACACCTATTTAGGAATTATAGTAAAAGCCCTGGGTAAGCCAGTGCCACGGGTGACCAATCTTTCCAAATTGTATGAAGTCCATCAGGGGAAGGATAAATCTCCCTTGGTTTTCCTGGAGCGCTTGTTTGATGCCTTTAAGAAGTTTAATGATTTAAGCCCTGAAGCCATAAAAAATCAGGGCATGAAAGCAGCGCATGGTAAATCTGATGTTTATTGGGCAGGCGGCCCCAGATATAAGAAAAAAGCTGCAAAAGACTGAGGGGGCAGCAGGTAAACCACTTTCAGAACTCGTAGAGATTGCGTATAAAGTTTATGGGAATCGTGATCAGGTGGCAGAGAGGAGAGAGGAAAAGCATGGACAAAAACAGATGGCAATGCTGGCAGCTGCCTTGGGCAAAAACACAAATACCAGTGTGGGATGGAAAGAGAAACCTGCGGGTGGGGAGGGGCAGAAGAAAGGAACAGGCCGATTTTTAAGCCTAATGAGTGTGCATATTGTTGAGAAAAGGGACACTGGAAGAGGGATTGCCCTAAGCTGAAGAACAAACAAAAGGAAAGTCAGCGGGGGGGCCGCCAGATGCGGGCGGACTCCTCGGGGGAAGATTCTAGCTGAAGGGGAACGAGATCTAAGGCCACCACCCTGCGAGCACGTGCCCGGAAAGATCCCATGGTGAGAATAAGGGTCGGTGGCAGAAACTATGAGGCTGTAGTAGATACCAGAGCCACTTTTTCTATGATCCCCGTAAAGCCCCCTTTAGCTAAAAAAAGCGAAAAGCATGTAACTGTAAAAGGCGATGAAGAAAGACAAATTAAATTACCTGTGTGTAAGCCTCTCCTCACGAAAATTGGGAATAACACGTTGGAACATGCTTTTGTAGTTTCCCCTGCCTGCCCAGTAGCCCTCCTGGGGCGGAATTTACTAATAAAGCTGCAAGTTAAAATCTTCTTCCATGAAAACCTGATTATAATGCAGCTGCCAGTGAAACAGGGCTCGAATTACCAAATGACCCTCCGGACAGCCAAGACTGTGCTAAAAGCCAAAGGAATTGAGATTTTGGAGAATGTTGATCCATGTGTGTGGGCGGATGAAACTCCTGCCCGGGCAAAATGCATTACTCCAGTCAAGATTCCCCTAAATGAAGGAGAGGGTCCTGTGTGTGTGTGTGAGACAGTATCCTCTGAAAAAAGCCACCCCCATGGGTTTAAAGCCACTGATTGAAAAATTCAAGCAGTATGGGTGGTTAATAAAGGGATCGTTCCCCTTTAACACCCCAATTTTGGGAGTGCCCAAGACAGATGACAACCTCCTTTAGGTTGGTGCAAGACCTGAGGGCTGTAAACAAAAAGATTTTAGTAGATCATCCTATGGTTCCAAATCCCCACACCATTCTAACCCAAGTTCCAGCAGATGCCAAGGTATTCTCAATATTAGATCTAAAAGATGCTTTCTTCTCTATTCCACTACACGAAGACAGTCAGAAATTGTTTGTCTTTAAATGGGAGGACCCAGATACGTATCATAAGACTCAATTGTTGTGGACAGTGTTACCCCAGGGATTTGTCTCATCCCCCCGCATATCTTTGGAATAACATTGCAAAAAGACCTGGAGCATTAAAAAGGGAGACACCCTAAGGTGGCGTTGTTGCAATATGTTAATAATTTATTAATAACAAGTCCTGATGTACAGACGAAAAAGAGAGTGACAAAATCCTTGCTGAATACCCTTAAAAAAAAAAAAAAAAGGTATAAAATGTCACAAAAAAGGCTCAAATTTGCCAGCCAAAGGTCACCTTTTTGGGTTATAAGATTGAAGAGGGGGTTCGGGCTCTAAGTAGAGATCGAATTCAAGCAATACAGGATATGCCCGCTCCTAAAAACCCCAAAGAGCTGCGAGCTTTCCTGGGACTAACTGGGTTTTATAAACTGTAAATTCCCGATTATGGAGAAAAAGCCAAACCCCTATATAAATCCCTCACAAAGGAGGGTCTCACAAATTAAAAATAGACTAAAAAAACCCAACATGCATTTAAATTGTTAAAAGCTGCCCTCTTGCGACCCCCAGCATTAATGATTCCAAATGGGCGCAAGCCCTATAGACTGTATGTGCATGAGAATAAGGGGGTGGCCTCAGGGGTCTTAACTCAACCAGTGGGCCCAACTTAAAAGCCCGTGGGCTACTACTCCAAGGTCCTAGACCCGGTGGCGAAGGGGTGGCCTGCATGTTTGAGGGATGTCGCTGCCACAGCTACTCTTGTAGAGGAGGCTCAAAAGATTGTTATGGGAGCTGATATAGAAACTCCATGCTCCATAGAGACCCCAGAGTTCAGGTCAGGTAGAGCACATAAATAGAATGCTAAAAGCGATGTTAACCAAAATGTGTATTGAGACTCATTTAAAATGGCTGCAGGCACTCCCACTGGCTTTAACTCATATCCGTAGCACACCACGTAGAGGGATTAAATTGTCACCTTTTAAATTAATGATTAATATGCCTCCCAGAGTCTTGCCAGCGGGGTGGAGGGAACAGATTACTGTAGATTTAGGAAAATCTAAAATTTAAAAACATGTTATCGCTTTACAGTCTGTTTTATCTTCCCTACACAGGTTTGCTACACCTTTCCAGAGTCTTCCGCTTGATGCGCCGATCCACAACTTTAAACCGGGTGACCAGATCCTGATACAAAAGTGGAGAAAGGATCCTCTTGCGGAAAGGTGGGAGGAACCCTACCAGGTGCTGCTGACTACACACACAGCTGTTCGCTTATCAAACAGCGATAAGTGGACCCATTGCTCGAGGGTAAAGCCTTTCCATCAGGAGGACACCAACTCCCAGGGTGTGGTCACTCCGGAAGCTGATAACACCCGAGAACAAAAAGTCAACAAGTAAAAAGTAAACTTGCTGGAGGTTTAAAGTTACACTTACAAAGATGTGGACCCTAATCTATTTGTTGGGACTCTTGTCCCTTTTAGGTATATCGAACCCAAAGGTTATGTCCACTTGTACTTGTTCTCAAAATGAGCTTACAACCCTCAGTAAGGCTCAGTACGAGGCTTCAAAGTCTACTGTACTTAATATCCACCTACGTCCCATTTCCCACTGTTGCTTGCGTCAAAAAATCATAATAGAGTATACATTCAGTGTCGGTATACAAGTGATGTGTGTAAAGTCAGCCCAAGAACTCTGGTTTGCGATCCTCAAAGATTGGCCTTCCAGCCTTAAATCCTTTACAACTGTACCCCCTGTACCCACAACTGTCAGTAGTATTTGGGGACCTAAAGGCACACCTATAAATACGTGGGTGGGAAATTCATGGGTGGCCCTTCTCAAGGACTCGGCCCGGGTACTAACTAACCACAGTTGTCTTTTGTGTGCGCTTACTCCTATTTCTAGTGATGAGGGGGTTCCTTTCTTGTCATTTCCCCTCATTAGGACAGGTATAGTCTCAGATTGGGGCTTTAACCAACACTTTTCTTTGAAATATAATGGTTCTAGATGGGTTATGGTGACAAAGACAAATGGCTCTATTTACATTTCTCAAAACAGAAGTGGGGTTCAAGCAGGACAATCAAGGTGTAATAAAATATGGATTTCAAATGCAATCGCCCCTCGGGAGGGTGCATGGACTTGCGCCAATGTTTCGTACCCCAAGTTTAATGATTGTAGCTATCTATTGGGAAAAGAATGGATTTCAATTTAGAACGTTAACTATACCCACTACCATAATAATACCACGGTAACTGGGGGTACGACAAAAAGAAGCTCACTAACTCTAACTTTAATGAGCTCCCGTGCCACCATCACAAACAAAGCCTGTGGGCTATGGTGGATTTGCGGGCGATGGGCATATAGACAGCTTCCCCCCCCCACTGGGCTGACACTTGTTATTTGGGGGCTTTGATTCCCGGTGTGTGGATTACACGGCCTAAAACTCATAGAGCCAGACGCAGTACTGATATTTCTTTTAAGGGCGTAGCAGCAGGGGGAAGCCAAAAGTGGAAAAATGGCGAATGGCCAGCGGAGAGAATAATTCAGTACTATGGCCCAGCAACTTGGGAGCCAAATGTAGTTGGGAGAAAGCCCACCTATCTGACAAATTGCATTATTAGGCTCCAGGCCGTAGTAGAGATTATTACAAATAAAACTGCTGTAGCCCTATGCCTGATCGGGGACCAGCTCACCCAACTTCATACCACGATACTGCAAAATCGCTTAGCTCTTGATTATTTACTTGCAAGTAAAAAAGGGGTGTGTAAAAAGCTGAACTTGTCAAACTGTTGTGTCAATATCAACAATAATGATGAGATAATCAAAACCTTAGCAGGAGTTTCTTACTCTGCAGCATCACATGTTTAGATGCTGATGTGGTGGGCTAGGGCATGAGGGTGCTTCAGAGCAGGGGCTGCCTGCCTGCAAATGCCACACTGGAGCATCTTTGTGCCCCAGTCAGCCCCCCTGCAGCATGTTGAGCTGGGTCAGAGCAGCCCCCAGCTGGCAGGCTGACCCCCTGTTAGCCAAGGGTGTTCTGACCCAGCTCAACATGCTGCAGTCCTGGGAGTACATTCAAATGGCACGCCGAGGAGCAATACACTCCTATGCAATAAACTGGAGTTTATTGCTTTGAATTAATTGCACTGTAGATGAGCAGTTTATACTATATCTATAACTGAGCAATCAGTTTATACTATATCTAAGTAGGTACAATAGTGCAATTTAAAAGTGTGTTTATGAAGTACTTGTGCTAAAACTCTCAGTAGTTTCACAAAAGGTAAAATGCATCAATTCTGATTGAACTAAGTCTATGGGTACTGTATGCAAACTACAATGTCAGATTTTTCAAATTTGCTCCTCACTTCCATGTGCTCAGGGAAAGCAAGGCCTGACAGTAAGGGGAAGGGGTTGCAGGAAGAAGTAGTTGAGGAGAGCAGAGAGAAAAGGGGCTACCTGGACCCCTAGATTTATTTTCCCTGTGGTACCAGTGGGGGGGGGGGGGAATTCAAGACAAGACAAACATCCAATAATTAGATTCTATACCTGAAAAAATTATATTAAATTGATAATTTTTTCATATATAGAATCTAATTATTGGGGAGTCATCTTATAATCAGGGCCATCTTATATTTGAGTAAATGCAGTAAATAAAGCAGCAATATTTGCATTTCATGAGAAGCCTGATTCGTCTAGTATGTTCAATGTGATTAGGTTTTGTCTGCCAGTTTGGACATCTTAGAGGAAATAGGTACTCTCATCCTAGTGATGAGAGTAATAATATAATGAAGCATTCCACTGTTCTGATCCTGATCATTAGCAAAATCAGAGGCATGTAGTTCAATCAAATGTTTATGTATACGGTTGTCAAACTATAGGTTTTTAGTATTCAAAATAGTGAGGATTTCCTTTAATTAATAATATTAATAGGAGTCACATCTGGTACATAGTTTTTTTTGCAGCAAAATCCTATAATAGATGCTATGGTGCCAGGTGTATTAGAATTATCTTTGCTAAATATGTAGACCCAGAAACAGTAATGAGACTAGTATTCACTGACTTGGAATACTTTGGTAGGGCTGCCTTTTTTTATCTCAGAAAGATGTATGTCAATCCCATTAACATCAATTTAAGAATTCAGCTGAGCTCACTTATTACCATTTCCAGAGATAAGAAGCAAAGGAAAAGTACAATTTTCTAAAGTTATTCATGGAGTCTTTAAAATGAGATGGAAAAGAAAATGTGGGCCAGATATTGTGCATATGCATGTGCAGAAGTTAGATTTAAGTTGATGCACATTACTTGCATAGACTTAGGGTAGTATCTAATCCAAAGCTATTACATTCTAGTAGACAAGTACACAGGCTAAATTATTACAAACATGTTTTTTATTATATTTTTTTTGTCTCTAACACTTCTTTCTTTTTGGAGAGTAATATCAATACATTTTGATCTTAGCCCTCACTAAAGCATCCTTGTACCCCACCCAGTCCCTCTGCAGCACTTTGATCTGGGAGGACCAGCCCTAGATTAGCAGGCTGACCCCCTGAGCCCCCTGCCAACCAGGGCTGCTCTGCCCCGCCTCCATGGGTTATGCATGAATAAACTGTGGAGCTTATTGCTCCGGAGTTAATTGCTTCTGGGTGCACGTTAAAATTACATGCCCAGGAGCAATTAACTCTGGAGCAATAAACTCCACAGGTTTATTCTTGAACCATAATTGCATGTCTACGTAGACATGCCCTGTCATGAAGGAAAAATGTTGTGTGTTATATAATATTTTAAAAAATTGTTCCTTTTTAACATAATCAATTGAATTACTTGAGCAGATCTTTGCTGAAGAATTGACTGCTGTCTTTATCAGGTTTTAAAATGTTGACCTTTCTACTGTTCACACATGATTTTGTTTTTTAACTGCAAGCTATAGCCACTGACGGGAAAAAAATGACAGTGGGTCACACCGAGGTCCAACAAGCCCAGGGTCTTGTCACTGAGTGGTAAAGAGTGAATTCTAAGGGGGAAGAGTTTTTCAGCATGCCCTAGCCAGAATAATTCCTCCCTTGCCCATCTTTCTCTATAGCTTCAAGCATTTAGAGGCCTAGTAGGTCCTTAGTTTGATTTTGTATCTCTATTATCATGTTTAATAGCCACTGAGGGATATCCATGAATTTGTGTAAGTCCCTTTTTGAACTCGGTTAAATTATCAGTCTCTACTAAATCTGGTGGCAGTAAGATACACACATTAATTACCTGTTGTGTAAAAAAACAAAACAAAACAAAAAATATTTCCTTTCCTTTGTTTTAAGTTTATTGCACAACAATTAAATCCTATTTTCCCTTGTACAATTATCATGACAGATGGTAAATAGTAGATCCTCATTTATTTTCCCTATGCTGTTAATTATTTTATAGGCACCTATCATATTTTCTCTGTTTTTTTTCTCCCTAAACTGAAAAGCCCCCATAATTTTCAGATTAATTTACATTGTAGAGACACTCAATTGCTCAAATAAAAACATAATTCACTTAGAAAACTATGTCTGCTGATATTTGAGAAGCTGGTAGTAGTTCTGATGCATAACTATTTTAGAATCCATCCTTCACTACCCCCAAAGAAATCCTTGCTATAACTGTTGGATCTTAAAATTCTGGTTATATTAGGGTCAACATAATTATTGATTGCACAAATTGTTGCAAAGAAGCTACTCAATTCACGTTTTTATTTTCAAATCTTTTGGAAACCAGTGCAGATCTTTGAGAATATGTTAATTTCTCAGTATTTGCCTGATAGTATTATGGTTAAACTTTAGTTTGTTGGGTTTGTATTAGAGCTGCACAAAGCTTTGTGTGGTAATTCAATTCGGAAGAGATTTGGCCCAATTTGGTGGCCGAATCTCCAAATCTGAATTTAATCGGGGGACCAATTAAAAGGTCCAAATTGATTCAAAGCTCTCCAGATCTTCAGGCAAGATTAAGAAAGATTTGATGATTTGGGCAGTTCCCAGTGGTTGCAGCAGGGAACTGCAGCCAGACTCCAAGCTGGTATCGGATCCCCACTGCCCCCCACTACCCCCCACTGCATGGGGGGGCTCTGTAACAAGCCCCCTGGCCCCCCTTGCTCCCAGCCCCCCACCCCTTGCAGCTACCCTGCCCGCCCCAGCTCTGACCCTTTAGGGAGAAAAAATGAACCCCCCCCCAGGATTCACTGCTTCTGCAGTGGCCTTGGAGCTTTGGGGGGCTTGTGGAAGAGCTCCCCATGCAGTGGGGGGCAGTGGGGATCGCCCCCCACTGGCAGGAACAGCAAGTATGGGGGGGGTTTCTTGGGTTTTTTCCTTAATGGACCAGAGCTGGGGCTGATGGGGCAGCCATGGGGGGGGCGTGCTGGGATAAAAGTGGGGATTTGGAGGTGTTGTGCAGAACCCCCCATGCAGTGTGGGGCAGCAGGGGACAGCAAGGACTATCCCACCCCAGCAGCACCTGCTAAGTTGGCACTTTTTTTTTTTTCTTTTCAAGTGCCAGGAGCTGGGGTGGGTAGGACAGCCATTGCCGGGCTGAGAGAGTGGGCAGAGGATGGGCCTGGCTGATCTGAAGATTCAGCAGTAGCCGAATCTCTGAATCAGATTTGGCCAAATCAAATCGGGACAGTGATTTGAATCACCAAATTGAATCACTGTCCCCCGAATCAGCTGAATCTGAATCCAAAGCAAATACTAGCTACTTCACATAGGCCTAGTTTGTATGAAGTATTTACCATTCATGATATGCAGTCTTCCCCCTCCTCACATGATTGGTCCATGACCGGATAACTGAAACTATAAAAAAACAAATGGCCATCAGGGAATAGTTTAACAAATAATGAACTGTGAACATTCTTGTCTGTGTAGATAGTCTTGTTTGCTTGTAGATACAAGTATTTGTATAAATAGCTATTGCCCAAGAAGTTGCTCAAACAATTCCTTTGAATAAAAGTTTATGACTGGAAAATAAATAGTAAGGGGCATAAATGTGGATGAAATGAACATTCTGAATTTCAGAAATACAAACACTTCTTTTGGAACATATATTGGTTTAGCTTATCAGATGCCTATACATGAACTGGGATGTTGCTCTGATGCACTGTAATTCAAGTAGAGTGGACTCGATTAACTGAGTCTGCTGGAGCATGTTAATTACTGTGCTCCAGCACCCTCTGTGTCTCATGTATTAGCATCCCTGTGCTTCAGAATGGCGACAGGAGCACTTTAATTAAAAGCCTTGCTGCCATTTTGAAGTGAAGGGACACTGATGCACAAGACACTGCAGGGGCTTTAATTAAAACTGCTCTTGGAGCCACTCTAATTAAAGCACCCCCCTTCTCCTGCTCCCCGCCCCCAACCCGAGTGCATGTGTAAAAACACTCATAGTGTCTGGTCAATTCACTTTTGAAATCGATTAGAATGTTGTCATTTGAAACAGGGTCATCAGTAAAAGAATTCCCATAATGCTTCTGTGAAGATAGCTTTCATGGTCATTTATAATTAATATCAACCTTTAATTTCTAAAATTTCAGGTAAATATCCTCATATCTGTATTAATTATATAAGCTCAAATTTGAAAAGGAAAAAGTATTCAAATGGAAACAAATTATGAGTATATTTCAATCCTCAAACTTTTACTAGTTTAACTGCTTGTAAAACACAATTTAAAAGTGAATAGTCATTTGTCCAAAGCACAACTTAAAGTTTGTTCAGTGTTTACCATTTTTTGGTGAGATCTTGACATCATAAGCCAATGGAAATTTAGTCACTGGCTTCAGTGGAGCAGGAATTTCCCCTTAACTTTGAAAATTGCTTTCTTGTATTATGTTAGCCACATCAATTTCTCTGTCCTCAACAGACTAAGCCTTTTAATTTGTTAATTTTATCAAATTCCTTGCTATAGATTGCTAGTCTTGCTCCAACAGGAAGGTTATTATAATACATTCTGACTGAATACTGTTAAAAGAAAGTATTGCTTTAACCGCATAATGCTTCTAGCTTCTGTAATCAAAAGATAAAATATTACTTTCATTTCAGATTAAAGAAAAATAAAACAAAATGTCAGCCTCAATCTGTTTTAAATTAAAACACAAAAGGGTAGTCACCTTAGTTTCTGGCCAGCAGGAGGGGCAGCTGTGACAAATGTCACTACAATGAAATCTCCATTAAGGACTGGTTTGTACGGTTTATTTGGCATTGGAAAGACTGCCTGGTAAAGCTGCATTTTTTAAAAAGTAATAGGTACACAATTGCATACTTTCTTTTATTTACCATGTAGAAATAACCTGTGCTTCTATAATTATACTTAGGCCAGTTTAACTGTTTCTAGGCTATAGGTTTTGTACCACTTTGATAATATCAGAATGGTTAAAGTGGTGAGACCCATTTGTTGACCTATCTGCTGATCAGTTCTATGGCTATAATTTATGAAACAGCCATTCCAAACTGTGTAACCTCTGGTATAAAATTAATTTTGGAATTTTTTTTGCAGGCTTAATTGGGGTGTAAGCTAAAATAAATATATTTGTATGGTGTCTTATACCTGGATTTTTGAGGTTACACATGAAAAAGAGCTCCACACAGTACAGAGTATGGATCCATCATTGCCAATGTTGGAGGGGGAAGGAACATAGAGTGAATTAGTTTGGAGACACAATGTTTTCAGAGTATATGTATATGAAACAAGCATAGAATTTTAATCAACTTTCTGATATTTTAGTTGAAATTAGAATGCTCAAAGTAAGAAGTCTCTGAAGACTTCCATTAGTCTTTAAAGCTCAGTGATAGTTGTGAAGATTCCATTTTTAGCAAACTTTTGAAATGTGATCTTATGTTATTTCTGTAAAAGCATGTCTGAACCAAAGTTTGGGTAATCAGTATTATAATAAGGAGTGTCCCATTATGGTTTCTGGAAACTCAATGTTTCTTTTTCTCCCTACTCCTTCTATATGAGTGGCCTCCAAGCTTTTTGGATAGGAGATCACTTTTTGAATTAAAAAGCAACCCAAGATCTACCCTTCTCTGCTGCCCTCCCCCCTGCAGGTCAGTCTGTTTGGAGGGAAGGGGGCAGATCAAGGTGGAGAGAGAAAAAAATATTTTGGGGGGTGTGCCCCCCAGCAGGTAAGTCTGTGGGGGAAGGGGCGGGGAGAGGGGAAAGGGTCCTGGTGGGGCAGGGCAGATCGAGGCCCCAGCAGTGAGGGAGGGAGTGGGGCACAGGCAGGAGAGGACCTGGGAGGAGTGGGCCTGGCCGGGCTGGTGGTGGGACAAGTGGAGGCCCAGGGGGCACATGCCCCGCTCCCTCCCTCACCACTGGGGCCTCAACCTGCCTGCCCCCCAGGGCAGTGAGGGTAGGAGTAGAACAGGCCAGGCCCTGCACAGCTGGGAAGGTGCAGGATGGAGCCACAAGCAGCTCATCCAGGGGCCACAGGGAGTGGGGGCACACAGCCCAGGAGGACATGGGGGAGGGGAGGGTCATGATCCTGGATCAGCATGTGAGGCAGGACGGGTTGAGAGCCACATGGCTGAAGATCCTGGCACTGCCCTGGCCCCAGCCTGCACCACCCTGCATGCAGATATGGGGGCATGACCCCCATTTCCCCCCCCCCGGCTGTGTGCCTGCTCTCCACACACCCCCAGATGAGCTGCTCATGGCTCCACCCCGTGCCCACCCTGGCTGTGCAGTGCTGGCCCTTGCTCCATTCCCCCACTCACTGCTGAATGCATGCCTCTCTCCACCCCTGCTGAAGCTGCCAGAAGTCCAGAGCTGGACTCTCTTGTGGCCCTACTGCTGCCCTGCATGTGGGGGACTAAGCCTTGTTGGTCCCCCCTTCTGCCACCTATGCCCCCATGTCCCCTGTCACTGGGTGAGTGGAGCCCCATCAGGGCCAAGTCAGGGAAGGATCAGAGCCTGGGTGACTCATCCAGGTATGCAGGGGAGGCTCCTGCCACTGCACACACCCTGGCGGAGGCCCAGGGGGCATGTGTCTGCCTGATCTGTGTGTGGGGCTCGGGGTGCAAAGCCCTCTGTAGAGTGGCAGCTGCCTCTGCCTCACACACAGATTGAAAGGGCATGTAGCCCGTGGGCCTGTGCCTGGGAGTGTGCAGTACAGACCTCCCATGCCCCTGCATGAGCCACCTGGGCTCTGACTCTACCCTGGCTCAGCCAGGGTCCCCACTCACTCCTGCCTCTGCCCCACTCCCTCTCTCACTGCAGGGCAGCAGGACATGGAAGGGCCTACACAGCCATTGAAACCCCACTCACCTGGTCTGGCCCCTGTGGCAGGGGGAGCAACTGAATCCAGCCACCTGCATCCCGCCACTGGCCTGCTGCTCCTGGACTGTGTCTTGGCCACTCTGAATGTGCGTCACACCACTCCTGATTGTGGAGCCTCTGACAGTCCATTTCAGTCTTGGGGGGCTGCATGTGCACGCACTCAGCCCCCACAGACTGAGATCTACTGTCAGAGGCTTCATAATCAACTAGTTGATTGGGATCCTCCACTGGTTGGTGATCACTGTTGTATACAATGTAGCCACCTGCTGCCCCAGCTAGGAAGTGAGCATGCTAATCACTACAGACAAGGTTCTTTGGGTGAATCTGATATCTTTTATTAGACCAACTAAATAGTTGGAGAACAATTTTTAAGCAAGCTTTTGGGTTCAAAAACCCTTCGTCAGGCTAAGGAAGTTTCATTAAGGAATGAAGAGTAAAAAAGCCAAAGTCTCTGCTGGTATGCATACAAGGCAGGCAGTCAGTGAAAATGTAGATTGAGGAGTCAATGGGTGAGAGAGAGGTTGGGTGGGGGGTAGAGAAGGGGGATGAATAGTGGAGAAGTACCTGGGAAGTCAGGCAGGTTAATGCATCATAAATCCAATGTCTATATTTAGTCCATGATTTTTAGAGTCCAAGAGGTTGATGCAGTAGAGTTCATAGGCTTGTCTTTGGGAAGTGTTTTGTAAGTTTCCTTTGAGGATCAGGACTCCGAGATTGGAGAGAGAGTGGTTTTCTTGTATGCCTGTCTTGTATGCACACCAGCCCAGCCTCTGGCTTTTTTACTTTTCATTCCATCCGGGAAGAGCACACACCAACTGCTGAAACTTCCTTAGTCTGACAAAGGGTTTTTGAACCCAAAAACTTGCTTTTGCTTAAAAATTGCTCTCCAACTAAATAGTTGGTCTAATAAAAGATATCGGATTCACCCAAAGAACCTTGTCTGCTTATGTCCTTAAACCAACACGGCTACAATCTACACCCCTGCTAATCACTATGCTTTTTCTTGCTTTCTTTGTATTAATTATAGCAACTTTAAGCAACACACTTGAAGGGAGCAGTGAGAGTGAAATAGCTGGACTAGGCAGTACAGAAAAGTCTAGTTGAAGATGACCTGAATTAGGACTTTAATTTTACTGCTGCATCCATTTACTCTTTTGATTCAAATTGATTAGGGCCCAATGCAAAGAATGTGAAATATTTTGGTTAGCTATAGGTCAGACCTATAATGCAAAACAGCAACTTGTTTCAAACACAAGATTTAAAAAAAAAAAAAATCTAAGGAAGAGAAACCAGGTAACTCATGAAGGCTGAAACCATCCATAATTTTCTTTCTTTATTCATTATTTTAAGTAACCCAAATGGAAAAGTAAAGTGTAGGATCAAAACCTTGAATTGTTAATTTGTTCAAACTAGATCCCCATTTGTAACCATCACAAAGGTATCATTTGGGCATAATTAATGTCCATGGCTTAGGGAAAGCAATAGTGAAACAAGATTGTGCATGAAGTGTGTAGGAGTAGGAAGCTAGCACATTGTCTATTTTATGCTTGACACCAAGCACTTTATACCTGTGCCTCACTTACTTTCACCCATAAACTATGCAATTTTAAAGACTATAATAAATAATAGAATGTGATTTAGATCAATAATACAGCTGCTGTACAACAGTCTTGGCATTATTCATATGTGAAGATACTTTATCTGAAGTGATTTTGCTCTATTCTTTTGGGGATGAAAGCCTGACTGGTATTCAGAACACTATTTTGTTTCATATATTGCAGCAAATCAATCTCAGCCATTCTTTAAATTGTATTTTCAATCTGCCAGTCAAGGGTTGGTCAAAGGGGAAATGAGAGAGGGGTTGATCTTCACTTTCCTTAAAAAGAATTAATAAAATATTTAGAAATGTGTATGGATATGAACATGCCCTGGTGATTTAGTAGAGACATAATGCAATTTGGGCAGTAACTATTAACATGCTTCCCTTTCTCCAAAAGAACTTCATTAGTACTAAGACAAATCCCTTAACATCAGAAAATAGATGAGCCATTTGCATCAAAAGATCTTTAGTAAATGGTTACAGTGGTGGCTTTTAGGGTTGTTGCAGCCCTAGGCAACAGAGTCATTTGGGGTCCCTTACTTACCACATTTACCTTACTTAGGTAAATATTAACCAACCACAGTTGTATTGTGAATCTTCTTAATATTCTTTGGGGGAAATAGATAAATAGTTGAGTGTTAAAATGAAAATAGAGCCACTTCTTTGCAAAAACTTCACCCCCCCCAAAATTTGGGGCCCCCTAAAGTGTAGGGCCCTGGGCAGTCGCTCAGCTTGCCCTCCACTAAGGCTGCTACTGATGGTAAGTATTGAAAAAATGTCAATTGCAATAACATTAATGCCATGGGGCATGTGTAGATGAAATGGGGGCCCTACATTTTTAAACCCGCTGCTTCAATTTAGGGTGAAGTAAACCCCCATGTTGTGCACACACCCCACACTCCCCTGACACTCCAGCAACAGGGACTGGAGGGCGAGCTGCTGGTGGGTGGAAGGTTCCTGGACTGTGTGTGGGGTGGGGCTGGTACTTCCCTCCATGGCAGTGGAGCGCACCCTCCCGCCTGCCTGCAGGCATTGGGCTCAGGCAGTCCTGGGGGACACCGCAGCCACAGAAGGAAGCACCAGGCATGTGTGCAGCTCAGGCAGGCAGGTGGGGGGCAGGAGGAAATCAGGCTTGCCACTTTTTTGGGGCAGAGCCTGTCTTCCTGGGCTGCTGCCAGGCTGCCTGCACGGCTTCCTGAAGAGCCATGGAGCTGCACAGAGCCCAGTGATTTGCTTCGTGGCTGTAGGGGCAGCAAACTAAAACTCCTCGCAGGAGTTTTAGCTTGCTGTGCCCCAAGTCATTCAAGGTGCATTACGCCGCCGAATTTCCTACAGCAGCCGGAATGAATGAGTAATATGCCGCCGAGGTGTGCAAACACTGACACTATTAAAGTGGTGCAAACACATTTAGCCCACTTTTAAAGTGTCATGCACACTCACCCCTTGTTTCATCTACACACAGCCATTGAGACTAATTTACTTCATCTGCATCATTAGGGGTGATTTTGCTGGAAGAGACGTACAAAAAAGGAAATAACTTCAGCTAATTCCATTGCGAGAGAACAGTATGGCTAAAACCCATTTTCTTTTGCATTCTGTCCTACTGTTTGTTTACACTACAGTAGAACCTGTGCCCCCATAGGAGATCAGGGCCAGATTAAGGTAGGTCCTTTACAAGCAGGCCCTGTAGCCCTGTGTAGATGAAAAATCAAATGGTGGGAGAGAGCTAGAGGCATACAGGTAAAATTGATGTCCCAAGGCACCATCTAAAACATTCTTTTTAAATTATAGGAATTTAATCCACAATTTTGATTTAACCTTAAATATTTGGAATGAAGCCACTTTTACCCCACAATATCACTTTTTATCTCAAAGACTTATATTGTGCTGCCCTTAAAGTCTTGATAATTACCTTAGGTAGCATCCTAGATAATGTATCACAGCATTTGCGGTACTCCTAAGTGTTCCTTTTATAGTAATATAAGGAAGGTAGGTCATCCCGCAAATACTAAGACATTTATCTAGAGCAAAAGTGGCATGCTTTTTAAGGGCTTCTAGTGTAAGTACAAAAATAAGACATAAAATCAAATATAAAAGGTTATAAAACTACTGTACTGACTGTTGGTAGTAAATAAATATAAATTGCTCTTGTGGTAAAAGATGTTCTACTTAATACTGAAAGCCCCGGCATTGTGTATATACATAAACACATTCTTAACTTTAAGAACATGAGTAGTTTTACTAAAGTCAATGGTGCCACTGTCATGCAAAGTTAAAACTGAACTGGAGCCATATACATCTTTGGAAAAACAGGAAATGTATCTTTTGCCAAAACCCTCACTGGACCTCCAGTGGTTCAGTTCCTTCTACCAGTACATGAAGATTCAAGGAGCGCAAATAAGTGTTCATGGGACCTGTTTTAGATTTACATGCTTTAAGCCATCTCTGAATGTTTTTGAATGCCTGATTGCCCTGGCATTTAGAACAATCTAACCTTGGTTAGGTAGATCTAAATGTAATTCTTGTATGTACCCAAAGAGATCTATCTTGAAGATAAGTTTCATAACACACATTAATAAGTTTCACACATTATCAGTCTCCCACCTTCCATGGTGTAACTGTACTGGATTTAAAAAGGGTCTCCCTGCAATGAAGTAGGTAGGCAGAATTGCCCCAGATAAAATAAACACTCAGGTTTAGCAGCAGAGATGAGTACTAGTAAGTTTGGATATTTCCTTACACTGTAGTTGGGGTGGAGTATCTTGCAAGATTTTTAACATCTCAAGCTTGGGGCCAATGTGGAAAAACTCATTTTCTCTTTCAATCCCATTTGAAAAACAAAAACAAAGTATCAATTATCTTTGTCTTAAAAAGGTTCCAGGGCTTTTAAAACATTGCACACAAGGAGGGGCCGTGTTTCTTTTGGGGTCCAAAAGGGCTGATTTTTTTTATTCTTATGTTGGTTACATTTTTGAATAATGATCTTGGAAAAAACAGTCTGTGGATAAAATTTGCAGATGACACACAGATTGGGGGATTGTTTAGTAAGAGATGCGTTAATGACTGAGTGGTGTTAGGATTGCTTAGTCAGCTAGTCACAGTTGCACACAATTAATTAAAGCCACATGTAAGGGCTTACATCCAAAAATAAAGAATATAAGTCCTACATGCAGAAGGAAAGAATTGAGTATTCACTTAACTTGTGAAGCTCTGATTTTTGGGAAAGACTTGGGTGTTCTTGAACTTGATGTCCTAATGAAATGCTGAGTCAAAAATGAATTATTTAATCCACAAATGAGGACAAGAATAACTCAAGTAGCAATTGTGGGAAGTTATATTACCTGGCATTGCTGCAAAAGTTTTTGGATGACTACAATCAAATGTTGTTAATACTTTTGGATGGAGGTTGAAATTTGCAGAGTTCAGAGAAGAGCTATGAGAGTAATGAAAGACAGTGAAACATACCTTAAAATAGACAGTATACAAAAACATTAAGCTTTGATCATGTAAAGTTTAAATGAAACTAAGGTGGAGGAACTTAATCTACTTACTGTCAGGAAAAAAGTGTAAATAATTATAAGATCACATTCTGTAAGTGAACAACAATTTGATAGAGGGTTTTTCAATCTAGAAGGCAGAGATATAACAAGGTCTAATAGCCTGAAGGTGAAAGTAGACAAGTTCAGAGTAGAAAGAAGGTTTAAATTATTACAACTGAGATCGCAAAAAACCAACCAAACCAAAAAAACCCAAAAATTCCACTGACACTGAGGTTAATCAATCCCTGGAATAATTTGCCACTTAATCACTGAAAATCTAGATTGGGTGCTTTTCTAAATGTTCAAGAATGTTAGTAGACATGAAGCATGAATTATTTTAAGGAAATCTTTTATTTCTGTTATGCAGATCTGAGGGCATGTCTACACATTCATTAATGTACTGTAATAACAGGTACTAAACTTAATGCACTATAATCAGTGCTACTGCACAGTAGTGCTGGCACACTTTTTTTTGTGATGTAATGCACAGTAGACTAATTCTACTGTTAGCACAGCTTTTGCCCTGATGCATTAATGCACAGTAGAATTAGTCTACTGTGCATTTAGCATCTTGTGTAGATAAGCCTACTGTATTACAAAAAAACATTTCATTCTTCAAACGCCTCAATCTTTCTTAATTAAATTACGGTTAGGTGCTCAGGGGGGTTATGAGATAATGTATGATTTTGCCTTACCTATCCCTCTGAAAAACATGGAACTAGAATGTGTGATACAGTTTGATTACCTGCTAATTTACACCTGGTGAGGATCTGATCCAGATTTTCCTGATAGAAAAACATTTATCTGGTGAGAGAGCCTTTTTGTCCCAGGATCCTACAAAGGTATTGGTCCACTATCCCTCTTCAAGACCCTTTGAACCATGCAAGATGAGATATGCTAATGCTTTCTTTTTGTCCTGGGACATGGCTGTGTACATGTGTAATGCTGTTCCAGACAGAAGCTAGCCAAGCTGCATGCTGTTGCTGGTCACCTTCTGACAGAAGTAGTAATGTAGCTTGTAACAGTGATGTATGGAAGAGACTGGCGTCACATGTTTAACAACACTAAATGCAGTTAAAATACAAACAGAGGTACATTCTAGCAGTTTAGCATGCTTTAAGTGCCCTCCTGGTATTGTAAAGAATTATCTCCTAACCTGTATTAACTTTAAGAGGCCACTGCAGTCCAATGCTATGCAAGTGTTGCAAGTGAACATGTGACTGGAGGACCTGTTTCTGTAAGATGCTGAACACTCTGGATCTTCTCTAGCAAAACATAATCATGCAAGTAATGGTCTAGGGAGCATTTGGAACTACTGTGCGTTCATAGCACAAACTATATGCAGTAGTGGATCTTTGAACGAAACTAACTTTGTTTCTATGACAAATGATCAATCATTTGCAGTTGAAGGCCTGTTACAAAGTCCAATGAAGTTACTGAAGGGACTCCCTCTGGCTTCAAAGGGCTTTGAATCTAGTCCCAATTTTCAGAGATGCTGAGCACCTGCTGGTTTCTTTGGACTTCAATGGAAACTGCTGATACTTAACACTTCTGAAAATTGGCCCCAGAAGGCTTAGATTTTTTTCCCTATCTTCCCTATTTTAAAAGCAATGCTTATGACACATTAAACTGTAGGAATTATATTCTGCCACAATGTGTCTTAAAAGTTCAGGCTTTTGCTCACAACATGCAAAAATATCAGTCTTTTTGATATTATAAAACTTAAATGAAACTGATACTGTAAAATGTAATTGGCCTTCCTCTTTATATAAAAAAGCATTTTTCTCTCTTACCCTGCTCTGTTTTGTCATTTGCTCTGTAGTAAAATTAACCTTTTCTGAATCATCTAATAGGAGCTTTAAAAGCTACATCTAACACTAAGAAATGTTGCCTTCTTTATTCCTCTTGCACAAAGCATAATTTCCACTGCAACATCTTGACTCTCCATTTGAGTATTTTTTTTTTTTTCCTATTTTGTTCACCACTGAAAAAAAATCCTTGAGGTGAGGAAGGGCAATAGGGAAGGTAGAGTCATAACTGTCAAGGTTTGTGTCCTGGGTGGCAGTGGCAATAGCAGTGGCGAGGGCTGTGCTGGCTGCAGCCATAGAAGCAGCTGGACCGGCAGTGGTAGCAGATGCAGTTCTTCTGCCCCCTCAAAGACTGGGGCTGGTGCCCTCTCTGCCCACAACTTGTTATACTACTGGGGAAGGACTAGGTTCATACAGTCTCTGGCAACTTTGTAATTTAAAACAAACTATCCCTTGTTTATTTTAGTTTTCAATATACAGTATGACCAATGTCACTATATTGGTACCTAGTCTACAATTCATTAAATACTGAGCTATCTGCTGACAATCTATTGAAAAAATTCTATCTATGACGCTTGAAATACAAATCTTTAGTCAAGATGCAGTTGAAGTACATTTCAGTTATGGTATAGTTTGCTTTTGAAACCTGCAACTTGGTCAAAACCAAACGAAAACCACTCCAGTGTGAAATTTGGTATAAAATATGAGATTACTGGGCTTCAAGGTCTAGGCCTTTAGCTGGTGTAAATCTACACAGCTCGACTGAAATCGGCAATCTATATCAGGTGAGATTTGCAGCCTTGATTTAAAAAATATATTTTTGGTCACATCTAAGTTAAAATTAAAAAAAACAAAAGAAGAGATGGTGCAAACAATGTTTCTTTGATTGATTTAGAAGTATTACCTTGTAGACTTAGTTCATTTTGGTGCAGAAATATTAAATGATTCTTGGGAAGAAAGGGATTATAATGAAGACAGAGTAGAGCTCCAAACTGCATTTTGTCTCAGTTGGGTAACTAGTGCACTTTATCTTCTGAACAGGTACTACCTGCAGTGATCCCTGATCTAAGCTGGGTCAAGTGAAGCAATCAGGGCAATCATTCCCCTGAAGCCACAGGTTATACAGCCAAAAGTGCCACTTGACCCTGCTTTCTACCTGACTTCAGACTAACACAGCTGCCTACCTATCTCCTCTTACTATAGAAAAGAAATAACTTGTTGGGCCAGATTCCTAGCTGGTGTAGATATATTGGCTTGAACAGAAAAATAGTTACATAGACCAACCAAAGATGTGAGGCACTGGACTATCTAAATTCAGAGATTCATAGATTGTTAGGGGCTAGAAGGGACCTCGCAGATCATTGGGTCCAGCGGACCTTCCGCTCTAGGCAGGAAGACAACTGGGGTTAAGTGACCCCAACAAGGTGCCTGTCCAGTCTCCTCTTGAAAACCTCCAGGGTAGGTGACTGCACCATATCTGAAGGGAGTTTATTCCACAGTCTGGACACCCTGACTGTGAAGTAGTTTTTCCTGGTATTAAGTCTGAAGCAGCCTTCCAAGAGTTTGTATCCATTGGTCCTGGTCTACCCCAGTTGTTCACCAAGTTCCCAATGCAGCACTCTGATATAGCGGTAAGCTGCTATCAAGTCCCCTCTCAACCTTCTCTTCTGTAGGCTAAAAAGGCCCAGGTCCCTCAGCCTTTCCTTGTATGGCTTGCCTTGCAAGTCCCTGATCATACAGGTGCCTCTTTTCTGGACCCTCTCAAGTTTTTTGATGTCTTTATTGAAGTGTGGCACCCAGAACTTGATGCAGTACTCCAACTGCAGTCTCACCAGTGCTGGGAACAGTGGGAGTATCACTTCCTTACTTTTACACGAGATGCATCAGTTGGTGCACACCAGTGTGGTGTTTGACCTGCTGGCCACTGCCTTGCACTGACGGCTCGTGTTCATGTGATGATCAATCATTACCCTTAGGTCCCTTTCGGCTGTGGTGCGAGCCTGTATGTATATTGAGGTTTGTTTGCCCCTAGATGGAGAACCTTACACTTGGAAGTGTTAAACTTCATCTGGTTCCAGTCTGCCCAACTCTCGAGCCTGTTCAGGTCTGCCTGTGTCTGCAACCTATCTTCTGATGTGACCACGCTGCCCCACAACCTGGTGTTGTCCTCGAACTTGGCAAGTGAGCTTTTCACTCTCCCATCCAAATCATTGATAAAGATGTTAAAAAGCACCGGTCCAAGTATGGACCCCTTACAGACACCACTGGACACTTTGCACCAGGACAACACAGATCTGTCTATGTGCACTGTTCAATTTCTTCATCAGCGATCTTGATGTTGGGGTGGAAAGCAACCTGTTCAACTTCGCTGATGACACCAAAATTTGGGGGGAGGTGAGCACGCTAGCAGGGAGAGAGAGATTGTAGAAGGATCTGGATAGGTTACAGGGGTGGGCAAACAGGAACAGGATGTGTTTCAATACGGACAAGTGCAGGGTGCTGCACTTGGGTAGTAGGAACCAGCAGCACACTTATACGATGGGGAGCTCCCTACTTGAGAGCACGGAGGCGGAAAGGGATCTTGGTGTCATTATTGACTCCAAGATGAACATGGGCCGACAATGCGAGGTCATGGTTGGCAGGGCTAACCGGACCTTGTCGTGCATCCACAGGTGCATCTCGAGTAGAGCCAGGGAGGTGATCCTCCCCCTCTATGCGACGCTGGTCAGGCCGCAGCTGGAGTATTGTGTCCAGTTCTGTGCGCCCCATTTCAGGAGGGATGTGGACAACATGGAGAGGGTCCAGAGGAGGGCCACCCGCATGATCCGGGGACAACAGGGCAGACCCTACAGTGAGAGACTGCGGGACTTGAACCTATTCAGCCTCCACAAGAGAAGGCTGAGGGGGGACCTGGTGACCGTCTATAAACTCACTAGGGGGAACCAGAAGGGTTTGGGGGAGACGCTGTTTCCCCTAGCCCCCGCTGGCATAACAAGGAGTAATGGGCACAAGTTGATGGAGAGGAGGTACAGATTGGACATCCGAAAAAACTACTTCACAGTTAGGGCGGCTAGGAGCTGGAACCAACTTCCAAGGGAGGTGGTGCTGGCCCCTACCCTGGGGATCTTTAAGAAGAGGCTGGATACCTACCTGGCTGGACTCATTTGAGTCCCGTTTTTTGTTTAGGGTTCTTTTGTTGTTCTCCCGCCCTGGCGGGGGGTCAGGCTAGAAGATCTATTAGGTCCCTTCTGACCCTAAAACTATGAAACTGAACTCTCTGGGGCCTACCCTGTAGCCAGTTTCCCACTCAGTGAACCGTTGAGCAGCTGAGCCCACAATCTTCCAGTTTTCCCACAAGGATATTGTGTGATACTAGATCAAAAGCCTTTTGGAAGTCTAGGTATATAATGTCTACCTCATCTCCCATGGCCAGGTGATGAGAGACCTGGTCATAGAAGGAGATGAGATTGGTAAGACAGGACCAACCTGTGACAAAGCCGTGCTGGCTGTCGTTCAGAATCTTACCTTCGGCGAACATATCACACATACATTCTTTAATGAGATTTTTCCAGGATTTTCCCTGGGATGGAGGTTAGTTGCCTGGGTCCTCCCTCTTCCCCTTCTTGAAGAAGGGCACAATATTGGCTCTCTTCCAATCCTCAGGGGTTTCCCTTGTGCTCCATGAATTCAGAAAGAGCTTTGCCAGAGATTCTGCTCAGCCAGTTCCTTCAGCACTCTCAGATGAAGTCCATCCAGTCCTGATGACTTAAATGTCTAGTTTTTCTAGTTGGTACTGCACCCACTCAGCATCCGTAGTGGGGAGGCTGTCATTCTCGGCATGCCCCTTATGAGCCTTATCTCATTTGTCTTTCCCCTTGGTCTGGTGAAACACCAAATCAAAGTGGGCCTTCAGGAGTTCAGTTTTTTTTTTCCTGAATGTCAGTTACCAGCTGTCTCAAGATGTTAAGAAGGGGTCCCACACTTCCATTTGTTTTCCTTCTACTGCCTGCATACCAAAGAAGGACTTCTTATTGTTTTTGACTCCCGTAGCTAACCTAAACTAAGTTGCTGCCTT
>NW_005842087.1:1018423-1027248 GCF_000455745.1 Alligator sinensis | reverse complement strand
TCTTTTCCCTAAAAGTGCTGGCCACTATTGTATAGTTCTCCTTGAGGACCATCCCTAGCTTCCACTGTGTGTACATCACTTTTTTCTTTTTTAAGAAGACCGCAATATCCCTATTAAGCCAGAAGGGCTTGTCAGGCTTTCTGCTACTTTTCCTCTTTGCAGAGATGGTTTTCTTTTATGCTTTGAGGATTGTATCCTTGAGCAATGACTACTCTTTGTGCACCACATTCGCCTTCCCTTCCTGGTCCCACATTGCCTCCCCTACTAATGCTCTGAACCTGTTGAAGTCAGCATTTTTGAAGACCAGGACTTCAGGTCAGGAAGAGCTCCTTGATCACAGCCAGAAAACTGTGTGCACGATATGACCTAGCCAAGTGTTCCTCCCAATCTATGTGTGGTAATTGAAGTCACCCATGACAAGTAAGTCCCTTGCATGCGCAAAAGATATTTTGCTTTATCCTGTATTTTAAAAAAATTACACTTTTTTTTTTTTCCTCACCAGAATCTTCAGATTTTATTGGAACAAAGCCTCCACTGTTGTCAGTGAGAGCTTGACCTGAGTCAGGACTGCACGAGGACTACAGGATTTGTTCCTTTAATTATAGAATAACATTGTATTTAAAAAATCATAAGTATTCTGCCTAAAAATAAACCTCATGAAACCTCTTTGGAACTGTTTAAAGGTCTTTAACTGGGAATAAATTATATTTATGGCTGCTTTAAGACCCTTTTACATAACTATAATGTGGTCTTGGTATAAAGAAGATGGATATTATGTATACACCAATTTGAATGAAGTTATGAAATCAAGAGGGTATAACAGACAATTCCATTTTTTTTCCTAATTTTTTAAGGCCAGTTGTAAAAAAGCTTGTAAATTGATCTTTACTGTCTACCTTTGACACCATTTATTTAGATATCTACCAGCTAATTCATAATAACATCGGCTTCACAATAAAATTCTCAAAACAACAACATTTAAAGCCCACTTACAAACAAATTGGGAATTCAAAGAATATCCTTAGGGTCAATATTATAGCCTGAAATTAAAAAGTGCAAAAGTAAACTCATCTGGCATATGAGCTAACAAAGAGTCAGCCAATTCACTCCACTTCTCCCTGAATTAACTGGATTTTTTCTTGTGCCACCTTGTTTGGCAGAATTTTTGTCCTAATTGCTGTTCTGAAGGTTTTCAGTCATAGAACAGGCCTGTTTTCACTACATGATACATTAAGATTTTTTTGCTGTTCAGACTTTCAACTACAGTGACAAAGCATTGGAATTTATTCTTGCAGGCCTAAAAACCTATGTGATTCTGTGACTGCATGAAGTCCATTGAAATTAGGGACCTCTAAATACTTTACCTCCTCCTTATCCAAGGATAAGCTACATTTCTTTGAGCTTCCAAGTAAAAAAACCTCCCCTTGGGAAAGAATGAGAGAACAAACATGTAAGAAATAGTAGTCATGCTGTCAAATTCTCAGTTATTAAAGAATAGAATTATTATAGAACAGAACATAGATGATGACTTGCTAACCATACTAGCACACATGCAGGAGTTAATTAACACAAGCCACAACCAAAAAGTCACTTACAGTAAAGGTCCTGAAAAACTCCTAACTAACAGCACTCTCTGCTTCCTTTATGGCTCACAGTCTCATTTCATACTAACTGTATATCATCAGCTGAGTTATGTATTTACTGTGCAGTGATAGAGAAATCTGAACCATTGTCTACTTAATATTAGTTGTACACGCTAACAACAGACAGAGCTCAGTTATTTCCTGGAAATGAGAAATACCATTGTCCATTTGGGTCTTCTGTTATCAAAATAATGTTACTAAAATACAATATCTATCCATCTGGCTAGGTATAAATCCACTTCTTAATTACACACATCTCACTGATATCGATGAGTTACACGGCAATGTTGTTTCCTCCATCGTCTTATTTTTAAAAGTTATTTCCATTTCCAGTGCAGTGTTATGCTTTTGACATTGACTGAAAAAATCAGTTCCTACACCAAACATAGCCTCTGATGAAGATAGAACTAGATTAGATGTTTTCCCTATTCTTAGTCTGAGAAAAGACTAAAGCTGTTCATGTGCTGATTTGGAGATACTGATAAAGGCAAGGTAACTGTTACTGGTTCCCAGACTTTTATCTGGAAAAAAGGCCCTTGATATTAAACTGTCTGTTAGGTTCCCTCTATATGTTCAGATAAAGGCATGATAGGATCTGATGCACAATCCACACAATCATGCTTCTTCCCATGTCACACACGCATGGCAGGAGGCATGATTGTGGGATCCGGCATGAGATCAAAGCATGCCTTATTGCTGGTTCAGGGGGAGCCCAGGATCGTGAGCCAATCCCAGGTTTCCCCTGCACCAGCAAGTAGTAATTTCCCATGGCTGGGAGCCCCTCAGCTGACAGGGCTTCCAGCTTTGGCAGCATCCATGTGAATGGTGATCCCCTGTGGCTGGGAACCCCGTCAGCTGATGGGGCTCACTGCCATGGGGACACAGCAATCATCTGATGTTCCCTACTACATGTCTAAATTAAAGATGGAGAGAAACCAGCTATAAAGTTGTTACGCATTATCAAGCTCTAACTTTATAGCTGGAGGGACCTTTTATGTCATGATAGTTACTTTGCATGTGTAGCTGGTCTAAATTAATTATGCAATTAACCAGTTAGATATGCCACACACGCACATGAATACTAGGGCTGTGTGAATCTTCGGCAGCTATTTCATTTTGGAGGTGCCCAGAACACTGAATCCAAAATGAAACAGAAGGCTCCGAAACATCTCCGAAACAAAACAAAACCATCTGAAATGTTTAGGAAAATTTTGGAAAAATTCGGAGTTTTGGAGCTGGACTTGCAGGGAACTGAACTAAGAAGAGGGAGAAGGAAGAGCTGGGGAAGGACTGCTCTGATATTGACATCTGTAGCTGGCCAGTGTCTGAAATCTGTCCCTGAGGTCATTTCCAATCCCAGTCCTCTGGGTAAGGGATGGCAACCTCCTGTCATCCTGCTGTCATCTGGGGGCCTGCACCCCCCCAGGAGGAGTCTGGCACAGCCCCGCAGCCCTCTTGTGGGGCATAGACTCCCAGATCTGTACATGGGATAACAGCACGCTGCCGCTGCCAGCAGGGGCCAGTGCCAGCACCAGTTTTCCAGGTGCTTGGCACAGGCTGCACCAAGCACCAGTCACAGGCAGCAGCAGCAGCCTGCTGTCATCCTGCATGCAGATGCAAGTTTCTGCACCCACTGGGAGTAGTCTGGCACAGCCCCACAGCCCTCCTGGGGAGCTCAGGCCCCCAGATCTGAATGAGGGATGATAGCATGCTGCGACTGCCGGCTGGGGCCAATGAAAGCATCATCTTCCCAGGGCTTGTGGTGGGCTGTGCTGAGCATCAGTCCCATCCGGCAGTGGCAGCCTGCTGTAATCTCATGCAGAGCTGGGGGCACGTGCTCCCTGGGACGAGTCTGGCACAGTACAGAAGCCCTCCTGGGGGGTGCAGGCCCCTGGATCTGAATGCAGGATGACAGCATGGTGCCTGCAAGTGATATGAGTTTTGCTTTGAACAGTTTGAGGTGCAGTTTCACAGAAACTCCTGCACTTATCTCCTTGAAACTTGGTAGGCATCATGAACTCAGAAGGGGCTACCATCCTTACAATTTTCATCTGAATCACGCAGGAAATGACAAAGTCATAGGCATTTTAGTGATTCCCCATTGTTGCCTATGGCCAAATCACTGAAACAGCTTTTAAACTCCAAAACAGATTCAGCCAAATCGAAATGGAACAGTGATCCAAAACACTGAAAAGAATCACTGTCCCCCTGAAATAGTCGAATCCAAAACTGAATCAAAGCATAACTATTACACACACACACACACACACACACACACACACACACACACACACCCTTCTATTCCTGTTCTTGGATATTCATTAAAAATAGACCCAGAGGGATTTTCCTTAAATACTGCTGCCTAATGAATGCTTGTTTTGGGGGTTCATGGATATAGTTTATTACTAAAGTATCAGGGTGAAATTCACTTAAGGGTATAAGGTGTCACAGTTCTAGGTACAACTAATGTTCATCTCCAGCCTTATTCTGAGGAGTAAACTGGTGAATAATTCCTATTGTAGCTCTTTGTCAAAACAAATTTCATCCTTGTAGGAATAAGGATTTGTGCTGCTAATGCATCTACAAATTATATTGTCATAGACCTTAATGCCTGAAGGAACCATTAACGCGTTTAGTTCAATTACTTCCATAACACCTGGCAATAGAATTCCACCTATGTACCCCTGCATCACAAACAATAATTGAGTTTTGGGCAATGCATATCTTTCTGAAATGTATTGATGCTTCTCTTAAAGATGTCAAGAGATTCGCAGTCTATCAGTTAGTTGTTGGTTTGCTCTATCAGTTAATTAATCTTACTGTTTAAAATGAAAAAAAAAAACATTCTCACAAAACCAAATTCATACAGGTGCTCAAGCACTTAGAATTCTTGTAGTTTTGCTCTACCCCCATGCATAAGAAATTTTCAGTATCTATATCTTCAGTTCTCTTTCTAGCTTTTGTGGAATGTATAAACCTGTTTTCAATTGGTGTAAACTTCAATACAACTTTGCTGATTACTAGTGGTGGTGCAAGTCATCCTTAGAGCCTTTCATATTTTTTCCAGGAAATTCAAGTTCAGAATCTTCTAGTTCACCAAACTACTGATTTCATTTCCTTTAAGTTTAGAAATGGATCATTAAAATGTCCATGTAACACAGGCATATTTTAAAGATACTTCTTACACGTTAGCAATAGAAAGACTTGGAATTTAAGTCAATATCCCTTCATTTAGTGTAAAAAGGCATTAAATATTTTAAATATAGAGTTAATGACTTCAGTGTGTGGCTGGCATGCATGTAAATTGCAAATTTTAAACATAGTATTTAAGAAATACAATACTTCAAACTCTTTGCTCCATGGCTTCAGGGAATCAGCAGCAAATCAATGCAGAGGAATGAGTTATGGATTATAAAAATTGAGAGAACTTGTCCAATAAATAACAGCACTAAAATCTATTCCTCAGTTAATATTTTTTAACATAAGAAAGAGCTTACTTTGAGTAAAATGTATATTGCAACTGTACAAGCTGAGATCATCTTATTTATTGCATGGTAGCTTGTAAAGACTCCCATCAGGAGTGGAAACTCATTGCCAAAGGTACGACTCCAGTCAAAGTAAAAAATATTCATGTTCTGAAGAGCTTACAGGCTGAGGGCCTGCTGCTGCAAACACTTGCATAAGTAGGCAATTTAGGTATGTGAATAGTCCCACTGAGTTCAATGACACCATTTGCTTGCTTAAGTGTTAGTGAGACTAAAAGGGAATAAGTGGGTGGGGTATGCTTCATGGTAATATGCTCAGACTCAGCATCGAGACAGTGCAGACATGCACTTGTGGACCATTTTCTGTAGCACTTCCAGTTTTACACTCTTGGAAGAAGACACTAAGGTCACTGCTCCCCTAAAAAAGAATAATCTTCAGTTCTTTGTGGTTGACCCTACTCCTTGGACTTCTAAAGGCATGTCTGCACTCTGCTGTGCAATCGCATGTAGAGATATTTGATTTGGTATCAGGTTTGCTTCTTCTGGAACACAAGCCAGCTTAATTTACTGATATTTGAATATCTTTACATTTTGCTGCATAGTGCAAATCTATGTGTCTACCTGTAAGATAGACTTTTTATATTAGGTCTATTAACATCTACTCACAGAGATGATCTTGAAGCAGTTATTGCATTTGTCTAATTACCTAATGTTTAGGTAAATTATGGCCATCATATGAAGAATACTTGGTCTTGCAGAGAGGATTTCTACTAAATCCACATCCTATTTCAGATGGGAAACTTGATTTGGAAAACCATGCAGATCTTTTTACTTATTGGACACTTTTTTGGTTTGGTCAGGGACGTGTCTCCCATCAGTACTGGGGCTCTTAGAATAAGGAAATTCACTTCCATTGCCTAGAATGGCTTGTCAAGGTAATGGATTAAAGGAAGTAGCAAGGAAAGGCTTGTCTTTGGTGCTAAAATGGAATTTTCTTTTTCCAAAAAGAGAGAAAGCACTTTCTCTGTGTTGATGAATATTTTGGAAATAAGTCTAGTCAAGGCAAAGACTTATAGTGTTAGGCAGATTAGCTGGTTACTAGGGCTATGCAAAATTTCATTGGCTGTTTTGTTTCAACTCTGTTTCGACTCGTTTCAAATTCAAAACAGTGAAATTGAAATGAAACAAAAGGCTTTGAAACAGCCTTGAAACAAAATGAGGGCAGTCGAAACATTTCAAAAGTCTTGAAATGTTTCAAGTTTCGAAGCTGGTCTTGCTTGCAGCTAAAGAGAAACTAAGGAGAAGGATGGGGAAGAGAGAGGAAAGACTGATCTGATATTGACATGTGTAGCTGGCCAGTGACTGTGATCCTTTCCTGAGGTCCCTTCCAATCCCAGTGGGGAGGGACAGAAAACAGCATAAAAAGCATTGTTTGATCTGAGCTTTCTCTGTGCCTTCACACTTACAAGTGATACAAGTTTTGCTCTGAACAGTTTGAGGTGCAGTTTCCCCAAAATTCCTGCACCTATCTCCTTGAAACTTGACAGACTTCATGGCCTTAGCATTGCCTGACATCCCTGCAATCTTCACCCCACTGAAGCATAACACACACACATGACATGAGTTTTGCTTTCAAGACTTTGAGGTGCAGTTTCCCAGAAACCCCATGCACCTATCGCCTTGAAACTCATCAGGCTTCATGGCCTTAGAAGGGGCTATCATACCTACAAGCTTAATTTGGATCAGGAAATAAATTATAACTTTATAGGCAGCTTTGTGCTTCACCATTATAGTCTATGGGTAAAACGTCAAAACAGAGAAATAGTTTCAATGAAACGAAATGGAATAGTGCTTTTGAAATGAAACAAAACTCAAAATGGAGGTCAAAACAAAATGGTGCTGTTTTGCACAGCCCTACTGGTTACAATAAGTTGATCCAGGAATGTCAGTGAAGTCAGGCAGACCTAGAGTGGAGGATCTGAAAAAGTCATTATGCTTCTTCACATTTCTCTACAAAGTAAGCATGGATTTGCAGATATTGTTATGGCTGCAAACTCATCACTATGCAAAAAAAAAAAGCATTAGAGTGGAAAGCCCTGGGGCTTGCAAATCAAGCTGATTCAGACATTGCTGCCAACAAACCTTTGCCATGTGCACTGGGATGTAAGGGAAAACAACAGTGGCAATATGCTACTGAATGGTGATTGTAAGCTAGTTTGGCATGATCTGCAGGATTGCTTCCTATGTCCTCAGTGATAGCCTTTTGACAATTACATGTTTATGTATGTAGAATGTGTAGACTTTGGGAAATGGTGCTTTAATTTGGATCAAATGCCTATGGACTTCAATCACTCAAGGTGGAATTTTATAAAATAATGTTGCAATTCACCATGCTGGTTTTTCACTTTACTTGTATGATCTTGCCACTTAGTATATTTGAATAAAAAATAACTTGTATGCAAACATTAGACAAAAGGAAACTATCATCTTGTATTCATAGGAGGACAACAAGCATGACAAATGAAAATTAAGTGATTTTTACTGAGCTGAATATCTTAAATCTAATTTATACCTACTTCCTGTTGTAATCACTATTATGCTGTACACACTTTACAGGAAGGGCATTTGAATACCATAGTAGTGCAGTTGGGGCAATCCTTTTTGACAGGCATGCCACAGATCAAGGGCAGGCAATTATGTCAGGCCGCTTACTGAGTTTTGGCAAGCTATCAAGGGCTGTGTGACAGGCAGCCGAGGCAGACTAATATTAATTTTCTAAATTTTTTTACGGGCCCCACGGGCCGGATAGAATGGCCTGGCGGGCTGCATCCGGCCCATGGGCTACATCTTTCCCACCCCTGCCACAGATGCAGCCTGTGCCCTCCCCAAGTGCCACTGTGATCCCATTCTGCTGCCCAATCTGCTTCTCTGCTTTCTGCTCCCAGACCTGTCTTCCCTGTCTGATCTGATGCCCTGCTTTCTGCTTCCTGCCTTATCTGCTGCTGTTCTGGCTGCCCCCTCCCTGATCTGTATGGGCATGTCTACATGAGATACCAACCATCAGGGCTCTGCCCTGATGTAGGAGGAGCTCTGCTGGCTGCAAAGGCAGCTGTCTCCCGGCACCATGCACATTGGAATCCATCCTGATGTGCATGGGGTCATGAGCACTGTGCTGGTGCACCTATAGACATGTTCTCAGCCTCATCTTACTGTGCCTTATTTTATTGTATGGGAACCTTACTGTACATTGATTGTGCATGTAGATGCACCCATAGAGAGGCTGCTCATGCCACTTGTGGCACTCATGCTGCAGGTTGGCCACCTCTATTATAGTGGATGGTGTCTTACAGTTCATTATATATCCCAGTTTATAACACTTGCCATAGTCTTTTCCTATATTTAGCATAGGAGATGTTGGGAAATGGCTAATACTTAATGGCACCTGAAGTAATAGAATATCACAACTGTAAAAGTACAGTAAATGATTAAGTGCTAGGAAGGTAGAAAGGTTGAAGAAGAGCGTTAGGTGCAAAGGAAGGAGGAAACAAACATCAGGGGTAATATTCTGAGTTTACTTGAATCCATGTTAATCTGCCTCTTCATTTATGTCAGGCATCTGAAGTGGAGATCTATTTTATAACTATTTGGAGACTCATCAGAATGAGACAAGAAACTGGTCAACATATTTTATCTAAAT
>NW_005842087.1:979677-1018392 GCF_000455745.1 Alligator sinensis | reverse complement strand
CTGCTGAAAAATACTTTATCATCAAATGACTTTTTTTTACTGGAAAAAATATTATTTCACATACTCCCATGTAGGAGATTATTTTTAAACTAAATGAAGGGGTTAATTGATTTCAAGCTGAGTTCTTTTCATTTTTGAAAATTGGAAAACTCTTTTTTGGAGTTTGCAGGATTTTTCCTCCAACCATTATTGTTTTTCTCCTTTTTAACACATTAAGATTAGAAAAAATGTTCAAGAATATTTTTATCTTCAGCAGTATATAAATATTTCTTACATAAGCTTCTGTTTTTTTTCCAACTATGAGTCCAAATCTCAAATTATTTTCAATTCTGAAATCTTGGCCAGTTTTATAATTCACTTGTTTAATAAGAATGTTCTTCTGATCTGAAAATGAAATACCACGGATGATTCATAAATGTAAGAAATAGAACAGCAGGAGATCTAAACAGGAGAGAAAAATATGTATTGTCATTTAAGCTCACAAGGAGTTTTCTTGCATTGCACATACTTTCTTAAAGCACTGTCTGCCAATTTTGATACTTGAAATTGCACGTTACAGTTGGATTGTGGGTAGAATTGTACATCTGATTGGCATGACTGTAGTACCATTAGGGCCTATAGACAAATATTAGAGAGTAAGAGTTGAAAGAGACAACTGTCATTGCAACGGATGGATTGCAGAAAGGTATTGATGAATTAATGCCCTCCGCTTCAATAGATCAGTGGAGTTCCCATTGAAATCACTTGAGATTAGACAGAGTCCACAAGGTATAGTGTGAGTTTGGGATAAGGAACATTTTGAAGATGGTCGTGGTTCCTGCAAAAGCAGGAGAATTTTGTGCCCTTAGATTTTGAGTGGAATCTTGTTTCTGGCTTATGTCAGATCACGGGCAAGGTCAGCTGTATTAATATAGTTGATAGGAAGGTGTTTTTAATCTGTATGACTTGCTACTTTTATTTTTCATAAAACTATGCCCTTTCCATGATATTCTGTGAAGAGCTTTGAGTTACTGTGGAGAGGTTCAAAGAAGTTGCAAGAGCCTTTCAGGGTTAATACTAAGTGTCAAGCTGGTATGAATACTGAGATTGAATGATTCACATTCTTAAGATGGTCTTGCTAGAATGCCACAGATGCTGATATTGCTTTTGATGGTGACAGTGATGAGTTGTGCGTAATATCTAATGAAGATTAGAAGCCTCAGATTCAAAACATAGCTCCTAAACAAGAATCTCATAGTACTGGAATATCAGTTACAAGCTTTGACAGGGAGATAACTGGCCAGGTTTGACCTTTATTTACTTGAATAGATGATGATAAATAGTGAATCTGGTTAGATGGTGCCTGTGAAAAAATATAATACTCCTGGAATTATTTTGTGTTACTTCTCTCAGAAATATTACAAAGAAAAGTCCATGGTTTGGACATTGTATGCTCTTCTGTTTTGAGAGGGTCTGGGTAGTAATACTGTATCTTTATATGGCATGGGTTGGGTCTCATGTACAGTACTGTGAGCAGTTTAGGGCTCCCCTTTAAGAAAAGACTTGGAGAAGTTAGAGAGGTAGACAACAAAAATGCTAAAGAACTTGGAAGGTAAGTTATACAAGGAAAGGTTGAAGGAAACAGGCATGTTCAGCTTAAGAGGTACATAATAATAGTTTTCAAATATCTGAAGGGCTGCCATAAAGAAGAGGAGAAAAAAACCCTTTTCTGTTTTCTTGCAGGGTTCAGAGGAATGAACAATGGCTTGAAGTTCCAATAAAGTAGGTTTAGATTGTATATTAGGAAAAACTTCTTCACTGTTCAAATAGTGAGGGAGTAGAATAGCCTGCCTAGTAATTTGTAGAATATCCAACATTGGAGGTGTTCAAGAAGAGGTCAGCTAAGCATTGGTCAGGGATGATTTAGGAGCAGCCATGTCTATGTTCTACTATGGGTAGTTCCATACTAGAAAAAGAAAACACTGGTTTTGTTGGTTGTGACATGAGGATGGGAATTATTTTTTCCCCTCCTTGATGGTGACAGTGATGAGTTGTGCGTAATATCTAATGAAGATTAGAAGCCTCAGATTCAAAACATAGCTCCTAAACAAGAATCTCATAGTACTGGAATATCAGTTACAAGCTTTGACAGGGAGATAACTGGCCAGGTTTGACCTTTATTTACTTGAATAGATGATGATAAATAGTGAATCTGGTTAGATGGTGCCTGTGAAAAAATATAATACTCCTGGAATTATTTTGTGTTACTTCTCTCAGAAATATTACAAAGAAAAGTCCATGGTTTGGACATTGTATGCTCTTCTGTTTTGAGAGGGTCTGGGTAGTAATACTGTATCTTTATATGGCATGGGTTGGGTCTCATGTACAGTACTGTGAGCAGTTTAGGGCTCCCCTTTAAGAAAAGACTTGGAGAAGTTAGAGAGGTAGACAACAAAAATGCTAAAGAACTTGGAAGGTAAGTTATACAAGGAAAGGTTGAAGGAAACAGGCATGTTCAGCTTAAGAGGTACATAATAATAGTTTTCAAATATCTGAAGGGCTGCCATAAAGAAGAGGAGAAAAAAACCCTTTTCTGTTTTCTTGCAGGGTTCAGAGGAATGAACAATGGCTTGAAGTTCCAATAAAGTAGGTTTAGATTGTATATTAGGAAAAACTTCTTCACTGTTCAAATAGTGAGGGAGTAGAATAGCCTGCCTAGTAATTTGTAGAATATCCAACATTGGAGGTGTTCAAGAAGAGGTCAGCTAAGCATTGGTCAGGGATGATTTAGGAGCAGCCATGTCTATGTTCTACTATGGGTAGTTCCATACTAGAAAAAGAAAACACTGGTTTTGTTGGTTGTGACATGAGGATGGGAATTATTTTTTCCCCTCCTGCTGCTGTGTGTCAGTTGTTTTGGTTTTTTTTCCTCAAAAACATTGGGGCTAAGTACAGACAGTCAAAAAGCCCAAGGCTGAATTGATTCAATCTTTGCAGGTTAGTCTAAACTGCATAGCTTGAACCAAGAAGCAAGTAAACAGACATTCAGTTTTGAATCTGGAAATGCAGACCCATGCTTGCGGTGGCTCTGGCCAGAATCTGGGGGCGGTAGACCATGGCTTCCCTTCCCTTCGGCAGCGGCTGAAAGGCTGGAGGGAAGCTGAGAGAGAAGACCTCTGAGACTTTTCCCACCTCCTTGCTCAAGCTGAGGGGTGGAGAGGCATGGCTAGGCACTGGCAGACTACTGAGTAAGATGGCAGGGTTTAAACCCCAACCTGGGCCTGCACAGACCCCAGCCGAGGTGTGCGGTGGGAGGAAGCCCTGAGCTGTGCTGTTTAGGGAGCAAAGAGGCAGGCCTGGGTGACTTCTGGAGGTCCCTTCCAGCCCCATTTTATATGATTCTATGATACATGCATGTGAACAACCTCCTTTGTTATCTCACTGTAGCTCCCAACAATATTCCTTATTTATGTCAGATCCCCTGGCGCTCTCAATAGGAACTGATACCAATACCCTCTGGCTTCTCCTGGGATATCTTAGATTTATGAAGATATCATCCACCACTTTTCTCTCACTTCATAATATTCTACTGACTTAAAAATTCACATTTTAGTGATCTTAACTGGATTTCATAATTCACCAAAGAAATCTTTCCTCTAAATACTCTAGTTGCAGCATAGATTAAAAGAATTAAAATCAACTTTTGAAGGAGAATAAAAAAGTCTGTATTACTGGCTCTTAACTTCTTTCTCCATGTTAACAACAGGAAAGTTTGAGGACGACTAATCCTACATAGGGAAGCTTACATGAACCCTTGAAGCCTATTGTGGCCTGTGATCCATGTTCTTTATGACTTGAATATATATACTCAAGTCATAAAGAACATGGATCACAGGCCACAATAGGCTTCAAGGCTGGTGAGCATGTGTGTTATATATATATATATATATATATATATATCTCATTGGGCTGGTCTTTTACTGTTTCTGCAGATCAGCAGCTCTCACAGAGTTCTTGGATTTGTTAGAACTTTTGTCAGTACAAAATGATCCTGATCCATCTAATTATAAAAGAAAAATTGAATTGTGCACCCTGTGTAATTTGTTACAATATAGCATAGAATTTTGTTACTTACAAAAAGTATGACACAATCTTGATTTGGGGATTTAGAATTAAGCTGTAACACTTGCCGTTGGGCTTTGATTCTTAGTCTGAAGCCCTGTTTTTATAAAATAGAAACCAAAGCTTAACTTGCAGGCAAATTTCAAATTAAACCTATGTCCTACATTCATTCCAAAATGGTGGAAGGGATGTTGTCAACATTACATTAAATTGAAGACACTGCATTGTCAGAGAGAACATATATGTCATGACAGAAAAAATAAAACATCCATATATTTTCAGTTGAGTAAAATGTGATGATCTACATGTTAAAATTTTAGTGGTTTATTGTTATTATATATTCATATCATATATGTCCTTAAAGAGATCCTAAATCTTTTTTTATTTTTTTAAACATGATGTTATATAAATGGGAAAAAAAGAATTTTATTTAAACCTGATGGAGGGTGATTGAGGATCTGAACAGGGATCATGACGGAGGGTGGATTAAGAAATCTCAGTGAGTATACATTTTTTGGGTCCAACTTTTGACTGCACTAAACATAAGGAAAAAATCAGTTTTGGCATCTCACAGAATATATAACAATACCTGTGACTGAGAAAAATGAACAAGAATCTCTGCTTTTATGGAGTGACAAGGGGGTCCTAAAAGGTGAACATAAGGAATGAAAGTAACAGTCTAGCCTCTACTTCCCGCTACTTCTCCCTCTGCCTGTCTTATTCTGTATGACTTCAGAAGTTAGAAAACATTTGAGTTTAGTTTGAAAAGGGCTTCAGATTAAGCTACTACAACTTGCTGCATTTCTCTTTTTTTCTTTGAAGACAAGGCAGCTGTCTTGACAAGGAAAGGGTTACTTCTTCAAACAATGTTTCTTTACTTTTTTTAGCACAGAATTCTAAGTAACAAATAGGATGAACAATGTGCTTTCATATAGAGAGGTGATACAACTAAGTCATTTGCAAAGAGTCTTTATCCAAAGAGAATTCATTGGCTCTAAGACTGGGATTTGTCAGCAAAGAAAAATAGGGTGACTGTGGTGGGGCTGAACCCCAGGAGTGGCTGTGACACCCCCTGGTGGTTGTATGGCTCCTGCCTGGTTCGAGCTCTAAGATAGCCCTCCCTTGATTACTCAGCCTCCATATGTTGTTCTTAATAAAGTTTAGGGATGGGAGGCTGCCCATGGGTCTTAGACCAAGCCTTAGTCTGTTTGAATCACCAGCTGATCCCTCCTGGACTGCCAAGTCTCCACTTGGTACTCCAGATAAATGGGCTCACTCAGTCAGTCTGTGCCCCTCTAGGGCACTGTAGCCTTAAGGGCCAATTACAATTCTATGATTCTAGGAATATCTAGGTTAAACTATGCAGAGTAGTTAAAGTATATAAACCTAAAAGGATTTCCTGTTCAAATGGAAGTACCTTTAAATACTAAGTCAGGTACCACCAAGGAAAATTCATTCTTCCAAGTTAGTGGTAATTGAAGATTGTATCACTAGTTTTCTGAGAAATGATACTAAAGCCTTCTAAAAGAGGAGGATCCTCTTTGGCAGGGAAGCAAGGAACTAAAAGTAGTAAGGGATGGGAGTATGAAAAGACTGACCAAATCCCAATGAGCACTTGGGTGGTAAGGAACCTAAAGCACAGATGTTATCTGTGGCTTGGGAAAGATATCCTATAATCACTATTGCACTTTAAGGTCATACCTCAGCTCATTCCAAAAGAGCTTTCCTGCATAGACAAGATCTTAGTTGAGGTAAAAAAAAGTGATTGATTTCTTAAAACAGATCTGAAGACTGTCATAGAGCAGTGGTGGAAAAGACTCAAGAGCAATATAATGATTCAACCAAAATGTATTGTGAACAGGAAGGGGAAGAGGAATTGATACCCTTTCTTAAGTTGCATGTTATAATGCCTTTGTCATACTGAAGAGTGACTATTTGTGGAATAAAGAAGTACTAATTGGAGTGAGTCTTCAGATTTTGGTTCTTGATTTATTTAGGAAAAGGACAGAAAAAGAAATATTGAGAGAATACTATGTGGGAGAACAAATAGACTACACAGATGAAAATCCTGTGGCAATAATAAAGCTCTGGCTGCTTTTAAACTGGAGGAATGCATACAAAATATCAATGGAATAGAAATACATGTGCCAAAGTTTCTTGAATTCAGGTGGACACTTGAGACCAGGTATATTTTGAAAGACTGTCTAATCTGAACAAAGAATTAAAAGGTGACATAAATAACTAGATTCCATATTGCACTTCAGTGAAGATGACAGCATCCATAAAGAAAGAGCTGATCTACCCTTTGCAGTTTTAAGGTCTACATAATAACAGATGTGAGAGACACCACGATCCTTAAGATGTCAGCTTTTCTTTCTGACAGACAGGCTGTGTCAAATAACTGAGATGTCAAAACATAGTGTTTTTTTGTGAGGAACACCAGGTGCCTGTGGAGCAAGAAATTGCTAGTTTACCTTCAGTTTAAGGCATATTAATAAAAAGTCAGTTTTTATTTCTTAAATTCAGACTGAAGGTTGTATTCAAAAACTTCACAGTCTGCAATTGCTTTGCAATTGAATCACACTTTTCCATATTTCTTGGTTCTTAAATCATTTCCCTTTGTTATTATTTGACAGAATCATACCTCCTCCCACCCTCTGTCAATGCTGAGTGCATGCTTAAGAAAATTTTCAGTTACTTATAGTATTAATCATTTAAGCTGTTCACAGGTATATGTCTCTGGCCAGGTATAGTTATTTACAATTCTAGAAAATGCACCTATTCTATAGTCTGAATGTAGGAACAAATATAGCATCCAGCTTAGTTCTCACCAGGGACTGAACACAGGACTTGCACAGTTAATGAATGAGGATGTGAGCTCCATACCCAAATCTGGTCCCTTAAAAGGCAAAAGACCAGACCTGTGACTGGAGTGGGTGCCCTTGGCACAGACATTGTTAAAGACAACCGTAAGGTACCATCAGGCTGTGGCCTTAGCCTACCTGGCACAGGTGCTCATCCTGGTCTGCCACCTTGCCAGCAGACTATTGGTATGTACACGGGTGGCCAGATTACTCCAGCTGGGCCTAGCCACACACCCTCTCCCTGCCACTGGAGTGGCCAGCCAGGGTCAGCTGACACCTTGCCCTTTCCAATACAAACCCTTGACCTGGAAGAGGAAGCGTCTGGGCAGCAAGGTTCAACTCTGTACCCAGGCTGCTGTACCCTTGGCCCGTGCTGCTATTGGCTTCCTGACAGACTCTCTGAATGCCTGAACTAGCATGCTCATGGACCTCAAGTTTGACCTGATCTTTTGGATACCTGACTCATTTCTGGTTTGATTTTCTATATACCTAACCTGGTTAGCCTCCTGACCCTCTGGATCTCTGACTTGGCTCATTGGATGGATCTTCTGGCTACTGGCTTCCTGTCTTCCCTACTCTCCAACTCAGTGTGCTGCCCTTGGACCATGGCTACTTCTCCTGACTCTGAGGTAACCCCAAGACCTGCCTACCTACAATACTGCATGATAAGTTGCTCAGACCTCCAAACATGGCAAAGGGGTCTTGCATGGAGACAAACTCCATATGGGCCATACTCTGCCAGGCAAGTTCTAGAAGATCAGGTCAGACAGTTGTTGAGGAAGAACCAGTTTCTTTGCTCCCAGGACTACCAGCTCTGCAGCAAGCTTTCTATGCATCAGCCTCCACACCTTGGACCCCACCTAACCATCCCATGACCAGAGAGGTATGATGGAAACTGGTTTTCCCTCATGTGGGTTCCTCATCTGATGCTGCTTGTAGTATTGTTTGTAGTCCAATCTTGTTTGTAGTGCAACCCAAACTCAACTCCTGAGACTCAGCAAAGGTGAGTCTAGTAGTTAGCCTCTTAATGGGAGATGCCCTGAACTGAGCCACACACAGTTCTGTCATGGCTTATGCTTTTACTCTTTTTCCCCCTTTTACTGCTATGCAACAAACACCTGGTAGAATGAGGCAGCCCAACCCTATTATTTCTCCTGGGCTCTGTGCCAGAAAATTAAGGATGAATTGGCTCATGTGGAACCACCCTCAGCTTATGCATGGATCTGGCTGCCTTGATTCACCTCTGCCTCTGGGAACACATAAAGAAAAGAAAGATGCGTTGCTCCTTCCAGGGCCTCACACTTCTATGATCTATCCCAACCTAATTCCAGTGGATGGAGGGCTCCAGCACCCTGTACCAGAAGAACAAGAATACTGTCAGAAGTTGGAGCTCTGCTGCTGTGGTGGGGCTCCAGGACAAGAGTGTGCCACATGCCCCCAGAAAGGGAGTCAAGGAAAACAAGTGGTCTCAGGCCTGATGAAGGAGACAAGCTTGGGGTCTTCCAGGGTCTCAAAAGAATCCAGGGCTCATGAAATCTGCAGTAAACCCAGCCCACAAAACCCCCAACTATTGTTATCAGCCCACCTCCAAGTCCTGGGGCAGACCCATTCATTCCCTATGCTGACTGGAGCCAAGGGCAATTTCATAGGTGAGACTACAGTGCAAGGTCTACAAATCCTACTAAAGTGGCAAATCCTGGTGGACAGAGCACCCTATAATTAAGCCAGAGGCCTACCTGCTGCAACCACCCAGGAGGCACCATCTCCAGAATCTGAAATCAAGCTGCATGGAAAATATCAGGAATTCACAGTTGTCTTTGAGAAAAAAATGCAGACATTCTTCCCCCTCATTGAATTTACAATTGCCCCATCGATCCGCAGCTGGGAGCAAAAATCCAAGTGTGATACTTATGATATGTCAGACTATCTAGAAGAGAACCTGGCCTGGGACTTTATTCACAGATCCACCACATCTGCAGAAGCCTCTATCCTATTCTTTAGAAAGAAGAACAGGAGTCTCTGTCTATGCATTAATTTTCTTTTTTCAGGCACCTAAGTAGATTGCCATTTGCAATCAGGACCCTCTGCCTCTCATCCTGGAGTTACTTGATTCACTCAAAACAGCATGCATCTTCACTAAACTTGATCTTCAGGGAACCTATAACTTGGTGGAAATCTGCACTGGGGATGAGTAGAAGACTGCTTTTATAACCCTTAGGCCACTTCAAGTACCTAGTCATAGTCTGCAGGCTCACAGATGCCTCCCCACTTTCCAATACTTCATTAATGATGTGGCGCGAGACCTACTGGACCAGTTTGTAATTGCCTACCTTGATGACATACTGACCTTCTCTGACAACCCTAACCAACATTCAACACATGTCCACACAGTGATTGAAAGGCTGCACCAGCATAGCCTTTTCACGAAATTAAAGAAATGCCCATTTGACCAAACAAAAATCTAATTCCTTGGGGGTTTTTTTATCCCCTGAGAACCTGAAAATGGACCCCGAGAAGGTTCAGGCAATCCAAGAATGGAAAGCCCCCCAGCATGTCAAGGAACTTCAAAAATTTCTGAGGGTTGCCAACTTCTACTATAGATTCATCATCAACTTCACCTCTGCTCCTGTGCTTGCTCATCCAGACCCTGCCCTGCCATTTTTGGTAGACATAGATGCATCTCACACCATCATAGGTGCAGTCCGCTCCCCATGGCAGGGCTCATAACAGACCTACACCCCTGTGGTCTGTTTTTTCTGAAAGCTTCCCCCAGCAGAAGAGAATTATGAGATCCTGGACCATAAACTCTTGGTCATCTGTGAGTGGCGGTGTTATCTAAAAGGAGAATGGCAGAAGATACAGGTCCTATAGACTGCAAGAGTTTAGAGTATTTCCGTAAGGCAAAAGCTCCCAGTCAGAGGCAGCTGCATTCATTCAGTACTCCTTTTTCTTCTGTTCCAACTTTCAAATAACATGCCACCCTGGCTTCAGGAACAGAAAGGTGGATGCTCTATCCTGAAAGACAAAATATGATGCTGATTCCATACAGGCTCAAACCGAGCCCAGCCCTATTCTGACACAATGTCATCAGCATCACACAACCAATAGACCTGCTAAATAGACATGTCACATGTGCATTGCAGAAGGTGTGATTGTGGGATCATGTATTTGATCACATTGCACCATATTGCTGTTGCAGGGGGAGCACAATGCAGGGGATAACTGCACAATTAATCAGTTAATTGTGTAATACCGGTAACATGTAGAGGGGGCCTTAATGCCAGATCTAACTTTAATTTTTGGTTTGTTGTTGGTTTAAAGTGGTACCCACTACTTGCAATCATAGACTGTAACACTATTTAAATCTTCTGCAGATGTGTCCTGTGTTTCCTGGGTTTTAAATTTTGTGGAGTCTTTATCATTTTCATTCTTCAATGTTATACTCATGGTTTGAAGAGTAAAACTGATGTGACTTAGGTAGTCATTCAGTGCTTGAGATGCTTACAAGAGTTCTCCCTAATGAACATTTAGTTCCAGCTTACATTTAGTTACAACCAAGCATTATATTTAGTTCTAGCTAAGCATAGCAAGAACCTTACTGCCCTCTATCCAGATCCTCTGTCTGGAAAGCTCCGTTTTTAAACATGCTGTCCCAAATAGGATAGATATAAAAGCTTTGACTTGCCTGTTAATGAGTTGCAATGCTATTATCTGTAAAACTAGTGAAAGAATACAGAAGGGACTATGCCATTTTATCTCGCTAACACCAAACTCAAGGAATATATAATACATTCTTCAGGATACAGAATGTCTATGGAGTGCTGAAAGAGAACACCATAACAGGATACACACAAATCCATAATACTGCAAATATATTTTCAGAGGATAACAAGATAAATCCTTTTTGCCATGATCCCTTTTGAAGGGCATTGACAGGACTTTCATGTAGAGGAGGAAGGATAAAAGGAAGACAAAATATTAAAGTAAAGCACTTTCTGTTTTTCAAGTTTCAGATCCAGCATAGTGAACAATAATTGTCTTTGACACGCTGGCCAAATTCTTTGCTGTTTTAAAGAAGTGCAGCTGCATTTACATCAATGCAGGAAATAAACATAGATTTACAGGAGTAACTATTTAAACTTGCTTGCAATGGAGTTATAGTTCTAAGTTTAAAATGTGTTGAAACACAACTATAAAAAGTAAAATGTAGACATTCTAACACAGTTAACTCTCATTTTGTATGATGGGTTTCGTTCTGTTTTGTTTTGTTTTTTTATTTAGTTTTCCTGAACTAAAACAGTCCTCAAACTAAAACAGTCCTCCAACTCTCTGTCTCTATGGTTGTTGTTGTTGGTGGTGTTATTGTTAAAATCTAAATGAAAGCAAAATTAAAAGATTAAATAAATATTGGGGGTGGGAGTTATTTTCAGATTCATCTAGGACAACTAAAATTACATTTAACTGACTTAATCCTCCTTTTTTAGAGGCTGTATCAGAAGTAGCTCTGTTACCTAAAAAATGATAATTTATTACAGGTGGCAATACCTACCTTTTTGTAAACTTCAAAGGTGAAAGTTTTGCCTGGTGAAAATCAGGGCAACTGCATGGTTTCAATGGATTGATTTTGATTGACATATGAAGACCTGATTCTAAAGTTTCATTTTTTCCCCCAGACAAATAAATATATCATTATTTTGGAATTCCAGATGAAGAAAAAAGCTAAGATATAGTGCCTGATTCTCTGTTTCTAACCTGGAAGTAATTACAGAAGTCAATAGAATCCTTTTATAAACTTTGAATAAATGTAAGGAGAACTTCAGGGCCTTGTTACATGGTAATTTTGGGTTGTTTCTGGAGCTCTTAGCCCCTGGATTGTCCACATATTAACACCTTAAACTGGTTTTAAGTACTCATCATGCAGCTCAAAGTTCTGCCACTCCAGCACAGCACTCTCTCTCATCTGTACTACCTAGCTCTTGTTCCATTAAAGTGTGGCCATTCCCTATAGATGTGCCACCCAAGTTGAAGTCCTCCAGTATCCCAGGATCTTTCACATCCCTGCCTGCAGAGCAGGGAAGCTTATCTTAGCTCATCATCCCTGTATGGGCAATTCATAGCTAGAGCTCCTAGTCGTGCCACCGCTCACCAGATCTCTAGTGGCAAGTCATAGCTGTGCAGGTGGAAGACAGAAGAGGTTTCTATATTAAGGATGTGACTGCTCCAAACTCTGAGCTAGCACTAACACTAATCAACATTTGTGCAGCTCACAGAGTATGGTATAACAAGGCCCGCTTTCTGTAATTTCAATATATTTACCAAAGTAAAAGTCACAGCAAATGCATCCAGACGAACGCGGTCGTGCGGTATGTGGAGCTGCAAACACATTTGCAGTGCTACATAAGCCACAGTCTGGTGTTCTTCGCACTGCAAGGGCACACTGCCCGTGCATGCACTGCTCTGTTTCTTTTCCCTGGGTTTTTTTGACCCCTGCATATCCAGCGGTCAAAAAAACCTGTGGGGGGAAATAAACAACAGAGCAGCACATGCTTGGGTAGTGCGCATTGCTCAAAAGCAGAGCCAGGCCACTCGGAGCTGTGCTGTGGCTGCCAGTGAGGGTCTGCCCAGCAGGATTGCCATGTCTGCAGCCCCAGGAAGCCCCCAGGACCTCAGGTAAGGCTTCTAGGACCAGCACTGGTAACTTGCTGCACATGAAAGTGCACATGGCACAGACTTTCCCTGGGGATAATTAGCTGTGGTGCAAGATATGCCACTGCTACTTGTTCCCAGGAAACCAAATGACCACACATGTCTGGATGTGCCCTTTGAGGGCAAATAATTAGCTATGTTTTCTGGTTTAGTTTGATTTGGTTTGGTTTTATAGGTTTAGTTCCAAATTCTGTCTGTGATCTTCTACTTCAAGGAGATATCTAAAATAAGACAAGTGAGAAGGTGTTTTAAAAATAAGGACTCTTCCTTTAGAAGAGTCTTATGGTGCCATCAGACATCTGCTATGAACAAGTTTGGGGAGTCTGGTTTGGGAGCAATCATATAGCTTTTGGGAATGCCCCTTTATCTCCCTCAAAAATATTTTTCCCCAAATATTCAAAATCTCAAGAATGAGAATAGCTTCCCCCTACAAAAAAGGTTTGTCTAGCTCTATTTAATACATACTTTAGAAGCCATTTGCTGTAACAAGGAGAAGACATCCTGCTGGAAACAACTTTACTGAAAGAGGTTTTAAAGGTTTATTTAAAAAAAAAAAAAAAGGTTTTATTCACAGTGAGTTAGGAATTTGATTTGATTTGATTTTTACATCTGTCTTAAGTTGCACTTTTAGGCAGATTCTATTTGTTGTCTGTCAGATAGGATACAGCTGGGTCTACACTTGTTGTTATGTCATGGCAAATCTTGATAACTTCACTAACTTCAATGGGATTCCTTTACATTAAAATACTGCATTACTTTGCTGTAAATAATCTGACTTTAATGTGCCTTCACCATATTTAATACATCTTGATATTAAGATAAGCAAAAGTTCAAAACTGAAACAAGAGTAGCCTTTACTATGAGGAAACTATCAAACTACTTAATGTATATACATTATTACACAGGGCTATGCATGTAAATAATTACAGGTTACATGAAATGAGAATTATGTCCCATGTGCTTGTTGAAAACATTCGTTGTCCATATTAATTGCAACCTAGTTGAGAAGAAAAAAATGAAAGATTTTAAATTTGAGAAAATCAGTAGAAGTCTATGGAACTAGACCATTGAAGATCTGCCCCTAAGTTTCTTTACTTTTGTGCCTTTGGTTTATTTGTTCCTTTTTTATGGAGTCCTCTCTTATTTCTTTAGCTTTTATTATGGGATAATTCTGCTACATTTTCTCTAAGAATATTTGTGGACCAATATTTTTTTCTCTAATATTATTTAATGTTCTATCAAGAGCTTCCTTAGTATCTAATGAAATGCTGATGGGTTTTAATGAATGCTAAGTTGTTATGACATTCTATAAGAAGTTATTCTTTGTATAACTTATTGTTCCTGGTTTTCTTCTTTCTTTTGTATGCTGCCTTTGTGATGATCAGTCAGGCTGAAAGCAAGATAAAAAAAGAAGTGAATATATCCAATATTAGCATGAAGCGTGGGGCAGATACGAAGGAAGCAAATGCCATTATGAGACAAATCTAAGTGTCTCCTTGTATGATCAAGAAAGTGATAGTTTTTTTTTGACTCTCTTCCATTCTGTCTGTAGATAGAGCACTGCACTGAACACTGTTCTCCAATACAGAAAGTAACTAGATAAAATTGGGGGTTACAACAGTGCCTGAATAAATTGATAATCTGCCTATGAAAAGATAAGCAATTGGCTGTATATATAATTGCTTGCTGGTATGACTACATACATAGACATTGTCTGTCTATTTTGTGACTCTCTCATATTGACATATAACAGGTGATCATTGTCTTGGGTTTTGCTACAGTAGCCTACCCCAACACCTTCTCTTCTCCTGATGCATTCCCCCCCACTAGCAGGTCCAGGAGCAGTCCTATTCAACATATGGATGATATGGGAATCCTATGCCTTATGCAAATGGGCAGGCACATAGCAAAAAAAATGTTCTTTAACTCCATAATAGTAATGGCTTCACTGAATATAACCAACTTTGATGAAAACTTGATGAAACCCAGTATCCTGTCCAGGGCTATCTTATGAAAAGCTTTCCAGACTGTTCTTTGATTTGATTGTTCCTAAATCCAGGAACCAGATCACATCAGAATAAAGTAATTGAATTCAGTGGTGGTTCTTCTGATTTAGGTAAGACTGTGCTGAAGAACAGGAAGTGGGGTTCGGAAGTGCCCCCAGAATATTATAATGAGCAACTAGATACAGTGATTGTTTTATTCTGCTGAGTAATGGACTTTGGAGTCCAAAAAGGTGAAAAAGTAATACCAGTCTTTTACAAGTGCTCCTTATTTATTCTAACACATCTTGAATACTAATGCATCTTTACATATTTCTCACTTCTATATGACACTACCTTTCCCCCTTCTGTTATGCAATTTAATTATATGCAGACCTTGAATGTCATTTTCTAATCCTCTGTGGTTCATTTGAAAGTCTTGTAAAATAAAACTAATTGGTGTGTTCATTAAAATGTCAGAAATATTTTTGAGTTCAATTAGATAGTACAGCAGTTTTATCCTAAGTGTTCTTATAGTACAATAACTATGTCAGGAGGATGTAATTAGCAGTCATTTAAATGAACAATTGTCTTAAATTTTTCTGGTTCTTCATGCATGATAACTTAATCAAACAGTGAAGTTTCTACAAGCTTATCCATTTGAGTAAAGGTGAAACACCATAAACTTGTATTTAAAAAGTCAAATTGAAAGCCATAAAATTACTGAGCTAAAAAAAGGCAACTACATAAAAATGAAATGCAGAAACATTATTTCAATGTCAAGGTTTCACAGTTAATTTTTTTCCATATCCTTTTTTTGCAATTTTAAGATACTATTACTGTCCTGGGATAACTGACATTTACTGACCAAAAGGAAAAGGCAGAGTCTTAGGCTGTCCTGGGTACTTATTCTGATGTAGCTGGAATTCCAGTACTGACATCCATCAGTGAAAGTCATGTACCATGTTTAGTCCTGCTTTAGGTGGTCATATTTAGGCCCTTAAAATAAGAATGGTCTGACATTCACCCAAATGCCTGGCACTCACATTTCAAGGTGGTTATGGGGAACAAATCTGCATTGGCTTAAAGACAGTCTCTCAACCTCAAACAGCATCTTTCCAGCAACAGACTATCTAACATGTATGTTCACCCAGGTACCAGAATTTACTCTGGACCCAGGTGCCAGCTATGCCCTTTTATCAACACAGACCACATCATCACTGGACCAAATAACATGGATTATAACATCCCAGGTTCATTTACCTGCACTTCTACTGATGTCATATATGCCATTACCTGCTTACAGTACCTCCCTTCTTTCTACATTAGACAGACAGGGAGATATTAACATTTTAAAAATGAATGAACACTGACCTTACATCAGTTCCAGAAAGACATGCAACCCTTTGGCAAAACACTTAAGCCTCCTTGGACGTTCCATTGCTGACCTCAGAGTGATTGTTCTTAGACAACCAACAAAACTTTAAAAACTAACTTGAATATAAAATTGCGGAACAGGAAATCATTCACAGACTGGATTGTGTTAACTATGGTCTAAACAGAGACTACAGATTCTTATATCATTACCTGGGTTATCTTTTATAACCCCATGTCCCTTGATAGCTTATACTGCTTTGTTTTCCTCTCCCTTACATATCTTGCTTCTCAGCAGTGTCCACTCCTTTTTTCCTTCCTCCCTTTCCTATTCTTTGGGAGCATCTACATATCACCCTATGGTGATGTAGCATGTCAATATGTCACTCTACAGCTTGCTACAGTGATGTAACAATCACATGGGTCTATATGTGATCAGCAGCTCCCCCGTTTTAGCATGCTGTTATGGCGATGTAGTGGTGAAATCTAATTGTGCACCATGTGCACAGCGCAGTAAGGGTGGTTACTTTGCTGTGCTTTAGTACTTCCAAAAGGAAGTACTAAAACACAGTTCTGTAGCAATGTCACAATACAGCAATGTGTTGATGTGCTCTTAGTATTCTAATGAATGTGTTCTATTCAGAAGCTCACCTTCCCGCAGTCCCTTCGTAGCATCTACTGAAGTAAGCCCCCTACTTATGAAATGTTATACTTCTCTGATTTAATAGTCTTCAAGATCCAACTCTACCTTGCCTTCTACTCAGTCGCTAAAAGGAAGTATTGTGGTGAATAATGTAAGTCCCCAGCAAGCCTGCAGTTTACTCTTAGAGCTAGCATTATTCATGAAACATATTTAATTAAAAATTACAGTTTGTTAATTGAATTTTTCAGGAAAAGTGTTTGGTTTTATAAATTTCTTCATTTGAAATCTCCCTGCCCCCCCCCAACATCATATTTTAGCATTTTCAACAACAATAACAACAAAAGTTGTTTTCTCTTGATTGCATTTACATTTTGTTTTGATATTTAAGCTAACTAAAGTAGAATATTAAAAAAAATAAAAACAAAATGTGTTTGCAAAACGTTGTAAAAGGAACACACTTGAAATCACAAACATTTTTCTTGGATGGGAAAAGCATTTTCTGTCTTTCTCTTGACATTGCTAGTTTCCAAAGAAACTGAGAAGGGCTCAATTTGGCCATTTCACAGTGCTCTCGGATTTTAATAGGGCTTTTCAAGTCTCTTTAATAGAAATGATGACAAAGGATTTAGCATCCAAATTAGGGCCTGCTAAGACAGGCTTTCACTTCTTCCTATGAGGACAGTTATTTTTGATTACTTTCCAGTCCCAAATGTTCTGTTCAGGTTTGGTTCCATAAACATGTTACAGGGTAGATTTGGGGTTGTCCAAAGAGAGCAGTGACTTTCCCAGGAGAGATTGAATGTCTGTACATAGCAGTTGTTACAACTGTAACAGAGGCTCTTCTAATGTAGACACAAAATTGTCTTGGTCACAATCGTGTTCTTTGGGCTGTTCCTTTAGTGACAAAGGCAAACGTATAAAATATTCCTCAGTAAGTAAAGTACTTCCATGAAATAAGAGATAAAACATTTCTTTTTAATATACTCAAAATTCAAGATCTTCAAGGTAATGACAAGGGGAAATTTAACTGTGTAAAAGAATATTGTGTATGGTGCACAAACTGCTACACAAATTTTCCGATTTCTTGTTCTCATTCAAACCCCTACTGCAAGAGTATACATAAAAGACCAGCTCCGTAAAGTATTCCTTTGCAGTCTACAGCAAAAGAGAGAAATTTCAGTGGGCTATCTTTGCATTCAAATGCTGTGTTTGTCATTTTCTCTCAAACTGATGTTAGCTGTTCTATAAGTTATAAAGGAATTTTCAGCTGCTTTGTCTTGTTGGCTTTCACTGCTGTTTTTTAATTAAAGCTTAAGGAATTAAATGAACCACGGATGCTGAGGTTACACAAGAATGAGAAAAGATCAGTCAGTCAAATCCACTGAGGTGTACTGGGTCATAGGCTGATTCCAGGATTATCATACTCAATGATTTTTTTTTCAGTTTAAAGACTAAACATTAATGCATTTTAAGTATTGGACAGATTACAAAGCTTATAGATCTAGGTCAGGATGACAGAGTACAACTGTCTAGAAGAATTAGATTTGAAAAAGACTTGAAGCTACTCTATTTACTTAAGATGCTTTTTCATCTTTTTGGATGTTTTGTGAAAGACATGACAGCTCAGTAGACTCTGTTAATTTTTTTCCCCTCTAAAATACTCAGCAAATTAATTGAAGCCTATTAATAAGAGTTGTGTAGTGTGAGTGTGAACAGCTGTTGTTATAAGTGACACCTCTTAATTAACAGATGTGTACTATTTGTTCTGCTTTTTTAAAATATAGTGATGTTCTGTAATCTTTACACTCCAATCTATATCCAGTTTTATGTTTATTTGGAGGTTGGTTAGGGAAGGAATAAAATACAGGCTGAAAAACCCTAGCTGTGTAAATATTAGCTATTTTCAACTGTTTTTGTAATGGATGCATTCTTAAATTAATTCATGGCACTGCCAGGATTCACAGTATGCTGATGCTCTCAGGTTTTTTCATTCTGTGTTTCATGCCCCTGCAGTATTCCTTTCAACTACCACTCATTAGGAACAGATATACACTAGCATTTATTGGAACCAAAATATTCCTTTTTCTAGACACACCACACTATCTGACTCAACTTTGGTTTTTAAATGGAATATCCAAAGAAAAGCAGCTGTTTTCACTGTTTATGAAAATATCTTTCACGGTGAGCTGGAGGAATGTGGACACTTGGCTTTCTGCAAGAGACTGAGGGCTTGACTACTCTGCTTTTGTCCCATGCTCAGGACTTCTGCCAAAGAAACACATCCTGGGCAGCCACTCCTGGTCAGGAAATGATGCAATGCCAGGAAGCCCACCAGAAACAGAGAAATGCGGAGGCACCTGATCATAACTACTTTAAAGAGGCTATACTGCCTCATTTCTGAGTTCAGCATGCACTGAACAGGGATGAAGTACTAGGACATGCTTCATAGTACTCTAGGTTTTGTCATGGAGGCAGTATCCACAGTGTTGACTGGCATCATCTAGTTACATAAAAAGTTGCCTAATTTACTGTGCAGTAAGTGTACACATCTATACATGCAGGTGGTTACTGCACAGTAAATTCCCTTAATTGTGCTTAACCCATTAACTTGCAGGTAGCAAATTTAATCACGATTAGTTACTGCACAATAAAGCACATGTAGATGTGACCCAGCAGCAAGTTTGCTGCTGGGCAAGCCCAGCCCCTAGGGGGCTGGCCTGAAGTCACCACCAAGGCCCCTGGCTAGGAGCCTTTCCTGTTCCAGGGCTGGGCTGCCTCACTGCCAGCCCTGATCTGCAGGCTATAAAAGCCAGCAGCCATTTTCTGCCCTAGGGCACACACCACAGGAGCCTGAACCTGTGGCTGCTGGCTGAGAGGCTTTTTGCTGGTGGCTGCTGAGCCTGTGATTGCTGGACAGGTTCTGGTCAGGCTTGCCAGCCCTCAGGGCCACCTGAAGCCAGCTCAGTGCAGCAGGGCCAGCACCACTTCCCTGCTACACACTCCCAGAAGCTTGCCCTGCAACTTCAGGTGCTGCAGGGCATAGCCTCAGCTGTGCAGCTCCCAGTCCCATGTTGTGCCTCTGCACTGGGTGCTGCTGGCAGCTGCCCAGGGCTGGCAAAAGTGGGACAGGTGTGTTGGGGCCCAGAGAGCTGATACAGGACCCACCATGTCCTCATCATCTTCTCCATCCAGGTCCACCCCTGTGTGTGTGTGTGTATGCATATGCCATCCACCCTGGGGCTCCAACTGGAGTCAGGAAGAGATTGGTGACCTTGTGACATGCTGGGGCAACACAGAGGTCCAGAGGCAGGTTGAATGGGGTGGGAGTTTGAATTCGCACATTTATGAACCCCTGTCAAGTGGGGTGCAAGAGTGCAGGCACTCTTGGTCGGTGAAGCTGTACTGCATCAAGGTCAAGGCCTTGTGGGCACAATGTGTGGCCATGACTGACCACAAGTGTGGACCAACTCATACCCATAAGACCATGGCTTTTATGCAGAAGCTGACCTGTATTTTGGGATCCAGGCTGCAGCAATGTGATTTACACCAGTATGGGCAGCCTGCCAGAGCCTGTGCTGTGCCCTGACCCCTCTGGTGACATGTCACTGGAGGAAGGAACATCAGGTATTAAGCATCCTGCCCCACTCAGCTTCCTAGCTGCTCAGTCGACTAGCAGTTCAGGGAGCCCTGGCCAGTGGCTGCCTCATTTGCTGTGTAGCCCCAGACCCCACCATGAGGAGAAGTAGGCCATGACACTGCCAGCCGTCAGCAACACCAGCTCCTTCCTGGGGAGGTGGGGCCTCCAGCCAGGAACCAGCATGCCTTGCGCCATAGATTGAGGACACCAGGAGTAGCCAGACACCTTGGTGGCCATGGTCGTCTCACACCCCGAGGAAGACATCAGTGCCAGCAATGATGTCCTTCTCAGCAGCAGGGGGCAGGGATGTGTAGCACTGCCACAGGTTGTGGGGAAACCCAGGTTGTGGGGAAGCCCAGGCTTCACCCCATGCTGTCATAGCTCACAGTTCCATACCTGGTGTGCAAGTTTGCCTAGGGCACCAGGAGGATCAGCAGCAGCAGAGTGTATTGGGTTGAACACCCCTCAGCCTGCACAAACAGCTCATCATGCACCAGCTGGGGCATGTGCAGAAGGGGCTCACTTGGGGCTCAGTGGTGGTGTGGTGGGGGGATGGCCCTGGGGCCCAGTTGTCCTAAAGCCCCACATGCTCCAAGTCCAGGCACCATGGGAAGGGTAGCAGAATAGAAGAGCACCTGGGAGACCACCCAGGAGGAGGTGTGGGACCGGGTAGAGTGTGAGTACTGGGATGAGCTTCTGGCCCTGGAGCGGGAGTGCCTGCATGTCCTTTGGGCCCAAAATAATATCCTGGGATGGGCTGTGCAGGCCATGGGCAATGACCACCAGACCCTGGACACAGTTCTGGGCCTGGTGGTCTCAAGCATGCCCACCACTGTCCAATTCCCAATCCTAGCCTCACAGGCCCCCTGGAAGCTGCCTGCTGCCCTGCAGCAAGCCCCCACCTGGGCTGGGAGGAGGTCCTCTGCTGCCTCCCTCCTGTATGAGTCCTTGGCCCAGCCCTCACCCTAGGTCCGCCACCACCTGCTTGGGCCCTGGTCTACTGCTCAACCCAGCTCTATGCAGGCATGGAGCCACAGGTGCCTGTACCAGTGCCAGAACTGGATGCTGGCCCTGCTGGGCCTGGACTTTGCCAGCTGGAGGAGTGTCCAACACAGAGAAACACTGGCTACTATCACCCCTGGACAAGGCCACTGTGGTTTCCGTGGCCCCAGAGCCATGGGGGAACTGCCCAAGGCATCTCCTCCAGCCAGGCTGGGTTTCCCAGCACTGAGAACTGCTGGGAACTGAGCCCGGCGGTGGGAGGTGTTTCAGTTCCTCAGTGCTGGGGACCAGGCAGCAGAAGCAGTCTCTTGTCATTTGGCAGGCAGATCAGGGGCCCACCTGCACCCCTGGGAGGGCTCTGCCAGACTGCCTGACAGATTACAGGACGCTGCTCCTGCTCCCTGGCTCCTGCTTGTCAGCAACTTGACGTGAAATTTCCTAGAACCCCTTGCACCTATCTTCTTGAAGCTTTGTAGGCTTTTTGCCCTCAGAAGGGAATATCATCCTTGCAAGTTTCATGATAATCAGGAAAGAAATGACAAAGTTATAAGCTGTTTTGTGCTTCTCTATTTTAGCCTATGGGCAAAACGTCAGAACAGCATCAAAACAGCGAAACTGTTTCAATGAAGCAGAATGGAAGAGTGTTTTCAAAATTAAATGAAATTTGACCTGAAACACTGTTCCATTGAAATATCAAAGCAAAAGTTGAAGCAGAACGCTGCTGTTTTTCACAGCCCTAGTTTCCAACAGCACATCCTAGAGGGCACTGCATGCCTCCAGGATGCCTCCCCAGCAGTAGTCTTGCTCATGCTGAACAAGTGCCCCACATACTTCAGGCTGGCAGGCAAGGCCAGCTTGAACAGTGCCAGGGCCAGGCAGGTGGCATCAGAAGGGCCGGGTGCATACCCATGTCCTGGCACTGCTGTGGGGCCAGAGCTGGTGGAGCAGCTCCATGAAGGTGTTACAGGTCATCCAAAATTCATTGACCCACTGCTCATCATCCCATTTCTGCTGCACCAAATATGTCTTTTCTCTCCCTGGACAAGCCTGAAATTATACATGGCAATATCACATTCTCTGTCATGAATCCACAGGATGTGGAAAACGGGGTTCTATGGAACCCAACAAAGGCCAACATCATTTTTTCCAGGTAGTGTCCTTAGGTCAAATTCTGTGGGTGCATAAAGAGGAACTCTATCAAAGTCAATGGAGCAGCTGCCACCAGTTCTGGCTGATGCGGTGGGCCCAGCGGTGGTAGGGCTGGAGGCCCAGAAGGGTGATGGTGGCCCCAGCAGTGGCATCCTGGAGCCCCTCATCAGCATCGCTGGTGGAAGCCTGGGAGGGCACATGATGGGTGAGCAAGTGGTTGCTGCATGTGTGGAAGCCGGGCATGGTGAGATGGCTATGGGCCAGCTAACAGTTTGTGCAGTGGGCCAACAGGGCAAACAAGGTGACTAGCAGAATCAGGGGACCCTGTTCCTCCCTGCCAGGGCCAGGGGCAGGGGCAGGAGCAGCCATAGTGCAGGCAGACACAGTGCACAAACATAGCTGCCACATGCTCCCTCTGTGCATGCCACACTGCTCCTCTGTGCACAGGAACTTGCTGCCTACGGAATACAGAGCGAGGCTAAGTTTTAAAGATGGCTGCCAAGTGGTGGCATCTGGAGCTGGTTTGAAACATGGCTGCCAGGTGCTGGCAACTGAGGTCAGAGTCTGGAGCTTCCCCTGATGGCCACAGGGGTGTATAGCAGGGCTAGAGGGATTTAGCATACATTTTTCTGCCTGGTTTCTGCACGTGTAGACATCTAGCCAAAATTGCTTACTGTGCAGTATCTTACTGTGCAGTAAATCTAGTCATGCCTAAATGCATGTGTAGATGTGCCCAGTGGGTAGGGAGGAGAGTTTATTGGATTGGGTATCAGGAGGCAAATTATTATTTCTGGCTCAGCAAATGACTTCCTTTGTGAACACAGGTAAGTCCTTTAATCTATCCTGCATTTAACTTCCCAGTTTGTTTACAACTAGAACAAACATACCTTATCCAGTGGTATGTTCTTCAGTTAAAAACACAGTACATAAGTAAAAATCACATTTGTAGTAAGGTGATGAGAGTGCCATAAGTATATAAAACACTTCTGGTGGAAATGGGCTCATCTACACGTCATCCTACAGCAACATAAGGATGCACTACATCACTGTATGGTGCACTATGGTGATGTAGCAATCACACATGTCTACATATGATTGCCAGCTATATTGCCATAGCAACACGCTCCCCAAGCATAGTGCATCGCTACGGTGACATAGGAGTGAAATTTAACCATGCGCCAGGCACAACACAGTAACTGTGCCCATACTGTGCTGTGCCTTAGTACTTCCAAAAGGAAGTACTAAAGCATACCATCATAGCAATGTCACCATAAAGCAGTGTAAGTATGCCTAATGAGTGCTGCTCCACTGACTTTGATAGAGTTCCTCTTTATGCACCCACAGGATTTGACCTAAGGACACTACCTGAAAAAAATTATATTGGCCTTTGTTGGGTTCCATAGAACTCCATTTTTCACCCTGGTGGATTCATGACAGAGAATTTGATATTACCATGTATACTTTCAGGCTTGTCCAGAGAGAACAAAGACATATTTGAGAACTATTTGTTGGAGAAATAACCATACCACATTTTTTTCATCTTTCTTTTGGAATGTGTGTCACTGAAATGTTGGTATAAGATGACAGACTCTGGAGAGTGGAAATCAAAAGGCCTGCAGCACTTGTTGAAATGCCTTACCTCTTGGCAGGTTTGGCCCCTTGGCAGTCTACCTGTAGAGATAAGAGAGGAGTTAATTGTCAGTGCCTATTCAATCTTTGATCTCTCTGGAGCAGTAATTTGTGAACATGAGCACTTGTCTTCCAGGACAATCATCTTGCAAGCACCACTGACCTGGAATAGGTTTCAGAAGTGACCTAACAATAAAAGGATCTGTGTTCAGTTAGTATCTGTCTGAGTCATCAGGTCCTTCATATGTGCCAATATTATATGCACAATGTATATGCAATTGCATGTTAACCGGCAGAAATTATTCATCACTACAGCTGCGGTATTGTTCAGTTACTTGTTGGACAATCCATCCAGAGCGTGATCTTTGACTTCAAAATTTAGATTAATCAGTGTGCAGAATATAACGTGACACTTTCATTTTATTTCTTTATTTTGAGACTGACAGCCTGAGTTGCTAGGAAACAGTCTCTTCTTAAAACATGACTCCCATTCAAAAGGTGCTCTGCTAGTAGTCTATAAAACTTAGATACTTTTATTTCCATCAACAGAGAAAGGTAGTTAGCTGTGTTAGTCATGAGTCAGGCAGAAGGCAGGGTACCTTTGCACTTTGTAGACTAACTCAGAGATAAATAGCATAAGCTTTCATGAGCCTGAGCTCGCTTTATCAGATGTTGTGATGAATGAAGCACTGCCATGTGAAGTACATCCCCTGTGGATGTCCAGTGAAGCAGGGGCGGAGTCGGGAACAGAGCCTAGCACATTAATCACTTGCTTGCTCTGCCTCAGCCAACAGGCCAGGTGCTAGGACCTTCTCCAGTGGAAAATGGGTGTAATAGGGTTGTGCAAAGCTTCAGTCCCTGATTTGATTCGGCAGAGATTTGGCCTGATTCGGTGGCCAAATCTCCAAATCCCAATTGAATCAAGAGACCCTTTAATCTCTCCAAATTGAATGAGAACCCTCCAAATTGATTTGGAGAGATTTGGAAAGATTCAGCGATTTGGCCATAAACACAGCCTTAAACATTTTTTCTACATACCTCAAGGTACCAGGTAGCTCGTGAATGCTGAGATGCTGGAGCAGATGAAGCATCCCACAGGAGCATGGTGGTGTCCCCAGCACACTCAGCAGCAGACCCGGAAGTGGACCAGATGCACTTTCGGTCTACTTCTGGGTTTGCCACCGAGCACGTGCTACTGTGGGACGCTCCATCTGCCCTAGCATTACAGCATTCATGAGCCACGCTGGGTACCTCGAGGTATGTAGAAAAACATTTAAAGCTGTGTCTATGGCCGAATCACTGATTCTCTGAATCAGCATTGAATCTTCGGATTCAGCAGAATCGAATTGGGGACAGTGATCCAAATTAATGAATCAAATCATTGTCCCCAATTCGGGCTGAATCCAAATCTTAATTGAACATGGCCCATTTTGGACACCCTGCATGTGTAATAATCTATAATGGATTTCAGATCATTGAAAACTATGATATAAGCATAAAGGAGGAATAAGCTAATTCCAAATTTCCAGGCCTATTATCCCTAGTTCTTTGTCCTTTCAATCTTTTTTCCCCTTGCTTCTCAAATCTACTTCTCACTTCTGCTTATATTAATGGAGCCTTTCACATGCCTGTATTTGAAATACATATTTTATATATTGTATCACATATAATAAAAAACCCCTCAGTGCTTGCTGCCTTTACACAAGGTAATTATGCCTTACTTTCCCATATCACTTTACCACATTAGAGTCCAATGCTTTATTTTCCTTTGTTTGGTCTTTTAAGTAGATGCACCTACCTGCTTAAATGTCTCTATAGTTTGTCAAAGATATTCTACTATCCATAGGCACAATGAGATTCTATGTAAATATATGGACATCTTCCCATCATGTGAGCTATACTCAAAATTTTATGGTCAGGCTTTTAAGTGCAGACTGTGAGACAAATATCGTGAAAATGCATTTAATAACAGTCCCAAGCTGAGAGTCTCCCAAGAGGCTCTCAGCTGGAGCCAAAGCGGCATACTGCTTTAATAAGCTCTCCGTGTCTTGGAAATAAGGTGCTATCAACATTTGTCACTGCTGTAGCCTTGTAAAACCTATTTTAAGCTTGAAATATAGAAAGAGCAGGAAGAGAGATGCTTTCATTAGTGTTTGTGCAGTACAGCTCAGTAAACTTGATTTCAATAAGATATTTGCTCTGATGCAGTTGCACTAATTTAAATCACCTACACTTTTAGAAAAATACATTCACATTTTATGGGCCTGATTTTTTTAATCTTGTGTTTTTAATAATGTGCGGGCCGGGCGCGCCCCGAGCCCTTTTTCGCGCTGCACGTGGGCTGTGGCCAGCAGCCCGGGCACGCAGGGGCGGAGAGGGAAGGCTTTCGCTCTGGAATTAGGCATGGACGCGTATCGGTAGTTTAAAAGATTGTTTACTTACACCGAGATGGCAATGGTGTAGGCTGGAAAGCTTGCTTCAGTTGCAGTTACAGAAAAGGAAAGAGGTGGACAAGAGTTCTAGACTCGTGAACTCTAGCCCAATCCGGCTGAAGGCTCTGAACACGTGAGCCCGTTGCGTCAGCCGAAGAAAGTACTCGTCCGGAAGAGCTCTGAACCAACTCACACGAAGTTTCCTAGCCTCCGTGGGTCCAGTTCTTTTGCGCGCGGGTGGGGTACGTCTAGGAATTCTATCGGCGACGGGGAGAGGCTAGAGATTGATCAGATCTCCGTAGCCTGCTTCAAATGCACTGGGTCCGTGAGGATCCGCAGCGCTTAGAGATCTTCACACAGCGTGAAGTCTCCTCCTCCCTTGTTCGTGGAGTCCTCCAACTTGGGCGGAAACCACTCAAGCCTCTTATACGGCTAGCAAGCCAATCACTAGCCGCCTCGTGTGAATAATTTAGAACTGGCCAATAATGGGACCCAAATCTACATACAAATGGCAGGAACTCTTTGCAACGAGCATTTCTGTGCTGCAACAAAGAAATGCACCCTGCAAAGAAAGCTTCAAATCGGCGGGAAATTCTCCCTTGCACCGGGGTTCTCTTTTGCAGCAGAAAACTCCACCGTGCAAGGAAGCTTGCAATTTAGCAGGGACAATTTAGCAGTGCCGAAGCGCACACAAATAAAAATCACACCCTTTGGGTTGTGACAAATAAATATTAAAATTTTCATAAAGCCAGAGAGACAAAGTCAGAATGTTAAGAAATGTCCATATTTCAGCCTGGTTTAATTTGTATTGAAAGAAATCTTTGCAAGAAATCTGTACTAAGGACCTAAACATTCTTAACACTTCTAGTACAAATTAGTTGAGTAAATTCCTAATGTTGGTCTTAAACATTATGGGTCTAATATGGGCCAAAAATTAAGCAACTTTGACTTTAATGAGACTTTGGGATACCTGCTTAAATATGTGTGAGTTAAATTCTTTGCTATATTTGAACATTAAAGGAGAACATTAGGTAGACAAGCAGTTTTTGTCTTTAGAGAGTTTTTGGATGTATGTAATTTTAACAATGTTTGCAATATCTCCATCTAAATGCTGATCTCTTATTTGTTCTGAACTAATTTCTTGGTCAGAGATTTTACAGGGGAAAATGTATATGCCAAATTATATATCTACACATATGCTTTTATTTTCTTTCCATGAAAATGAATATAACAGCTAAAGTATACTGACATGCATTAGTAGACATGCATTTCACTTTCAGTTTATCCTCTTACCCCTTCATTTTTGCTTCCTGATTGATAATAAGTTATCTTAAGCATGGAACATGGACTACATGCTGGTCACTTGCAAGAAATTTGAGAATAACCACTGTTTTTTATTGTGACCTTTGTTTAGTGTAGTTAAACACCAGAATCATTTTATCTCACACAACAGATTGTATCCAAATATTCTTATCAGCGCTTGGGTTTGAACTTGATATTACATTCTAAAGGATTAGCTGACTAATTTGTGGAGCCCTTGTACTAGGCCTGGTAAACATATTTCCACTCTCTTCTAGTTTGAATGCTAATATTCTACAGGAATCCATCAGTTGTCACTTTGATTCCCATTTGGAGGTTTCACTACTAAATCAATTAGTGAAATTAAGCCCCATTAATAAATACACATACTGCAATAGTTAAGTTTGGGGGGGGGGGTTGTTTTGGTTTTTTTTTAATAATGCATGCTATTTCTCTGCACTTTCCTTCATCTCTTTAGTAGAAACATTTAAGAAAGTACCCAAAATTAGCTGTTTAATTCTAACCCTAGATAACACTAGATCCAATAACCTGCGTGATGGTATAGATAATCTATAGTAATCTTAGTGTCCATACTATCTGCACCTTTTTCAAAGCTTACTACAACCATACATTTTTCAAGCATATCCATGAGGAAATAAACAACATTCCTTAAAACACTGTCAAATTCCAAAATTGTTTCATCTGGATAAGATAGTACCTTTTAAAAAAAAAAATCAATATTCCTATGCTCTCAGCTTTGAGAAAATTTGAGGTTTTATTATTGGTGTAATAACTCTTATAAATAGAAGTTATGGTCTTGAGGCAGAAATTCTTGGGTGAAATTCTATGGCTTGTTTCATACAGGAGATAAAGCTTGATGATCAGGATTTCAAGGACCTTCTGGCCTTGAAATCCTTAAGTCGGTTCACTCAGGGGTGAAATTCTCTCCATGTAAAAGGAAAACATAAAATCCATGCATCACTTAAATCCTTTTACTTCTTCTGTTTGAAAGTGCCTTCTTTAATGGAAAAAAGTTCCTCCCTCATTAGTGCTTTCCTTTCCATAACAGATTGCAATTGTGGAACACTGGACTCTCCATGCCCTGTATAGGGTCTGCAGAAATGAAAAATGCTTCAGCCAGAATTAATTTTATTTTAAGAAGGTCTGTAATTATCATTGTCATCATGAATATGGTATAGTATGCATATAGCATGAGTATGTATATAGTTTGTACTCCTTTCTCTCCCCGTCCCTCCCCACCAATTTGTGCCTTTAAGTTCTGGCCACAGTATTGTCCTCAATAGGTCATACCATTGTAAAAGACAACTACCAAATCTTCTGGTTCTTCTGCACATCAAGGGAATTTAACACTGCTGTCAGAAGTATGACTGCAACACAGGTAAGCATAACCATACTCATTTTAGTCTTGCTAGTGTGGGTAATAATATAAGTGAAGATATAACCACATGGACTCTAGCAAAGGTCAGCAACTTGCAGACATACCTGAGATCACAGGCAGACTTATGCTGCTAGGGTCTTATCTCATATTGTTACTAGTTCAAAGACTAGTTCTCAAGTAGAGTGCCATGGCACCCTGCAGTGCCATGAGATCCTTTTAAGGACTTAGCAGGAGTTAGCAAGTTGAGGAAAAAGGTTAAAACCAGATATCCACTATCCTGAAGTTTAAGGCTCTAAGGGTTTCTTTCCTAGGACCATATGTAATTTTAGTCTTAGCTAATAAATATTTTTCCACCAACCTTTTGGAACTGCTAATAGTTATTTCAGTGGGCAATACAATGTTTTAACTTTTGGGGGAGCCCCCTCTTCCTCCTAAAAGCCCTCAGTTATGCTATTTTTTTTTAGTCTTCATCAACTAAGAAAGTGTAAGGACTTTCAACCTTAAGGGGCTGAAACCTGAGATGTAGGTAGGCAGTAGTTCATAGGCTGCCTGGCGGGAAGACTGGATACAAGCTTCTCCTGATGATGACTGAATGAGGGTAGAGCCACAAAGAGGGTTAAGAGCTCCAAAAGCAGAGTGCAAAGGGAGAGAGAGAAGGCTATGGTGCTGGCGGAGGAGAAAGAGCCCGGCTTGCCCTCTCATGGCCTGAGGAAAAACCACAGGTTTTGGTTCCTCTGTCTTTTTGTTGTTTGCTTTGTTGCTGTGGGGACAAGTTTAACTCATAAAATATAAACTGCCTGGAAACCCGAAACACAGAGCTGATGGTCTTTGGGAAGGGATCTGCGTGTGTAACCCACTGACAGAAACTTTAGTTTTGGATCACCCATCCTCCCCACAACCTCAAAGGGTTTGGGCTTTCTGGATAGTAATCCCAGTATTTCATTGAGGCGCTATTGACTACAATATTGTATTGACATATTTACAATTTTAAAGTCGTTTGGAAGCCTGAGAGTGGCTCAATCACTATAATAAAACTAATCATAAATACCTGTAGATATTGGTGTTTGATTTGGGGTTTTTTATCATGGAAAATCAGAGCTCCCCCTTCCGTTTTCATTCAACAGGATGTGGGTCCATCTCTGGCTGTCCCCCCCCCCCCCAACAGATCAACAGTATCTGGCATAGTTGGGCAGAGTGGGGCGGTGGGGGAAGCTAATTGCCACTGCTGGGAGGCCCAATCCACCCTGGTGAAGCACCCCCTGCCCCCACAGCAGCAGCGAGGGGCACAATTCCTTGCCATCACCCCGCCAGGCAGCAGTGGGGGTGGTGGCAAGGAATTGTGCCCATCACTGCTGCTGGGTGGGCAGGGGGTGCTTCACCAGGGTGGCATGGGGCTTCCAGCAGTGGCAACAAGCTTCCCTGCCCAGCCTCAGTCTGCGCTACCATGCCAGGTCCTGTTGGATGGCAGAAACCCGGTGGGGAAGGCAGCAGGGCAGGGAGCCCTGAACCTGCAGTGGGCAGCCTGAATCAGCTCCTACCCACCCCCATGAGCTTCGCTCTGGTTGTACTGCCCATGGGGGAGGGGGAGTCATTCTCCGCAATGCCACAGCAGCTGCCAGCTACTGTGGGTGGCAGCCAGAGCTTGGCCACTGCTGCAGGAGACAGGGGGATGTGGACCCGGGTCCCTGGCCCTGTTACCCTGGCTGCTAGGGGCCCCCTCTAGCAAGGCTGTGGGGAGTGAGGGGCACCATCAGGGCCCAGGGGGCTGTGGTTGGGGAGTGAGGGGCACTAGCAGGGCTGTGGGGGCTGTGGCTTGGGAGTGAAGGGCACCAGCAGGGCTGGGGAGCTGTGGGTCAGGAGTGAGGGACAATGGTATGGGCAGGGAATCAGTATATAAGGCCTGCTCAGTGAGACAAAGGGGGGGTGGGGTTGGAGACAGCCAAAGATGGACCCGCATCCTGTTGAGTGAAAGGGGAAGGGGGAGCTCTGATTTTGCATGATAAGAAACCCCAAGTCATATGCCAACATTTATAGATATTTATAATTAGTTTTATTATAGTGATTGAGCCACTAGTAGGCTTCCAAATTGCTTTAAAATTGTAAATATGTCAATAAAATATTGTGTTCAACTGATACCTATATATATAGTGGTGTTTCATCTTAATCATGGAAAAACACAGATTTGGAGTTTTTGATCAGAGAATTATTGGGGGGGAGGTGTTAAATAAGAGAATTTGTGATTTTTAAACAAAGATAACCAGGATCCCTGGTTATTAATAAGGATTCTGAATACAGTGTGCCTATAAATTCAGAATATGTTAATGATTACTGTTTTGTCTCTTGTTCATATCAGAGCTACACTAGGCCACATAATTATTTGCAAAGTATATCTAAAACATGTAAAAGTCTTTAAATTCTTTAGTTCCAAAAAATACAATTTGACAGTTTGACAAACTGCAAATATTTAAGTGTTGGTAGTGGAAGATACAGATTTAAGCACTTCAAAGAGTTAAGAATATTATGTCTAAGAATAGCATTAGCGCTCTAAAATGTGAATGTTGCTATAGAAACCGTGAATATTTCACTTAAATGAAACAATAAACAGCTTTTTATAATGAAATTGAAATATGAACATCTACTCTATGTGAAAAGTCATTTTATGTACTTTAACAATCCAAAAACATGTTCCTTTTAAAAACAGGGTGGGGGGGAAGAGGAGCTTCATCTATGCTTCTTCCTACTCTGATCCAGCTATCACAAACCAACCTCTTCAATGCTGATCCAATGCCCATCACAGGTATGTTATATTGGATCAGATGCTCAAAGTCTGTAGGCTAGTTAGGAGGGAAATAAAATCCTTCCCCGATTGAAGCAAGGGGAAAGAAGTAAATCTATAGGAAGCTCGTAAGGCCCTCTTTGTTTGCTAAGCCTAGTTTTGTTCACAACCCCCCAAAAATCTATTGAAAAATACCAGGCAATAATTTCCATAGCTTTTGTGGCTTTAACTAGCCAAGATGGAAAAGGTTATACTATCCCCTCAAACTCGCTTTCCTTTTATATCCCAGCCTTCTGACAAAGAGGGACTTATTAACTAGGGCTGGTCAGAAACTTTCGGCCAAACATGGATCGCTTTTGAAACTAAACAGTACTTTCGTTGGAAACATTGGACACTTCATTGGACATTTTTTTTTGTCCTTCTGCAGGAAATTTTGACTTCAACTGAAAATTGAAGATTGTTGTTTTTCCTTTTTGTGATGAAAAGACAAACATTTTGGGGGAGTGGGGAGGAAGAGAGGGGGGGGGAGGAATACTTTTTTGATCAGCTGAGCTGTTAACTAGCTGTTTTAGACTGAAAGACCTTTATCAAGGATTAATTTGTCATAGCCATGGTGTTCTTGCCAGTCTCTGCTAGTATATTTACCTTCTTTCCTAGATTCCCCATTCCACCCATTCTATACTCCATTCTTACTCCATGCTCATTACTGCAGTATTTTAACATTATCTTAACAGCTTTCTTTAGAGTAATTTTTGACCTATTATGTGATCTTTGTGCGAGTAAATAGACAGATTCTGGGCATGAGTTACTAATTAATAATTCATATAGGTATTCTTCAGCAAAAATGTTTTTAAATATAGGAATTCTCAATTCACATTGATTCTTCTCTTTTTCAAAGTCTTGTTCATAAAGAAATGATGATCTAAAAGTAGACAGTATGAAGCAGCATGAAGATATGCTATGTGACCTAAAGCAAGCAAAAGGGCATTGTAGGCATGTCAGCTTGTGACCTTCTAGCCAAGCAGTGAATCATACAGCTACATTTAATGCAGTCATGTTTTCAGTCATTTTCTAAAAGTAAAATGCATAAGCCCTAAGTTAGAACAAATTGTTTCCTTCTTTTTTTTCCCATCGTGACATTTCTGCACCTTCTGCAAAGAAAATAAGGTGTAAGAAAAGAAGCAAACAAGTGGTAAATAAACTGTCTGACAAGTAAGTGGTTTTATCATTCAATTTCCCCACTTTCTTCACAGTTTTGGGATTCAGGACATGTTCTAAAGACTGCTAAGGTCACTTGAAAGGCTTCCCTTGAAGTGAGTAAGGTTTGAGTCATGCTCTTAGTGCCGCTCTCTAAAATAAACTGTTCTGAGCCTGTCATTCTTAACCAGGGTGCCGTGAGCTTCTTTTAAGGATGTTGTGTCGTATTACTACATATAGGTATTTGTACACCTGAAAGATTCACAAAATAAACCTAGAGATTTTAATTAGGAATACACAGTGCCAAACATTCTGATGTGTCGTGGTCTTTCTGAAGTCTTTGCAACAAAGAAAAGCTCCATCACAAAAAGACAAGTGAAAGCTAAAGCTGGCATTTTCTGAGGGGTGCCTTGAGTCTGAGTGGCACCTGAAATCTAAGAAAGTTGAGAATCACTTGTCTGAAAAAAATGGGTTTATTGGAAAAAACAATACAAACTCCCCTGACTTTTATTTCAAATGTGGCGTCAGTTTGGTAAATATTTGCACTGTGATATTACTACACTGTGTGCCATTCAGTCACAGAAACATTGATCTGATGTATATTTTATTCTAGAAGACCAGTCTAGAAGTAAAGGCTAGTTGGCATTGTGGGACCCTGCCCAGAAATGCATTATTTTCCTTTTCCTGTCTTTCTCTTTGCTTTCTAGTGATGGCCTCCTGGATTGCAGGCTGTTCTGGCTAGTTTCATAATGTGAGGATGGTTCTGTAAAATAGTTGTTAGCACCTCTTAGGCCCCTGAGATCCCATCAGGTTTTAGCAGCGAACCCTCTAGATTCGTCTGAGCTTTTAGAAAATATATACTTTCAAGAAAAGGCTTCTTCCTAATCTAGAATCTCTCTACCTCCAGGTTGCCTTCCCCTAGCAGTCTTGAAACCTCTTCTTTCAGTTTACCTGCTCTTAATTTTAACTTGAGATATTTTGGAGCAATCCTATAGGCTTGTCCAAGCAAAAGATAACACAGTGATTGCAGTTTGATTCACTATACTCAGCTGTTCTTGGGATCTCAGTACATGTTTTCTAAACTCTTGTTATTAGGACCTGAATATTGAGAATAAGACAGTTCTCAAATTTAACTCTGATTTTAAGTAAGCATTAGTCTCATTGGGTGCTTGTACACATGACACCGTTACCATGTACACGTGCCAAAGTGTCACTTTGTGTGGCTAAATGGGCTCACACTGTACACATGCAAGAGTTTGGGGGGGTTTAAATGAGTTTGCATTGTTGCAAGCTAAACTACATCCCAATGTAGTTTAGTTTGCAGCATTGCAATTTGCAGTGATGCAGTTGTCAGTTCACCCCCTTGGCCATGGGAGAGGTGGACAAGCCCCAGAGAAAAAAAAGTATTGGACCCTTTACTGCTTTTGCCTTCAGCAGGCTCCTGTGTCTGGCAGGACACCTGGGGCCATCCCGCACCTGGGGACAGTGCAGGAAGGTGGCAGGAAGGTGGCTGGGTTTGCTGGCAGCTGGAGATGGCAACAGGGGTGGTGCACAGGGTGCTGGAAGCCCAGATGGGCTGCTTGCAGGTTGGGTGCTTCCATAACTTGGAGGCACCCAACCCAACACTTCCCCAAGTGTGTCCAGGCTTTCAGCACTCCATGCACCCCCTTGCCTTCTCCAGCTTGCCTTCTCCTCCTTGCCTTCTCCAGCTGCCAGCACACTCAGCTACCCTCCTGTCACCTCCTTACATTGTCTCAGGGGCAAGCTGGGTATGTTGGTGGCCAGAGAAGGTGGGTGGGGGGGAAAGGGATGGTGCACGGGGCACTGAAAATCCAGGCAGGCTCAAGGAAGCATTGGATCAGGTACCTCCAAGTTAAGGCAACACCCAGCCAGCTAGCAGCCAGCCTGGATGGCCCAAGAAACTGTCTCCACTGTCTTCTCTGGCCACCAGTGAACCCAGCTGCCCTCCTACCAACTTCCCATGCTGCCCCAGAGGCAAGTCAGCCCATTCCTGGGTGGACCCAGGCATTACTGGCAGCTGACATCTGCTGAAGGCAGAAGCAGCAAGGGGCCTAATCCTTTTTTTTTATGGCACAGCCTGCATGCCTCTCCTACAGCTGGGGGGGAGCAGGGAGGAGAGCTGCTGGTGAGTCGAGTGGCCCCTGAACTGTGGGTTGGCCCTGGTCCTTCCCTCTGTAGTGGCAGCATCCCCTGGGGCCACCTAGGAGGGGTGCTAGTGGGACAGATGCTGCCCCAGCTTAGAGTTGTAGAAAAGTTGGATCAGGCTGGGTGCCACCTTCAGGTTGATCAGCACCCAGCCTACTAGCAGCCTGCCTGTGCAACCCCAGGCAATACCACTGCCATGGAGGGAAGGACGGGGGCCCTCCACAGCTCAGGGGCCACTGAGTCTGCGGCAGCTCACCCCCTGGCTATGGGCAAGCTCCTGCTCCAAAAAAAACTAAACAAACAAAAAAAGAATTGGGCCCTTCACTGTAATGTGACAGAAAAATTAAAATGGTGGGTTTCAATTAAAAACCAACCGTTTCAATTTAGGGGGTATAGAATAAAACGCTGAGGACTAAACCCCCATCCCATATAAAAGCACCCATTCTGACTATTGTAAACAGCTTGTTTCTACACCCTCAGTTTTCAAGTTACGACTATAGCTTGATCTTAAATATATTCACTCCTAACATAGTATCCAGATTAATTTTTGCTGCTCTGATTATATAATAACCAGGATATCCATCAATGCAAAAATGAAATGTAATTCTTATCATTAACATGGCAGTTACATGCTCCAGGCTGCAAAAGGTTTGAGATATGGTAGTAGTACCTCTGTTGTATGATGATGGGTGCTGCATGCAAAGCCTGGATAGATATAAAAAATAAAGCTGGCAGGAAACAGTTTTATGGAAAATACTATATTTTCTTTTATTGGATGTTCCCCCTTGTAATCAGGAGCATTTCGGATAATTGGATTACAGCAACCATTGGTTGTTGCAGACAGGTCTCTGTTTCCAGCAATATTCAGTGTCTATTTTTAAAGGAGAGGAGGAGTCAATAAAACAGGAGATTACCTGTCAGAATAGGGAATTGGAGGGAGAGACTAGGATTGTTAAAAAGACAGAGTGCTGCCAATTCTGCTTTGTAACTGCATTTGGCTTCTGGCTGTCACATTTAGTTTTATGGATTTTTAACTTTGGTTTATTTGTATTGCATTTACTGTTTATGGATTTTTAACTTTATTCTTGTAGGCTGTTGAAAACAATAAGGTAGATTACAAAGGGAAAAAAAATATTCTTGCTATTTGTATTTGTTCAGCTGCCCAGATAGCTGAGGATCAATGACAGATAACATTGCAAGTAACTCATTGGATCTATAAAATATAATGAGACCCCAGAACCAGGGCCATAGTCTGGTGTTCAACATGGGCATGTATGTGCATGTACAAAACCAATTTTAACTATTTAACTTCTTTAAGGGGGCTGCTCTTTAAAAACACTACTTAAAAAGCAGCACACTTGCAAACAGCCTGCATGTCTTGGGTTCTAGGAAGATCTGCTTGAAAAACTAGAGAGAAATATTCCACTCTCCACTGTCAAAGCCAGGTAGCCACAGAGTATTTGCTTGAATAGCTTTTGCTCCCACAACCGCACTTGAGTCATAACCAATAAAGGACTTAGATGCCTAAGGTTAGGTACTGCAATGCCTGGTCTGAACCCTGGGCCAGAGTCCTGGATCCTGTGTTAGGAGCTTAGGGTCCTTATAATAAGCATGGAGAGAGTTAGAATGAGATCCAGAACAGACTGTAGAATGAGTAGGAAGCTGGCTAAAGTGTGCACTTGTCTAGAGCTAGCCAACTGAAAGCCAGAGGGCTGATACTAAATCCTAACCCTACTGGACAGTTCACTTGGGAGGACTGCAGGACTCTATCCACTCCAAATTTAAAGCTTAGAACACTCTCTTGAGAGTAGGCATCTATAAACATTTCTTCTTAGGATTGTTTCAGGGCTCATTCTTTTATAATACGGTCAGGTAAGGTGGTAGTTGTGCCACTCCTTTACCCCACCTTCCCTTTTTTTTAAAAGCCCTAATGGTTAGAGAACTCTTACAGTTCACTTCTCTTCTCAGCCTAAGGGCATTATGCCCCACATCTCCCACCTGCCTGGAAAGTGCTCCAGCCATTAGGCTATACATTGTTTTGGAACAGAGGCATGCTTTGCCACTTCTGTTGAAATTATGCCACTATGTAGAAAAACCAAACCAAACCAAACCAAACCTGGAAGTCATAGAACCAGAGAATAGACACAAATGACTCTAACCTAGTGGGTGCTGAAGCATACGCTAAGGAACCTCTCTCAGACTGGTTCTTTTTCCTTGATTCTATGAGTTCCATGTAGAGTAGCCTATATTCTGGTAGGTTGTGTATTCACATAAAAGGTAGTTTTGAATGGACTCAGGCAAAAAAAATGAATTATTGTTACCTCCTAATTGCCTGGGTGAATTTATTAGTCACTAAGCTATTAAATAAAAGGAGGTCACCATTTCTGGACATCACTTAACTCTCTTAGAAACCTAGTCTTCAGTTATTCCAGGTGATTCCATTCATTAACTTTAAAGAAAATACTTTGTTGTGATCTTGGGTTTATTATTAAGCTTTCCAGACCTTTTTTGTACCTGTACTAAAAATAAACTGAAGGCAAAAGAAATAAAGTTTAGTTGACCTCATGTTTTAATGCAGTGGGGGGCAACCATTTTCTCAGGCATGCCACAAATTAAACCCTACACTCTCCCCAAATGCCACTATGATCTTCTTCCTCTGCCTGATCCGCTGCTGTTTTCTGATCCCTGCCCCCTCCCTAATCTGCAAATGCTACAGACAAGGTGCCAGTGCCATTCGTGGCATGCATGCTGCAGGTTGGTCACCTCTGTTCTACCAGACAAACTTATGTAACAAATAAGATAACTTATTATGTGATCTAGCTTTCTACATGATTAATTGAAAGATGGAAGTTGAAATAATGATTTGAGGACCAAGGACCTTTCTTGTTTGGAATGTATTTTACTCCTCTTAAATAGAATTCAGTTGAGAAACCAGGAATATAATATAGCAGGGGTTGTCAATTGGGGGTGTATCCCTGGGGGTACTTTGGAAAGTCCCAGGGGGTATGTGGTAGGGCTGTGCAAAACTTCGGGTGGTGATTTGATTCGGAGAAGATTTGGCCAATTCAGTGGCTGAATCTCCAAATCCAAATCAAATAAGGGGACCAATAAAAAGGTCCAAATCAATTGAAAGCTCTCCAAAATCTTCAGAAAAGATTTGGAGAGCTTTTGTGATTCGGGCAGTCCCCACTGGCTGCAGCATGGAGCTGCAGCTGGACTCAGAGCTCATAAGTAGGGAAGAGGAAGGGGGAGCTGGAGACGGGGGAGGGGACCATGGGGGGGACCCCTGCCAAGCCCCATCCCCTGCCTGCTCCCCCAGCCCCACCCCATGGCTGCCCCCCCCGCCCCGCCCCCAGTGC
>NW_005842087.1:979310-979655 GCF_000455745.1 Alligator sinensis | reverse complement strand
CTACCCCACCCACCCCAGCTCTATCCCTTTAAGAAAAAAACCCTGAACCCCCCCTGAACTCATCAGCTCCTGCAGTGGCCTTGGGGCTTTGGAGGGCTCATGCAGAGCCCCCTACATGGCACAAGGCAGTGGGGAGCAGTGGGGATTGCTTCCCACTGGGCAGGAAGCAGGGAGTCTGGGGTTGTGTTTTTGTTTTTCCTTGAAGGGCTGGAGCTGGGGTGAGTGGGGCAGCCATGAGGTGGGGGCTGGGAGAGTGGAGGAGGATCAGGGGCCTCATGGCAGAGCCCCCCATGCAGTGTGGAGCAGCGGGGTGGGGCAGCAGGAAACACCCCTCCGCCCAGGCGC
>NW_005842087.1:954866-979279 GCF_000455745.1 Alligator sinensis | reverse complement strand
GGTGAGTTGGAGCTATTTTTTTCAAAGTGCCAGGAGCTGGGCTGAGCAGGGCAGCCATTGCCAGGGCTGGGAAAGCAAGCGGGGGGTGGGCCTGGGCGATTTGGAGATTCAGCAGCAGCCAAATCTCCAAATCAGATTCAGCCGAATCTGCTGAGAAAAGGATCCTCTATTTTACTCTATACATAATCAAGAGGCAGAAAAGTGCAGATGGACAAAATTGATAACAGAATTAGAACGTGTCTACACTGTGTACATATAAGTGTAATATGTAAGAAGCAAAGTTTTTCAGGTGGTATCTTTTATATGTGTCTACATATTTGATTGATCTCCCCTCTTCTCTTTGAACTTGAAGGCTACCTCTTGTTCCAGAAGGATATGGCTAGGCAGGTCGTAAGGGAAGAAATCTAAAGCAGATTACTCTATTTGCAGAGTTAGCAGAAGTTTGCTTGAAAATTACACGCTTTTAAACAGTGTGTTCTCAACTGTGGTTACTTTAGCCACCTTGCCAAAACCAGGAAATTCAAAATGAGCAGCAGCAGAAAAACAACTTATAATATCAGCTGTCGCAGGAGGTTCCAATGAGTTGGAACTCTATTTATTATATGCTTGAGAAATTCTTGAAGCAGCACAAAGCTATGCCTTAATACATGGGCAAGCACAAGACAGACAAGGCAGATGTTGCATTAGCTATAACTCATTGGAATTGGAGAACAGTTTAGTTCCCTTCTCTGCCTGTCTGTGATGGTCAGTCTGATAACTTGTCTGTATAATCCTCAAGGTGCTTGCTCATATGTCGGGATTATTTAAACCCTTGTTAAAATGTTCTACAAATAAGGAGGTTACAGACTTCTTCTGTAATCTCAGAAGATGGAGTTTCTCAGGTCTACCTCCAAGTCTATCACTGCTTCTATGAATGACCTGTAGTATGTCAGTCCATTTCATGCCATTACAGATTGGATTTCCAAAGCTCCATGCTTCTCTCCTTAGCATTATTCCCAAGTGGGCAGGTAACTTCATGCAGTCTCTGTACAGTGGGGAGCATTTCTTCCTTATTCCATTGGCACATTTGTAGGATGATTATAGCGATACTTCATGAGTTATGAAATTAAATATGGGTTTAAAATCTGTACTTTATGAAACAGTTTTCAGAAAGGATGTAGAAACACTTTAAGAAGCGTTTGATGTCTTCCACATAAGCTAGAACTTCCCCTTGGAAGAGGAAGCAGCTTGGGAGTCCCTGAGAGATACAGGAGCACTGAGCTCCATCAGATGGTAAACAAAAAGAGTAACATGTCCTTGTTCATTAAGAAATGCTAAACTCTAGAACTCTGGTTCAGAGTTGATAGCTTTTATTAAACCAACTAAGAAATCACAAAAAAAATTATCTTTTTTTGCAAGCTTTCGGGCACAGGCGCCCTTTCTCAGGCTCAGGGAAAATTAAAGATGGTAAAAAGTCCCCATAGGTAGAAAATAAACTTAATTTTGCACAGAGGAAGCTGAAGGTGGAAGTCTGTTCCTCCAAGTCCATGAGAGTGTCTTGGTGAGTTGCTCTTCAATGTGCAGAAAAGGCAGGATTCCTTCCCTGGTGGTGTCAGATGGCAGAAAGGCAGGGAGATGTAGAAATCATCCTTGTTGTTTAGCAATGAAGTTTACGTGAAGCCAGAGTCCAGCAGGCAAAGGCCTCTCTGAAACAGGCCAGTATGCTTTTTGCCTTCCATCTGGTTTCATGAAGAAACAAATCTGTTTCTTTAGTGATTGCAAAAACAATACATTTTCCCCTTCCCTTCCAACACAAATCTGACTATAGATACTATAATTAACTGGAGATTCTACATGCATGTCTATGAGCCAGAAAGCAGCCTGGAAGCAGGAATCAGCCAAGAGAAGAGGTGATAGTTTATTTGAGAGAGCATTTTTTTGGCAGATTGCTTCCTGAAAAAGCAGGCTTAAATTGATGAACAAGAAAATGGCCTCCTGTTTGACCCTACTGTTTTCAGAAAGCTTACTTTACTCCATAAATAGGGAAGGCTGTGATAAAATTATGTTTTCAGAAAGTCTACTTTACTCTGTAAATAGGGAAGGCTGTGCTAAAAATATGAGAATTATGATTTTCTTATCTTATTGGAATCAGCACACAAGACCTGGGGTAAAGGAGTAACAGTAAGCAGTGAAGGAGATGGAGTTGTAGGAAACAGTTACCAGTGTGTATGCTGAGTGGCAAGTATTACATGGTATGGCTCTGGAGTTTGAGAGACTGTAATTTGAGGTTCACCTGTTTATATTCCTGAACACCTTGTCATTGCATAGGAGTAGGTCTCTTCTGAAACCTTATTTTTTATTTCATTCCCAGCAGTGATTGTCTCTAACTACAGATGAAGCATTGTCAGTAAGCAATTAACTTAGTCAGTGGGGTACTTAATAGAATTAATTGTATAATGTAAAATACAGCAATGTAACTGTGGATAAACGTGCACTATATACTGGCTATTTGAATATGAAATAGAATTAATGTACTGCTGAATAGGCACAAAGGCTTTGCATGGTACTGCTTGTTGAATATCCTTCTGAAGTTTGGGAATTCTTTCCCCTATGTTATAAATCAGTTTATTTTTGAATGTGGGGTTTTGGGGGTTTGGTTTTTTTTTGCTTGTTTATCACCATCAAATTTGGCATAAAAAAACATTCCTTGAAAATGTTATATCATATGATCAGTGGGAATGCAGGAATGGTAGGTAGATAAGTATCGTGAAACCCATTTTTCAAATAGGCACAGAAAAAAAATAATGGTTATTCATCTTTGTGCACAGACCTTGCACAAAGTCTTTTCCCACTCACAGAAACATAATACTGGAAGGAACCTCCTGGGCCATCATGTCTAGTCACCTGCTATTGAAAGACTTATGTCATCTAACCCTTTCATCAACTATTCAAGATTCACCTTAAAACAAATAAGTTAGAGCTGACAGTTTTTCTCCATGTGTAATTTATCCCATTTGTTCTTTTGTCAAAATGTAGTTATTCAGATGTACGTTCTCGAAACATATATGGTGGTGTACCTTGAGTAGATCTGTCTGTGAGGGGGTACATTTTCCCTATGTGATATAAGCCCAAATTCACACAGGAAAACAATGGTAGAGCCTACAACAAACTCAGAACCATGCAACATCAGAATCATGAAGTCTAATCCCCTGTTCTAACTTAATTACTTTCTTCTACCGATGTTTTTAAGTTATGTGAATTATTGCCTTAATTTTCTTACAAATTATCATCTTATATGCAGAGGACTGTGGTTAGGATTAGGTGCTTGTGTTTCACTTTTGGTGCTTGTAAGCTGGGAATTTAGAAGATGAGACCAGTTAAAAGAAAATAAAGTGAACTAGCTCCTTTTTATTTTGGTTAATTTTCAAAACACATATGGTGTGTTATCTCTTTCCACTGTAGTTATACAATTTCTGGGGCCTGCATGTGTTGATAAATATCATTTGGTTCCCCCATCTGGTACCTAATGCTAATCAAGAAAAAGAAATCTGTTCACCATTAAATACATTTGTTTGTTGGTTCACCCATTCTGTACAATCACAGCTTGTCTATTTTTAATTTTGCTTATTGTAAACCTATTAATTGAAATCACATATTCTCCACCAAAATCACTTATTTTCTTATGACAAACTCAGTTTTCTTTTCCTCTATTTAAGGATGCATTTACAAAACCTCATGAATAGCTTTGCTTGAATAAATACACTCCTACTATTCTTGTGCACTGTAATTTGTGGGTATGAATTACAGGGACAACTGAAATAGTTGCTTGAGAGATTTTTTTTCTTATATCTTCAAACTACCATGAAAGAAACATCTATAATGTGTTTGTTTGTGGTCCTTGGTAAGATCATCATCCAATGGAAATGGAACCAGGATTTCACTCTGTGAGCACAAAATACTGGAGCTATTACTCTTATTAATAATAGTCAGCATACCAAAAGGAATGTAAATAGACGGTATGATATCAAAGGAGAATTTTTGGGGTTGATGCTGCAGCAGTCTCAAATCTTTTATAAGGTCTAGGCATTTAAGGTTTAGAAAAAGATTTACTGTGTAGCAAAGATAATACATACTCTCCTTCATATACTTACACAGGCACAATGCAACCTGTTCCTTGTCATTTGTCCAGACAGCACTGATTTCTTTCTAATGGACGTAATAGAGTTCACATTTTAATGACAGAAGGCACATTTGATAGTTTATTGATAGATGACTAAACCAAGCACATACTAAGTCCAATCTGAATAGGCACACAACTGAATTCTGAACATCTAACTTTTCTCCTTTCTCTGCATGCAAAAGTATTGTGTATAAATCACTTTGTAGATCTGACTGGAAATATGTTCTTTATTGACCTCTACAAATAATTCCTTCCTTCCGTTAATCCAAGTATTTTTGCTAGTAATTGGAATTGTCATCCCTTACGTTCATTAACTATAGTTTAAAAATAGAGAGGTGAGAATGCAGAGTAATATCATCGTTTTGTTCACACAGAATCTGTGTACCAAAATAGCTACTCATTTATTCTGTGCATTTCTCCATTATGCATCAGGTGTGACACCTGGAGCCAATCTCAAGAAGTAATTTATCACTGCATGTAATTGCTTTTTTAGCACGTATGAATCAATTCATTACTCTGTTTTTAAGATATCTCTATGATATGCCTGAATGATTTATACTTACCATCCCTACTGAAGAAAATACAATTAAACAGCATTTGTCTATTCAGACTGAAAACAAACTGATGTTCCATTGAGAATACATAGGCACATAATTTATGTGCCCAGGTGGAACCCAAATACATAGTCAAACACTTAATCTAAGTTTTATATCTCCCAACAAGTGAGAGATTAGCCCTCAATGATGTTGGTCCCAAAGGGAAGAAATATTATTTCATAGAGAATCAATTCAGTAGCATTCTGTACTATTGTCACAGTACAGAATGGACTTGACTAGATTCTAAGATAAATCCTGTGGGATAACCTTCACAATTTACCATTAGTCAAACAACTGGTGTGGGGCATGCTTTGCTGATGGATCATCAGCAGAACATCTACAGCTGTGCATGTCTGAGTGTTGCATGGCAGATGGTGAAGGTACGCTGGCATATATTTTCTGGATCACGATTCTTTTTTTTAAAGTGATACTGTAATGCTAATAGCTTTTGGCAATCCAGCTCTTGGCAAGAATAGATGTTTAAGGAACAATAGTTGGAACTCAAATATGCAGGCAGATAATTAACCTAAGACTTATATCTTTCAACAAGCATTAAAGAGCAATAGAGTATCTGGGGAAAAAAAGATTAATTTGCTTGATTTTTGTAAGGACAGCTTTGAACTAAATAGTATCTACTTGTCCTCCTTATTTTGGAAATATGCACTGCTGGTTGGAGCTCACTGAGGCTAGGAACAGACATTCAAAAAGCCAGAGGTGGAATCGATCTAAGTTACGTTGTTTTCTGTAAGCAGCACAGGATAGATTGGTGAGAGAAGATGTAATCAGCACAGGTGCCTTTGATGTCTGACAACTCAGTTAATAAAATGTAATTTGGTATATGGTATTGTGAAACACAGAAACACAAGCCAGTAAAATAACTATACATCTGCGTTAGTGCTGGCTAATGACAGTGAACTATGAAATCTGCGCTGTTATCTTTACACTGCTACTGATGAGTTGTATGAACTTAACCAACTGATCCCACTGAGATGAAGTTTAAAAGTAAGCATGTTTATAAAACCCTGCAGGATCAGGACCTTTCTTTTCATAGGCCACGAGGCCTTTTAAATTATCTCATGTAGAAGAAAAGCACTTTGTCATGGACCTTTAGAGAATACAAATTCATCATTAATTGAGATTTAAAAATAGTGGAGTAAATGGATGAGACATTGGAGGAGCCACCAGCGAACAAACAATCCAGTACTTCTGGTCAGGGTGGCTTCTGAGCTGCTTTCAGCAGCTTGAGAAATGTTTGCTGTTTGAGTCAAGCTGATGACTGTAAGTGCTAACTGTACCAGGAAAGAATACTACAAGTACAGCTGGAGTCTAGTCTTTTATTCTTTGGACACTTGTCAGTTAGCAAAGCTACAGGAAGCACCGGATGTTAATTGTTTTTTTTTCACAGTGAATGCAATTTCTGATATGCAAGCAAAAGAAAAAATAATTGTAAGAAACTACTTGGTCAGTTGTTTTCATTATATTAAGAACCAATTTGGCACCTTTCACTTAGTTCAGGAGATGTTGCTAGAACTTGGAGCAAGGTCTGACAAAGGTCCTCACTACAATGAACACTAACTTTCTGAACTGGTGACTCAAATTAAACATCACAAAGACTGTCAGTAGCACCTTCCAGCTCACCAACAAGCTCACCAAACATCACTGAATGTCAAGGGTGGAACAAACTCTATCCCTTTCCAAAGCCACCCAAAGTCACCCTGACTGTACCTTCACCTGTGAGATGCACCTTATCCAACTGGCAGCCAAAGTACAAGCTCACAACAACCTTCTCCATCGACATCCATACTTTGGACATCCACCCTGGCACTGGCATACTCAACAGCTGAATATTGTGCTTCAGTGTGGTGCAGAAATACCCACACTCACAAAGTTGACAGGGCACTCAACAATAGCATGTGACTCAAATCTGGCTCCATCTGCTCTACCTTTACATCGCGGCTTTCACTCATCAGTGGTATTGCTCCCCTTGATATCTGCTGTAAACAGCAATCCTCCACCTCCTTTGCTGTGCTGAACTAGATCATAATCACTACTAATATCAGCACATCTGCTCAGACACTCCAGCTGGGCAGCACCTCCCATCTAGGAAACCCCTCATTGCCCACCTGCACCACTTGTGCTCTGTTTCCAAAGGTTCTTCCCCAGACAACTGGGCTGTGCAACTATGGGGAGAATGATGGGCCTCTAAGAACTGGAGACTCAAAGCATTCATTCCAAACCCCTCTATGAGACCTCCTGGCTTCAATCTGGACAGATTCTCTTGGGTCCACTTCAATAGACTGTGAACTGCTATGGCTGCTTCCACCATAATATGTATCAAGGCTAGGGATAGACATTCAAAAATCCTGAGCCTGAATTGATTCAATGTTTTCAGGTTAGTATAACCTGTCTAGGTTGAACCAGTTTGCAACTGCACTGACATTCCCCCTGGACTGAAGAAATGAAGGCACATGCGTGCAGTGACTCAGGCTAGAAGCTAGACTCAGGGGGTACTAGAGCAGCCCTCCCTCCCCTTCCATAGTGCTGAGCTGAGAGGGGGCATGGGCAGGCCCCAGAAATATGCTCTGATTAGGGAGGGGTGTAGACCCCTACCCTGCCTGCACAGTCCCAGGCTTTTCCCCGTTCACTGCTCAAGGGGCAGGAGTGTTGCCAGACCCGAGCCCTGGGCTATCACTCTTATATAAAGGGTGTGTGTGCAGTGCATGCATCTGTTAATGATACTGAGCTTTTCAATCTCCCTCTTCCTGCTTCTTCATACTGCCTGCAGCAAACCTAACAGGCAAGGGAGCCAGCAGGGAGCAGATAATACAGCGTTTATCAGCCCATTAACAAAAAAAAATAAAATTTCTCATTAGTTCAAGCTCTTTATAAACCGTTTTTTTCCAAGGAAGGAATGGAGGGACATTACCAGCTGATCTGTTGATTAGCTCCAAAAAGCCCTAAGTGCACACTTTTCTTTTTGCTTGTCCCAGTGAAATTGGAGACACACAAAGACACCTCTCAGCATTAGCTAGCATACCACATGCTGTCTAGGGTCCATGGGGCTGGGGATCCATGCTGTGGGAGATGGGAGGGAGGGAGGGAGTGGGGGAATCCTGCTTGAGCAGCAAGCAGCAAGGGGTAGGGGAGGGAGAAACCAGGCAGACCCTACTGTGCTTGCAGTCTCTGCAGAGCTCTGGTTCAGGAGCAGAGGAGCAGGTCCAGCCCTGTTCTCTGGAGCAGACAGCACAGACCAGTCCATCCCATTCCAAGGCTGCAAAACATCTGGGATGCTTGGGGACTCTGGTTGAAACCAGGAAGGGGTCTGGGACAGATGTTGCATAAATTGGTTTCACCCAAATCAGTTAAGTCTGATACTACATTCAACCAGTTTTATCTTAAACCAGTTTCAACCATTTTGAAACTGGTTTATGTGCACTGAACTTATGTTCTGTTACAGGTTTAAACCAGTTTTTGATCACTTAAACTGATTTATGTGTAATGTCTTTCCTAGCCCAAACAGGCCTGACACCAAGTGCCACTTGTGAATGCAGTGCCCCCTAACACACCACAAACCACATAGTTACAGAATGCCCTATCTTCCATTGCCTTGGAAACGTCAATGCCATTGGCAACGCATAGGGGGTGCACGTGGGTGAATGTGCACCCCCCTAAGATCAGCTGTGCATCCCCTGGAAGCGCAAGCTGTGATATCAGAAGTGCTGGTGGAAGTGCATTTCTGGTTTCACTGTTGGCTCAGAGCACTTACCTGTTGGGGGACACCAGCCCCCAGTTAGCATTTGGCCACAGGGGAGCCCCCCTGTCAGCAATCTGCTGCCCCCCCCCCCCCAACCTCAGGAGGCACCAGTCGCCCATGCTCAATGCTCTTGATAACCCATCTCAATCTTGGCTGTGCTCTGTCCAATGTGCAGTATGACTGCAGTGTACACTTTTTGTCATAGGAAAAAAAAAAAAGGAGGAAAACTGAAAAAAAATCCGTTTTTAGACATTTAGTAGCATACTGCACCTTTGTTCAGAGTAGAAGTAGCAAGAATTAGCAGTAAACTGCAAACTTGGGACTGATGTGAATCCCAGGAAAATAGTGGATCCATTGTTATTAAGATTCCAGATAGATCTTACTTCTAGAATAGATGAGGTTATAACTTCCTGAAATGGCAAATTAATTTTAAGACCAAATTACAAAGCAGAAAACAGTATATGAATTATTAATTATTTTTCATTCTTCCCCTTGATTATTATGAAAATTCAGGGCAGAAAGGATTCAGTAAAGAGAAAAAGAACCTTTTTAAAGGAAAAAGTGCTCCCCCCCATACTGGGATGAGTCTATGGTAGGCACAGAAAAGTGTAAAAAATTGAATATTTGAATCTCTGGATGGTTGTACATTGGTCCTGGCAAACTTTAAAGCAGCTTCAGGTTTATTTGAAATTGGGTTAGCTGGTATTGATATCTATGAAATGTATAACAATTGGAGCCACCTGTTGCTGTGACTTCTTGGAGACGTTTTAAATGTGGGTACAGGAGTTAGATAAAATCTGAATAGTGTAATACAATGCCCACATTTTGAAGACAATGAATATAGGAGTGAATCTATGAAATCAATACAACCTTTTGCTTACTATTTATCATCACTGGTTTGGAGCATGACCATTGAATCAAATAAACTTAATCTACCCTTGCAAAATATTGTCACATAATATTTAAGTTTAAAATTTGTTTTTGTTTCTCAGAGTGATTTTGTGACCTGAGTAGGAATTTAAATATATATTTTTTAATTTTTTCCAACGTGGTCATGTGCCTTTTGTGCTTACTGAAGAAGATGAGAATTTATGCAACTGCAAACTCTTGGGTGCTTTTGCTTGTTTTGTATTCAGTTTAGAACTTTTTAAACCTAGGGGAAAATTCTCTGCACATTTGTGATTCAGAGTGTAGATGGCAGCAAAGCTACAACAAATGAACATATTATTAACACCCAACCTTGTAACTAGATCTGTACGCCAGAGGTGTGCTAATATAATAGGAAAAGTACAAAATCTGAACCTGGGAAAAGTATTACAATTACTGAAATTCAACTGTTTAATAATAATAGGAGGCTCCAGTTTAATAGCCTGTGCATAGTAGTCCATATGAAATGTCAATAATATTAACACTAGCTTTGTTTATAGTAATGACAACAATGCAATTTATTTAGCAAAGATTAATACCAATTAAGCATTTTGAAAATGGTTGTAAACCTGAGTTTATGATCATCATATAATAGACTTCACTATCAATTAGAAGTTGTAGGGTTAGACATGGCTCTTGAATATCAAATACATTATTGACCATTGCCTAAAAAAAAAAAAGATGCTAAATTTTATTTCAAACAAGGTTCTTTGGGTAAATCTGATATTTTTTATTAGGCCAACTCAAATAGTTGGAAAAAATTCTTCTTTGCAAGCTTTCAGGCACAAACACCCTTTGTCAGGCTGAGGAAGCATCTGCAGTTGGTGTGTGCTCTTCCTGGATGGGATATTTTATTTCTCCAACTTCAAAAGAAAGCACATTACTAAGCAAAACCCATTACAGTTTTCTCTAAGTACCCAAGAGAAGGGAAAAATATGTATTAAACATTATAATGTAAATGGCTACCATGACATAAATGAAGGCATCTGAGGGCTACTGAATTTTAAAAATGAACCAGAAATTTAAAACTTGTAGCCTGCCCCTCCAATTAAATGAACAGAGGTGAAGACAAGCAAGCTCAATAAAGACAATTGGATAAACAAGTCAAAACAATTTTTCACTTAATGTTCAAATAATGATCTGCTCAGACCATATGAAGCATGAATCAGCTATGTAGTACCTATAACAGACAATACCTTTGCACTTCTACACAATAGGATTTTCTGGACTAGGGACAGACTCATATCTAAAATCTAGATTCAGATGTGAATCTCTGTATGTTTACTTTTTTCACATGAAGCCTGATGAAAACCTAGAATTTATATTTGGCAGATTTTAAAATTGAGATCTGAACATTGGCTAAGACAACTGTATCTGTATATCTGTCAGAAAACATTCAGCTCACAAAACATTTTACCCCTAAGATTTTGTGTTAGGGGAGGAAAGGGGAAAATTAAGTTTTTTTGCTGGGCACCCAACATGGAGGCAGACATTTTCTAGTGTGTGGTTACATTTAGTTTACAGCTCAGAAATGTGCCTGAGCACAAAATATTTCTTCGGCTGTTCATTACCTTTCATTTGTCAACATTGAATGTAATCTACCATAATGCTGCCCATTCACCATCCTTGTCATTTTCCCCCACGTTTCTCCTGTTACTTTAACTAATTTTGTATCAATGTCAAACTTTGCTACACCACTGGTCAGTCTTCTTTTAATAATAATAATGAAAACGTCTATTAAGCACCAGTCCTATCACAGAAATGGAGTAACTTTTTCCCTTTTAGCTTTCTCCTGTGATAAAAGTAGACCATTCCCCCCCCCCCATTTTATCTCTTATGATATGACAATATAGTTTCTTTAATATTGTCCTCTGAAGACCTCTGACTAAGGTTTGTGAAAATCATAGGTGGAAGAGGCCTGGGATAAGGGGGCTTAGCCTCCCAAATGTAGGCAACCTGGCCATGGGCTTCACTTGCCAACAGAGACAAGCAGCTGGAGTCTGCAGTCAGATGGGAACTCACCCTATCCTGGCCCTGTGAGGAGCAGCACCCAGCTCAGCAGGTAAATGCGAGGATGGTAAGGGGTGAAGGGGAAGGAAGGGGTATGGGGGGGGCATATTGAGGCGCCCATGGGGTGGGGAGTGAATGGGACCCTGAAGCAGGTTGTAGGATGCTTGTTGACCAGGTGGCTCATCCAGGGGTGCAAGGGGAGTTCCCACCACTGCCTGCACCCCCAAGGTAGGCACAGGGTATATGTGCCCCCCTTACCCCCTCTGGACTGTGCTTTTTGTGGGGCAGTCTGCTGCCACTGCTGGCTGCACTCCGCGCCCTGCTGCCTGTGTCCTGGGAACCATGCAATGACATATGCCTTCAACTGCTGGGCAGGTGGCACAGCCAATATGCAGGAAGCAAGTGGTGTCATGAGGCTGCCAGGGCACTGGCAGCACGGTGTAGAGTGTAGCCTATAGCAGCAGCCACCTCCACCCCACACAAAAATGGGGGGGAATATGCCCCCTGTGCCTGCCCCGGGGGTGCACATAGAAGCGGGAGACCCCCAGCACCCCTGAATGAGCTGCCTCAGCTCCAAGCATCTCATGATCAGCCCTGGGGCCCCATTCACCCCAACCCATGCCCCTGTCTCTGCCCCACTCCATTTCTGACCACAGGAACCTCAATCTGCCCCCCCCAGACCCCTTCCCCACAACAGAATTACGTGCTGGGGGGTGGGGTGCACACTTGCACGTGCACACTCAGCCCTCCCCTAAATCATGTTTTCTTCCTCTGCATATAGTGAAAATTCAGATAAAATACACTGAATACAATTCACTGTTGTTTTCTTGATATGATCAACAGATACTAGTAGATTAAAAAAATGTTTTTTATCATGCTAATCTAGGCATTTGCTTATATTGCAAGGGAGAGGGACAGTGTTTTCACTTTAAATGTGTAAGGTACTTAGCACAATAGGTTCCCAATCCAAGCTGAGACTTTCATATTGCAACATGAATACTACTGTCTCTAATTCTGTTTTTAATTATAATTCAGTTAAACCTCCCAGGCACTGAAATAAGGCTTGCTGTTGTTTGACTTTCCTTGTGTTCCTTTTAAAATTAAGTGTACAGCATTGGATTGCATCCTGTCTTTATTACCAAAAAAGAGTTAGCCTGAACCTAACTATCTTCCTAGCATTCTCTTTAGTAAAGACTTACATAAAGAAAAAAACATTGTTTAGTTTTCTTATCTTCCATTCCTCTTTTAGCTTGGTAGTAGCCTGAGAGACCCATGAATCAGGTTGTCTATTTGTTGTCTTGCATCTTCTGTGACTTCATCACAGAATGTTGAACTGGCCTCCATTATGATCTAATTCCTTTACTTCTAAATTTTGGTCTTTTGAACTCCCCCCTTTAATTTAAAAATATTTTCTAAAGGATTATACCACCATAATTTATCATCTCTCTTTGTCAAGAATTATTTTTGTTTTATGGTCAATATTCTTTAGTGCAGTGCTAACAACACTCAGGAGTCATTTACCTTGCATTTTCTGTTGTATTTTCTCCTAAAACCTCAACTTCCAATTCCTTTTATTTGGAGGTGAATTTCAGCTTTCATTTTTTAAAATAAGTTTCTCACACTCATGACTGTGGAGAAAAGGTTGAAAATGAATTTTAAAAGCTCGGACATCCAAAAGCTAACAATAATTTTGACTTTTAATAGACAGCCAATGAGCACTTTCCTGTGTGCACCACTGTTCCTGGGAACAATTGGAAAACAGAGACCAAAAGACATGCAGGGATTTCTGCTCTCTAGCCCCCTGGCTAGAGAGTACTGGTGTTGCATGTCTTCTCGGCCATTTTGAAGTACAGGCAGTCCTTGACTTACAGCATTTTGAGTTGCAATGTTTCACACTGACAATGTTTATAAATTGACACTTTCAACTTTCTGAAGTCAGTTTCAATTTTATAATGCTTGATCCAATGCGACCCCACACCAGTGAACAAGTTCATCTCCTTGGAGATCATCTGTCTAAAGTTCCTTGGACACTTTCTTTAAGAAAGCAGACAAGACTCCAGAAAAACCTGCAGCCAAGACTCCTGAGAAGACTCCAGCCAAGAACCTTGAAAAAGTTCAACCAAGAGCCCTTCAAAAAGTCCAGCAAAGTCACGTCAAAGAAGTCCTTCCAAATCAATATGATTGCTATTTACAATATAAATAAATTAATGTAGCTATATTACTCATCTATAATTGATCCAATACAAAATTCTGGGGTATTTTTGGTGAAAATAGGGTATTGGGCCTTAGTTCAGCAACCAATCACCCATTTGTAGCATTGTTTCTTATGAGAAAATTGGTTCCGAGTTACAACGTTTCGACTTAAGACACGTTTTTCAGAAACCAATTGTGTTGTAAGCACGAGGGCTGCCTGTACACTTCAAATCCATGTTTATCAACATTGTACAGATCTCTGTCTGTACCACTTGGGGGGGAGGGAAACAGTGCATTTAAATATCACAATGTCAAAAAATTCTGAAAAAGATGTTGTTTATTTTCAACCAGGTCTATATATATCACTCTAAAATGAAAGATTTTATTCTTTTTTTTTCCCCTTCTACAAATGATGACATGTTCTTTGAATGAAGGAGATTAATCTGCCATAGAACCAATCTTTAAGGACATATTAGGCACAGAAATCCACATAAATTGTGTATTGGCAATGGATTAAACCTAAACTCATGTAAAATAACTCCTGGTGTACTTAACAGACAAATCATGCTCATCTACTTAAAATATTAACAAGCAACCCCTATTTATTCTTTTAGATAACCAAATGTTAAAGTAAATGTTGATGTATATGGCAGATGCTAATATAACAGGGCACCTCTTGCATGTTCATAAGCAGCAGGGACTAAAACATGGATCGCTGAATCTTAAAGCACAAATAGCTACTCCCTGAGTGCATATACTTGGTTGTGCAACCTTAAAGCTTTGATCTGATTTGATCTCTTATCTGGAAAGGAAACTGCATAGAAACTGCTTTTTATAAGTATGCTAATCCTGTATGTACTATTTTTTGTGGTATTTACTGAGCCACCTGCTACAATTTTGCTATAAACAGTTGATAAAGTTTGATAGCTGTCTAGACAAAAACATTTTAAAGGGCTTTTCAGCTCTTGCATTCAGAAAGTTGATAAAAAGATTTCTAATCTCATTAACAAGTATCAAAGTATTCTAGACCACTCTTGCTGACTAATTAATATACTGCTGGGAAATTAATTAAAAAGTAGAGAGTGCCAATGAGGGATAACATTCATTGTCCATAGAGTAGCTATGATACAGATTACTAGGGGAAAAAATATCCTGGAAAACAGAAATGACTAATTCTAGCTCTCTGGTTACTAAGAAAACAATATAAAAGGAAGAAAAATGAAAGCAACTTCTTCAAACCAGGGAAAGCTTGAGACATGTACATATAGATAAAGCAATTACACATCACACTGTCAAATTGTTTGTTATCACTAAAGAGGCAAGATGTGTTTGTCCTTTGCAGATTTATACAGAACTAGTTTCACATGGTAAGTTTGCTTATTTATTTATTTTTTAATGATAGACATTTAGACAAATGAGGACTAACAAATAATAAGTGTGCAGAAATGTAAGTCTAAATATATGAAAACACTGGAACAGATAAACCTCTTTGGCACTATGTTTGCAAAAAAAAAAAAAAAAAAAGACTTCTGTTGCATCTAAATCCCATGCTAATTTTTTTAAAGTAATTTACATGTAACTGGCATATTGTCATAATGCCATCACTACTTTTAAATATATTAAGCCATTTCTCTAATTTTGGATTTATAATGGTTGAGGATCTGATGCAAAATGCTTAATATTTTTATTATATAATTTATGTATATAACATTATATAACATAATAATTACATAGCATAATTTCTCTTAGTTACACTGTTATATTTAATATGGTTATTGAACTATAAGCAATACATACTTTTCATTTATTGCATCCTTGTTGATAAATATTCCATTTATCAGCACTGTTATTCAGTACCACAGTTTTTACCAACAGATTCCAATATGCATTACAAAATAAAGTAGATGTAGTATGGAACAGAGTCATTAAATGTATTTACTTGTAGAAGATGGCACTTTCAAGTCAAGTTTTGGGCGATAATACAATGGGATGTAGGGAAAATTTGGCGCTATTGTATACATCTCTTTTGTGAATGAATAACATTTTTATTTGTCACAGGCCTGCCAGTGTAGCTCCTTTCATGATCAAACATTCTTTTATATATTTATCAAATTTTGTCTTCATTTTTTGTCTTCATTTTTTTTGGTAATATTTTTTCTCAAGTCATTTTTATTTGCATGCTTCTTCACTTTTTGTGACTAAGTTGACTATATACACTTATGTAATGGGCTTGAGTTTTTAAGAGGCTTTGCAAGATGCATTTCAGTGACATTTTCTTCAGCAAAGAATTGTAATTAAAGAAAAGCATTTAAAATGCACGAGCTCATACCGGTTCAGAGCAATTAGACTAGGTAATTAGAAGCATGATAAAAGGGGATGCATGGGAAAAGGAATTAAACCCCCATTGAACTGTTACATCAAAAAGTGAATAAGAAAGAGAGTAAATTAAAAATATAACTTATAGCTGATAGGCAAAAGATAAACCCAATTATTATTGAAAAAAATGTGTATGCCCGTTTGTCTAGAGTTGTTATAGAAGGTGCATGTAACAAATTCACTTGCCCTATTTATACTATTAGGTCATCAGAAAATGGTTTTATCCTGTCAGATGCTCACACCTTCAGCCTTTTGTAGGATCTGATCAAAACTCATTTGTTAAAACAAGAAACCTAGAACAAACTGGATAAAGAATGCAATATCCCAAAACCTCTAAATGGGGGATAGCTGTGGAGGAGTAAACAACAATACAAAACATAAAATTACATCAAAATCTCAGCGATCCTTGTAGTTACCCTGAAAAGGATGGAAGAGATGGAAGTAGTGACAGGAAATAAATTTGATTTTTTTAAACTAAGTTCTGATTCATAAAAGGACTTCACCTCTTTTTAAAATTATGAGTTGATGTCCAAGACTGTTCAAATAATTAAGCATTGAAGCCAATGAGGTTTAAAAACTTGCATAAAATTAGATGTGTTCCTGTTTGTTGAATTTGTGTGCAGAAGGTTCAAATCCTGATTACAACATTAGGTATTATTGGATCAGGTGAATACTAAACAAATACATGTGCAACATGGGAGAAAATTTTCCCAGGTTGCAAAATAGATGTGAAAACACCCTTGGAAAACCAAAATGCAGAGCAAGCTATACATTTTCTCAGGACATTCCTGTAACCCCAGTCTGTTCATATTCAGAGAACCTATACCTGTTCCAGTTCTAGCCATCAGTTCTAGGCCTAGGCTAAAAAGTGTTCCTGGGCCCATGCAAAGAAGAAAAGGGGGGAAAAATCGGTTTGAAAGTATTTGATTTTCAATGTGTTCTAATTTTCCCCCTAAAATGGCGAGCAGGTCAAATGATACTAAAACAGATTTGTTTATATTCTTAGCAGCTGTTTAGTAAGTACTGATGATAAAAACAGATACTGTTTTTATTCACAATTCTTGAAGATCTGCATGAATGAGTTTTTTATTAAGAAATGTTTTGGGAATGGTTAGTCTTAGAGAACAAGGTAGACCACTCTGACTGGGCCAGCATGTGGCTTATTCCTCATTTAAGTCTAAGACAAGGTAAATAACTGATTTTTAGTTTAGTAGTCAAACCAAAAAAATAGGTAAAATATAGAGAATGTTACACAGTTTGGTGTTTAGGGCACTATTGCAGAAGGTCCCATCTTCATATTATGCTTAAAATGTGATTAACCAGTCAATCACATCTTAAGTTGTGACCCAACCACAAGTTCAATCAATGAATGGCATGATAAAACAAGGAATATGTCACAATTTTTTTCCACAAAAAAATGTGTAATAACTTTGTGGGTCCTTCTTATGCCATTAACTGAACATGTGGCCAGGTACTCCCCTGTGGCTGGGAGCCCTGTCAGCTGATGGGAATCCCAGCTGTGGCAGTACCCCGGTTGGGGCAGTACCCCATATGCTGCAGGAATTTGCTACTTGCCAGTTCAGGAGGAGCCCAGGATTATAATCATGCACTGGCAATAAGGTTTGATTGGATCTGATGGTGGACTCCACAATCACACCTCTTGCCATGCATGTGTTGTAAGGTAGGAGGTGGGATCGTTTCATAGTTGGTAGGGTCGGAAGGGACCTGAGCAGATCATCAAATCTGACCCTGTGCCATGGGCAGGAAAGAATGCTGGGGTAAAAAAACCCCAGCAAGGTGATTATCTAGCCTCCTTTTGAAGACCCCCAGGGTAGAAGCGAGTACCACTTCCCTTGGAAGTTGGTTCCAGATCCTAGCCGCCCTGACTGTGAAGTAGTGCTTCCTGATGTCTAGCCTGAACCTACTCTCAGTCAACTTATGGCTGTTATTCCTAGTTACTCCTGGTAGTGCTCAGGGGAACAGGGGCTCTCCTATTCCCCACTGGTCCCCCTTGGTAAATTTGGATTGAGTGGATCACACTTCAGATCCTATCATGACTTTACCTGAACATTTATAACAGCCCTGAATCTTCTTTGTGTTAAGTATGCCCTACTCACAAGGCTCTTGAATTAAAGCCCCCTCCTCCCCCAAGCTGGTAAATCTAGCACCAACATTTTTCCCCCTGCCACAATTAATTGATTAATTCAGCCTGAATTCTCAAATGGATTTGGGACCATTGAAAAGACATTTTAAGAGTATTTATTGCTTGACAGAAAAATATGTCCCCAGCTCTACTTAAGTTCTCAAAACTAACCTTAAATTGGACTTAAATAGAAATAAAGTGGTTCATCAACCTTCTTTTTGTCTCTACATAGGAATAAATTGCACTATACAAACATCCTTATGCAAAAATGGGTATTCATGTATCTCATCTGAATAAGAGTATTCATTATTCTTCGTATACTATTTCTTATTTGCTGTTCATCACTTGTTATTCATTATTCTTTTAAACTGTCAGTCATCCAAGCAAGAACAATATCAAGGGGTTTAGGTAACCAGCCATGCACCATGAATAGTGAAGAACACATTGTCAAAGTGAACAGTTCACAGTCAACTTATATATTGAAACGTATTTGCATAAACTCTTTGTTGAATATTTACAAATATTGTTAGTAAAAATAACTTATTTTATTAAGAGCATGCTCTGGAAAATTTGATTCTTTCTACTGTCAAATCCAGAAGCCATTATTTACTTCTATTATAATGTTTTCTAGTGACCTTAATCAAAATGGGGTTCCTGTTCTGGTAAGCACTGTGAAGGAATGTAAGAAGAGACAATGTACACACCAAAGTTTTTGAAACTGAATAATCAAGAAAATGTTTTAGGGACCTCATATGTAACAAAAGGGATCACATGCTAGGTCATCTCTACCAGAACAGAGTATTATTATGCTGCTTATTAAATATCACATGTTTATAACAGAAAAAAGAAAATGCATGCTTGCCTTTGTTTTAGCACCCTTTTTGTTCCCCTCTGTAAACATGTTAAGTTTCTAACTTGCTATTTAAGTTGATAGTAGCATGTGCAAGAGTCATGCAGCACTCAGCTAATGTCTGGAATTTAAACAGTTTAATTCCAAACAGATTTAAATTGGAAATAGCATACAGATATTTTAGTATGAGAGTGAATAATCATTGGAACAAACTATCAAGGAAGTTCCATCTTTTGAAATCTTCAATCAGTTGCAGATGTCACTCACTGATAAGGGGCATGCCATTATTGTCAAGGACAAAACAGAATACATAGAGCAGGGGTGGCCAACCCAGCTCTGGAGCCACATATGGCTCTTCAGAAGTTAATATATGTCTCCTTGAATCTTTGCACAAGCACACGGTGACCAGCTTCCATAGCTGTTATATCATGTCACAGGACATGACTGCTTACAGTGGGCACATTACTCAGTTTGGACTCAGAAGTTTGGACTCTGGAGCCATGGGTTGGCCACCCCTGACATACAGGAAGCCAAGAGACAACTTTCCATCATGGAGTTCTACAAATTCTTGACTGAGGACTCCAGGAGTAATTATATGACCGCTTAACAACACTAGCTTTGGAAACACAAAAGAAAATTAATGCTTCCATCTCCCAGGAACCAGGTCAGGCAATTTTTACTTATTGCCCAGGATCCACAGAATTGGCAAGCCAGGACCCCCATTGTCTCTGGCTTGGACACCATCATGGAGGGAGTTTCTGGCTACATTTGACTCTATCTTATTCCAACATGCCACTGGTTATATTAACAATTGTCCAGCAAACATCATATTAGCTACCATGGATGTTACAGCTTTGGACACCAACATCTGTCATGAGGATGGATTAAAAGCCATAAAGAACATTATCCCCAACAAGGACACTGCTTCTGTTTCTATCACACTCTCCTTTTTCACATTTGGGAACTCACTATACCTACACATAAATGACACTTATCATGGGCGTACATACAGATGCCCCAGTATACCAATATATTTATGAGGTATCCAGGTAATAGCCATATTGGTCTAGAGGGAAAGGCAATTAGGACTTATAGTAGAGATGATATCTTTTATTAGACCAACAAGATTTTTGCAAAATAAAAAAATAAATAATTGCAAGGTTTCAGGCACAAACATCCTTCATCAGGCATTGGAGGAAAGATTGTAAAAGTTCTCCTGGGTAGAAATGAAAGTTCCTATTTCATAGGATTTCACAGAGGAGTCAGTAGATGGAAAACTATGAACCAGCTCTGAACTGACTGCCCAGTGTTTGGAAAAAGAATGACTTGCTGACACACATGATGAATCTAGATCAATCCAGATCTGTTTAAGACTTAGGTGACTATCTAGATACATGGATGATCTATGTAATCCCATTTCATGTACCCTCTAAATTGTAAATCAGTATATATGCTGCACATGTGTTGTGTGGTTCTTTGATTTATGTTCAATTTAATTTTCTCATCATACATTTTTGGACAAGCACTGTAGATTATGTTTTCTCCACACAGCCTCCGAAGTTTAAGATTCAAAGCAATTTTGAGTTACTATAACATAAAAAGTCAATGGTGCGATTATTTTAATGTGTGCGTGTCTACATGTCACCATACAGCAATGTTGCTATGGTGCTGTGCTTTAATACTTCATTTTGGAAGTATTAAAGTACTCGCCTGTACTGCACCATGCGCATGGTGAATGGTTAATTTTTACTGCTACCTCACCAGAGCAGCATGCTATACTGGTGGAACATACTGCTACAATTAAAATAGCTGCTGTTCATGTGTAGACCCATGTGATTGCTATGTTACCATAGCACACTGTACTGCATTGTAGCACATCACTACATCACCGTAAGGCAATGTGTAGATGCACCCTGTATGGAAAAACAAATGGTTATTACCCTTAGGTAAGTAAAGTAGACTGGGTAGTAATCCAGTCCACCTTCTTTCAGAATTCTCTTCTAAGATAAGAATACAAGAACAGGATATTTCAAAATGTTTCTTCTGAAATGGAAGTAATATTGCACTAAGCAGAATTCAAAATGAAAATGGCTTTGTGAGCCCAACACTAGAATAATTTTAAAAGCTGCTTCTTCATTTGCATGTGATAATAATATGCAATATTATTTTTATTTCCATATACACAGTCCCACCATTTCTTTTCACAGACAAGGAGGATGGGTTTGTGGTAATGGCAGGGAAATAAGACTTGGCCAATATTGTTTTGCATTTTGGCTCTATTGCAAAACTAAGTCTAAATCATTTTACCTAAATTACTTAAGGCACAGACACACAAGCAATGAGTGAGAGTAGGTTATGCTCTTATATACTTACTCTTTAGTAACTACCCACATGCTAGTTGGTGGCTGGCAGACAGGCAAGCTTGCTTATCCCTTCAGTATAAGGTAGTCTAAGACATTTCCTGTAGTGCAAGATGAAAGTGTGCACATAGCCAGTTACCATGGACTGATAAATATGTCATACATATACATATTAGCTTATTTTGTGGTAACTTGTTACTCTGCTCATACCTGAAATTTCCTGTACCTCAGGGTTCATATTTAGAAGAGGGATAATACTTCCTTTAATCCATATTTATTACTTTCTTTTCTATGTGAGTCCTTTTAAGATCTCATTTGTAAAATACCTAGCACATTGAGGTGGTTGGACTAGATGACCTCAGAAAATCTCTTCCAAGCCTACTTCCTATGACGTAATGAAGCTCCAGCCTTGATTAGATCTCCAAGATCCTTAAGTAAAAGCAATACTAAGGATACTAAAAAGGTATTGTACTAGCGATGTTGTTTATCTTGTTAGATCAAATTTTACAGCTTGTAAAAAAATGAGTAAGTACTACACAATTGGTGCATCTACATTTTGCCCTACATACTGTCACGACCCAGTGATGTTTTGTGCCTCGGCACTATGGAATTTCCTGGCCACATGAGAGCTCCTTTGCACAGCAGAGTGTTCTGCTGCAATTAAGAGCCTGCGTGCAGGAGAGTTCCCGCCAATTTGCAGTTTCCTTTGCAGGATGCATTTCTTCTTTGCAGCACAGAGATGCACGGTGCAAAGAGTTCCCGCTATTCGGATGCAAATTTGTGCCCCGTTTTTGGCCAGTGCTAAATTAGTCACACGTGGCGGCTAGTAATTGGCTCGCTGGCCGTTTAAAATTCCGCGCGACTTCCGCCCAAGTCGAAGAGCTTTGAGCACGCTGCAGAGTGTCTCTGAAGTTATCTGACTTGCGGCTGCCGATCGATAGACTGATCACCTATCGATCTTTCTTCCCGTCACCGAGCGCAACCCCGATGTACCCCTTTCCCCGCCGGCTTTGAATTGTGGATGGATTAACTGGCTTGGGCCCCGCCAGCTGGAACAACTCGTGTGGTTGTTCCGACGACCGGACCACCTGCGTCGTGATTGCAAGCGGTGTGAGTAAAGTTTTTTACAACCAATAAGTTGTGTCTGCCTCTCCATTCACCAGCCCGCCCTGACGTATGAGCGTAACTCGAGTCGGCCCTGGCCGTCCGAGACACATACATAGTGATACACTATATCACTGTATGGTATGCTATGGTAATATAGTGATCACATGGGTCTACACATAATCGACAGCTATGTTGCCATAGTGGCATGCTCCCCCATTTTAGTGTGCTGCTACAGCAACATAGCAGCGAAATCTAACCATGTGCTGCATGTATGGCACAGTATGGGCGGTTACTGTACCGTGCTTTAGTACTTCCAAAAGTACTATGGCATTATAGTAATGTCACCATACGGTGATGTGTAAATATGCCCAATATGAATAAAGAAGGAAAGATCATTGTATTAGTACTCAGAGAGAGAATGCTTGTATTAATTGATCCATTCCCAAGGATATACATAAAAAACTCCAGTGTATAATTCATGAGATTTTTGTAGAAAGAGGTCAGTGATTAACTATCAAATATAGGTAGCACAGTCTTAACATGTTTTGAAGGCATTTGGATATGTATCATGCTATAGGGTGTTATTATTGTTATTAGTCAATTAAATAATATAATAATAATGATATGCTTGATTATTGCTGTCCAAAAAAAAAAAAAAAAAAGATGAAAGCAAATATTGGGATGTACTGGGTTCACTAATGGTTAATTAATAATCTGATATGCTTTATCAGTGTGTCATAATGAAGTTTGACAGTAAAGGACATTTAAAAATATTGATTTAATGAGGACAGGCTTTGCTTTAATCACAATAAATAGTTGTATTGTTCTTTAAAAATCTATATTTAGAAACTAAAATAAAAATCCTGTTGACAAATATTGCCTTACTGCTTCGTTACAAAATATATCCTGAAAATATGCTTAATAATAGAATAAAGGTTTGATTATGACCTTAATATTTTTATAGAATTTAAGGGCCTTGGGGGACCATTAGGAAAATTTAATTTGACCTCTCTCATAAGATTGGCCAGAGAATTTCATTCAGTAATTTCTGATTAAAATTTAGAAAGCTCTGCAGTAGGGGTTAAACCTTACTACACCAACTCTGTATGACCTGGAATGGTGTTCTCCAGCAGACCCAGAGCACCTCAAGTACACAGAGGACTTTAACTACACTCCTATGTTTCCTTAAGGCATGCAGTATAATTCCCAGTCCCTTTACTGGTTAACATATAAGATGGATAGACCAAGGGATGACAGTGCTGCTTAACTTTTGCATAAACCATGCAGCGTAGGAAAATGCCCTCATCCCATCATTTTTTAAATCTGAAATTAGTTCTGTGTGACTAATGTACATGGCTACTTGTACACGTGATGGGAGTTTAGTCACCTAATTGCAACAATTTAAACTGCACCATTTCAATTTAGGGGCTTCCATCACTGATACGGTGAGGGGCCCAATCCTTTTAATTTTTTTCCTGCAGAGAACTCCCTGCCTCTTCCACAGCCAGGGGGGTGAGCTGCCAGTGGGCTGAGCAGCCCCTGAGCTACAGGAGATCCTGGTGCTTCCCTCCATGGTGGCAGTGCTCCCCTGGGGCTGCCTGGGTTGGCTGCAAATGGGCAGGTGCTGCTGGGGGGACACTGCCACCTTGGAGAGAAGGTCCAGGCCCCCTTTCAGCTCAGGGCCCATTGGCAGCTCTCCCCCTGGCTGTGGGAGAGGCAGGCAGGGCCCGTGGGAGAAAAAAATGAATTAGGCCCCTTGCCGCTTTTTTTTTTCCTCAGCAGGGTCTGCCCACGTGAGCTGCTGCTGGGCTGTGCAGCCCTTGAGCTGTGGGAAGGCCTGGTACCTCCCTCCATGGTGGCAGCACCCCACAGGGCCACCTGGTGGGGCGTGCTAGCTGCATGGATACTACCCCAGCTCTCAGGAAGCACCCACCAGAT
>NW_005842087.1:952064-954835 GCF_000455745.1 Alligator sinensis | reverse complement strand
TCTTGCCCCAGGCTTCCAGTATGCGAGCTTGGGGAACAGCTGGATCTGGCAGGTGCTGTCTGCAAGCTGGGGCAGCACCCATGCAGTTAGCATCCCTCCTGGGCTGGCCCAGGGATGCCACCGCTGCAGAGGGAAGGTCATCCACTTGCTTATTTGCCTAGTTTCTCCTACTTCCTATTCTGACAAACCATAAGCCATGTGATACTTTTGAATCTACAGAAAGACATTTTTTTCCCCACAAGAAGGCTCAAGAATCTAACAGAAGCAATCTCATCTGAAAAAAAAAAGTTTTAAAATGTAGATACTTTCTCCATCATTTCTCATTAACATTATGAACCATCTGGCAAATAGTAACTTGCTCCCTTATCATAAGAACGTCCCTGCTGCCCCCTTTCAGTAGACACCAACAGCCTCTTTCCATGCTGTCAAGGCCAGACACTTAGTGAGCATAAACTGGTATCTGCAGTGAAGTCCATGAAATTTTTGATTTACCACAGCCAAAGATCTGGTCTTCTTTCATTATTTTAAGCTGTATTAATTATGACAATATCTTATTTCTTATCTGTCAGACCTACTGCCTAATAGGTCATTGCTACTGTGCAGTAGTGTCAGCATCATGGTTTGTGCCTGCCAATACTATGTTGCTGCAGCGATGAGCTTCATCCCCATAGGTCATCACAACGGTGACATAGCATCTCATGTAGATGCACCCACTAAGTTGTATACTGAATGCTTTAAAGTATCCATCTTAAAAGATAAGCAGAAAAGCTTCATCACATTTCATTATATGGATAATATTTCATAATGCACAATGAGGACCAGAGCCTTCTATCCATTTCCTATTTTCCTTTAGTCTTTATTTTACATGAATAATATCAGTAGTAATAAAACAGCATGTTAGCATACAAAAATACTGCCTTGCAGAAGCACTATAAAGAAGAAGGAGAAATTTCTTTCTAACTTTAACTACCTTAATTTTGCCTATGTGAAATAACCTAAAAATGTGCAGAACCTGTGATAACAGCAACATTATTAATAATATCCTTGCCATTTTTATCTTCCAGAGTGTGAAAGTGAGAAGTGAAGATGGCAGCAACAAAAAGAAAATTAGACTCTGTTCCCTGTAAAGTAGTAAGCTACTGTTAAGAGACAAAAGAGCTTGTCAACTTAGACACTGACATGAGAGACTGAAAAGCTTTCTTTGATGGCTCAAGCAGTGAAGAACTGAGAAGTCAGTAATTTAGGATGAGATTCAGGACTCGGCCCAGGCTGCAAAAATTATGCATGTTACCCTAAAAAGAGGCAAAATCCTGAGACAACATTTCTAATTGGACTTTAAAAGGATACACTAGAGCTGACTTACCTGACAAGATTTTCAAGTGAGTTTGACTGTCCCAGCTACACCCTGAACTGAAGAACAAATGCCATTTTAGGTTTCTTTAGCCTAAATTGAGTTATGTATATCCATAAAAACCAAGGCCCTGGTATTATATAATTTTTTGTCTTCTTGGCACACACTAGTTGAAACCTTGGTCCAACTGAAGACAATGGCTAAACTTCCAAAGATAGTGGGAATTAAGATAAGTTAGTAGTGTTAAGGTTTCACTTACTATTCTTAGAATCCTGTAATAGTTAGTCAACTGGAGTTGATTAAGTTACTAGTGAAACAATTCTGAGTGGTGCAGAATCCTCCCAATTCCTGTAGACTTCATTAGGTGTTGAAAATGTCCAATACATTTGTGGACTAGCTGTATGTTTTTAATACATGTCTGAATTGCACTTCAGATTTCTTGTTAAATGTAGATCTATTATTGGCAAATAACACATTCACCCTTTGCCTTCTAATATTCCTATCAGTGACTTATAGTATGTTAATTTTAACTACCCCACTGAGCAGAAACATTCATACAGTAAATATGATATAAAGTAAATGTGTTACAATTTATTTTACTGTAGTGTTAAATTACCTTTTTATAGCTCTGATTCTCCTGTTCCATGAAGAAAAATCAAATTTACAAGGAGGGTACTTAAAGTGCAAAATGCTTTTTATTGCAGCAACTTCCTCTGCTGCCCAGGTACTCTTACAACTAATTCCAATTCCAATGGACGCATCTGCACATGAACATTTACTGTGCAGAAATTTAGGTTACTGCACAGTAACTGAAAATTACTGCACAGTATGGACATGCGCCTACATGTGAACACCCGTATTGTGTAGTAACTGTAGTGACTTATGCCAACTTGGGCATAAATACGATACCTGCATCATGTAGGTGTCAAATTTATGCCTGATTAGTTACTGTGCAGTAACACACATGTAGATGCTAGGGCTGTGTGAAGCTTCAGTAGTTGCTTTGATCTGCAGGAGATTCAGCCTGATTCAGGGACCCAATAAAAGCTCTGAATCTATTCGAAGCATCTGAATCAATTTGGAAAAGCTTCGGAAAAGATTCTGCCAATTCGGAGATATGGCCATACAATAAACAGGCAGCTGACAGCTGCCTCCAGCTGGTAAGTCTGTTGGGGGTGGGGGGGCTGGTAAGTCTGTTGGGGTTGGGGGAGAGGGAAGGGGCATGGGGGAAGGAGGGATTGGGGCTGGTGCTGGGACAAGCTGCCCAGCCAAGGCGGGGGGCATGTTACTCAGGGAAGGAGGCAGGGAGACACAGGATGCAGGCAGCAGCAGCACTTGGAATGGGGGCTCTGCCCTGCTGCCACCCTGCAACATGCCCCCCCCCCAGACTGGCTGGGGGAGCGGGCACAGCGGGGGGGGG
>NW_005842087.1:939958-951986 GCF_000455745.1 Alligator sinensis | reverse complement strand
GTGTGTGAGGGTTGGGGGAGGCCCCCCCCCCCCCCACATGGGGCAGGGTTGGGCAGCGGGGGTTGCTTCCCCACCTGGCACCTGCATGGCAGCTGCTCCATGGCTCAGGTGCAGCACGTCTCAGGAGGGCACCATGCACTGACTGGGAACTGGTGCTGCTGGGGCTGAGCACTGCACAGGGAGCCACCCCAGCTCCCAGACAGCATGTGGTGCCCTGCTGAGCTGCGCTGCACCTGCACTATGAGGCAGCTGCCATGAAGGTGCTGGGGCGGGGGGGCAGTGATCCCTGCTGCCTCCCACTGCCCTGAGCTGTGGTGGGGGGCACTCTGCCATGAGCTCCCAATCCCGACTGCCAGAGCTGGTGAGTGCAGGGCTTTTTTTTTTTAATTGCCAGGATGCTTGGGCTGGGAAGGGGGGAGATCGGGGAACAGAGGCTGTGTGGGGAGCTCTGCCACATGGCCCCAGAGCCCACACAGCTGCAGCTACTGCTGGTGAGTGCAGGGCTTTTTATTTATTTATTTATTTTTTTAAGTGCCAGGACTAGGCTGGGCCTGGGCGGGGGATGGGCTTGGGCAGGGCAGCCATGGAGGCTTCTCCTGAAGCTCCCCCACCCACGGAGAGGCAGGCCCAGATGGAAGAGGAGTGGGGGACCCTGCAGCTTCCCTGCTGTGCCTGCCTCTCCCCGGCCAATCCAAATCTCTGATTCTCTCCAAATCAGCGCTGAATCTTCTAAAGCTGATCTGGCCAAATCAATTCAGGATAGTGATCCGAATCTCCAAATTGAACCACTGTCCTCTGAATTGGCTGAATCCAAATCTGAATCAAATACTTTCCTATTCATGCAGGCCTTATTGCACAGTAACACTGGATGTAGACTGAATTGGGACTAACATTGGCATTGTTCGGGCACGCTGGGATAAAGTCAGGAAGGTCAAAGAGCAATTGGAGTTGCAGGTAGCAAGGGATGTTAAGGATAACAAGAAGGGTTTCTACAAGTACACTGTTAGCAAGAGGAAGATCAGGGAAAGTGTGCGTCCCTTACTGCATAGGGGAGGAAATCTTGTGACAGAGGATGTAGAAAAGGCTAAAGTGCCTAATACCATTTCTGTCTCAGTCTTCACAAACAAGGTCAGCTTCCAGAATACTGTACTGGGAAGCACAGTTTGGGAAGGAAGTGAGCAGCCCTCAGTGGTGAAAGAACAGGTTAGGGACTATTAAGAAAAGCTGGACATATACAAATCCATGGGGCTGGATGGGAAACACCCAAGCATGATGAGGGGTTTGGTTGATGTAATTTCAGATCCACTGGCCATCATGTTTGAAAACCCCTGGTGATCAGGAGAGGTCCCAGATGATTGGAAAAGGGCAAACATAGTGCCAATATTTAGAAAAGGGGAAAACAAGGATCCAGAGAACTACAGACCAGTCAGCCTCAGCTCAGTCCCTGGAAAAATCATGGAGCAGATCTTCAAGGAATCTAGTTGTAAGGACTTGGAGGAGAAAAAGGTGATTAGGAAGAGTCAGCATGGGTTCACCAGGGGCAAGTCATGTCTGACCACCAGACATGTCTTCTACGATGAGATGACTGGCTCTGTGGATGTGGGGAGACTGGTGGATTCATACATTTCATAGATTTCTAGGGTTGAAAGGGAACTTAGTAGATCATTGAGTCTGGCCCCCTGCCCTGGGCAGGAAAGAGCGCTGGGGTCACAAGGCAGCTAGATGCTTGTCTAGTTTCCTTTTAAAGATCTCCAAGGTAGGGTAAAGCTCCATCTCCCTTGGAAGTCCATCCCAGATTTTGGCAACCCTCACCATAAAGACATTTTTCCTAATATCTAATCTAAATCTGTTCTCTGTCAGTTTATGGTCATTGTTCCTAGTAACCCCAGGGGGTGCCCTGGTAAACAGAGTATCCCCTATTTCTTCCTGCCACCCCTGATGAATTTGTAGACAGCTAAACGATCCCCTCTCAGCCTTCTTTTCTGGAGGATGAAGAGATTCAGGTCCTTCAATCTTGCCTAGTAGGATGTAACCTGTAGACCCATAAACATATGAGTAGCTCTCCTCTGACCCTCTCAAGTTTATCCACATCCCTCTTGAAGTCTGGTGCCCAGAACTGGATGCAGTACTCCAGCTGTGGTCTCCATGCAGTACTCCAGCTGCATAGAAGGGAAGTATCACCTCCTTAGAAAAGAGTGTGGTTGGCTTTATTTATCATTTCATCACATTGACAACTTATGTTCATTTTGGAGTCAACTATGACTCTGAGATCCCTTTCTGCTGCTGTGCTTTTTAGAAAGTCACCTCCCAGCCTCTAGGTGTGTTGGTGATTCTTTCTCCCTAGATGTAGCACTTATCTTTGTTAAACTGCATCCTATTCTGTTCTGCCCACATTCCCAACCTGTCCAAATCTGCCTGAATCTGCTCCCTGCCCCACATTGTGTTCACTTTGCCCCATAATTTGGTGTTGTCCACAAATTTAGACAGAGTGCTTTCCACGCCCTCATCCAAATCACAGATGAATCTATTGAATAGCACTGCTCCAAGGACCAAACCCTGGGGAACTCCACTGCACACATTTTTCCAGGTCAAAAATGACCCGTCCACGACCATCCTCTGCGTGTGCCCCATAAGCCAATTCTCCACCCACTTGACCATGTAGTAATGTATGCCACAATCACCTAATTTGTTTATAAGAATGGGATGTGACACCATATCAAAGGCCTTTTTAAAATCCAATAAATGACATCTACCTCAACTGCTGCATCCAAGCATTTTGTGACCTGGTCATAAAAAGAAACAGGGTTAGTCAGGAAAAATCTACCTGCTATGAAGCCATGCTGGTTGCCCTTCAGCATTATTTTTCTACTGGACTCTCACAAATGTGCTCTTTAATAATTTTTTCGAAGGTTTTCCCAAGAATAGAGGTGAGGCTAACCAGCCTATAGTAACCCAGATCATGATTTCTCCCCTTCTTGAAAATAAGGGCCACATTGGCCCTGTTCAAGTCCTCTGGGACATGTTCTGAGTGCCATGAGTGCTCAAACCACCTTGCCAGTGGTTCTGCAATGACACTGGCCAATTGCTTCAGAACCCTTGGATGAAGATCGCCCAGGCCAGCTGACTTAAAAACGTCCAGCCCCTCCAAATGCTCCTTCACTAGGTCAGTGCTAACTGTTGGTGGGTTGGAGTCCCTCTTGTGCCTGTCTATAGCCCCGTTAGGAGATATGTCTTTATCTGTGTTTAGGAATACAGATGCAAAGAACTCATTTAGGAGCTCATCTTTGTTCCTCCTATCTGTTACCAATTGCTCTAGTCTGTCCTGTAGGGCATTGGCGTTGCATAGGGGGTGAACACAGATGCACGTACACCCCCTGAAAGAAGCACTAATGATGCTCCTAGTGGCACCTGCAGGTGGTTGCCACTCACCACCCCCACAACCCCCCCCCCACCAGCACCACTGCAGCCACCTGTGGGAGCTCCCTGGTTGCCGCTGCCACCTGTGGGCAGTCGCCATGCCTCCCCAGCCTCTGGGGGCACACTTTGTTCATGCTATAGGGGGCCCTATGCTGCCATGTGCCTTCTTTTTACTCCCTATGTACCTAAAGAAGGACTTTTTATTGTCTTTAATTTTTGTAGCCAGCCTAAGTTCCATTTCTGCTTTGGCCTTCCTAACTGATTCCCTATAAGTGCGAGCCAAGCTGGTATACTTCCACAGTTTATATGCTTCTTTTTTTCTCCCTAGGCTCTCTTGGATTTCCCTGTTTAGCCAAGAGGGTTTCTTGGCTCTTTTACCTCCCTTTATGTGCACTGGGATGGTCCCCTTTTATGCCTGAAGGATCATTCACCTTAGGAACGCCCACCCTCCCTGGACTCCCATCTCACCAATGCTCTTACCCTTCGGTGCCTCTCTTACTAATCTCTTGAGCTCATCAAAGTTAGCCTTTCTGAACTCTAGCACTTCTGCACTACTAGTTATCTTTCCCACCTTTTGCTGGATAGTGAGTTCTAAAAATCGGTAGTTGCTATCCCCTAGGTTACCCTGTATCTGCAGATCACCCACCAGGTTATCCCCTGTAGCAAGCACTAACACCAGTAAGGCATTCCCCCTAGTGGGACTGTATAACTCCTGTGTTAGGTGAAGCTCCTGTATGTTGGTTAGGAACCTACGTGAATGGGCACATCTAGCTGATTGCTTCTCCCAGCAGATGTCAGGATAGTTTAGGTCACCCATGACAACCATGTCCCTTGAGTGTACTGCCTCTGAGAGCTGCCTTGAGAATCCCAGGTATAACTCATACTCCTGGTGTGGTGGTCTGGTGTGATGGTCCCACTACCAAGTCCCTTTCCCCCTGACTCTCTTGTATTCTGACACACAGTGGCTCAATTTGCCCCTCATCTGATCCTATCTTGATTATTGAAGCTGTGTATTGCTCCTTAACATATAGAGAAATGACCCCCCCACACCTTTTTCTCCACACTATCTCATCTGTACATCCTGTAGTCACCTACTGCCCAATCATGGGTAGGGTCTCACCAGGTTTCTGTTAACCCAACCAGGTCAAAATCTTTGTTTGCAAGCAGGAGTGTGAGTTCCTCCTTCTTGTTCCCCATGCTCCTAGCATTAGTGTAGAGATACTTAAACCTCTCTATGGTTACCCTTGGTACCCTGCTGTCCTGATGCCTAACAGGCCCCTTGGTACTTATGTGGGGTATTCCAGCATGTGGCTTGTGATCCATTGATCTTAGGTTCACCCTGTCTTCAGCATCCCCATCCCCTGACAAACCTAGTTTAAAGCCCTGCATAGGAGATCAGCCATCCTGTGCAAGAACAGACGCTTACCTTTTGATGAGAGATGTAGACCATCACATCCCAGCATGCCCTTTTCATGGACATATGAATCATGGTCAAAGAAGCCAAAACCCACATGGTGGCACCAGCTCTGGAGCTGCAAGTTGACCTCTCCAATGCAGCACTGTGATGCTGACTGTGACCTCTGACCAGGAGGACCCCTGACCTTTTAAGCCAGGCCCCCAGAGCCATGTAGTCACTCATGCCCTGGATGTGGTGTACCTTGATTTTAGCGGTACCTTTTGATATGGTATCCCACTACACATGCAAGCTAAGGAAGTATGGGCTGGATGAATGGAATGTAAGGTTGATAGATAACTGCCTGGAGCATCAGGCTCAGAGAGTAGTAATCAATGGCTTGATGTCTAGTTGGCAGCCGGTATCAAGTGGAGTGCCCCAGGGGTCATGGGGCCAGTTTTGTTCAATGTCTTCATCAGAAATCTGGAAAGATGGAATATAGTGCAGATGACACCAAGCTGGGGGGAGTAGTAGATACGCTGGAGGATAGGGCTAGGATTCAAAGTGACCTAGATAAATTGGAGAATTGGACCAAAAGGAATCTCATGAGATTCAACAAGGAGAAGTGCAAAGTCCTGCTCTTAGGATGGAACAGTCCCATGCACCAGTACAGACTCAAGGCTGACTGGCTAGGCAGCAGCTCTGCAGAAAAGGACCTGGTGTTAGAGTGTACAATAAGTTGAATATGAGCCAGCAGTTTGTGCTTGCTGCTAAGAAGGCTAACGGCATACTGGGCTGCATTGGTAGGTGTGTTGCCAGTAGGTCAAGGGAACTGATTATTCGCCTCTATTCATCACTGGTGAGGCTACATCTGGAGTACTGTGTTCCCTTTTGGGCCCCAAAGGATGTGGAGAAATTGGAGAGAGTTCAGCAGAGGGCAATAAAAATGGTGAAAAGTCTGGGGGACATAACTTACGAGGAGAGGCTGAGGAACTGGGCTTATTTATTCTAGAGAACAGAAGACTGAGGCGGGATTTAATAGCAGCCTTCAACTACCTGAAGTGGGGTTCAAAAGAAGATGGAGCTAAACTGTCCTCAGTGGTGACATGTGACAGAACAAGGAGAAAGGGTCTCAATTTGAAACAAGGAAAGTTTAGCTTAGACATTAGGAAAAACTCTCTCACTAGGAGGGTAGTAAAACACTGGAACAGGTTACCCAGAGAGGTGGTGGAATCTCTATCCTGGGAGGTTTTCAAGACCCGGCTAGACAACGCTTTAGCTGGGATGATCTAGTTGGGTCTGGTCCTGCTTTGAGCATGGGTTGGACTAGATGATCTCCTGGGGTCCCTTCCAACCCTAACTTTCTATGATTCTATGATCTACTATTCTGCCTCCAGCTTCATGGTGGCTTTCTTGCCTCAGTAAAATATAATTCAGTTTTAATATCTTTTCCCTTCTACTGTGTCTAAGAAGAAATGCTGCTATGGTGAAAAAACTACAGTTTCTTGTCCATTGTTTCTATTAAAAAAAAAAATCCTGTCAAGGTTTCTGTTGAAAACCATATATTTACTTTGACATCCAGTCTCTTCCAAATCAGAAGGCTATCTATTGTATATTCTGCTCATATACCTTCCTTTCTATTATACGGAGATTATTAGGATGAGTTATTGTAAATTTGTGTTTGCTCATCTTGAACAAGAGAAATGGAAGTCTAAAAGAATTATTGTTAATAAACTGAAACCAAGTAATAACCCAAGCTCTTCCAGAATTCGGATGCCTTTCTCAGGTAGTAGCATTTATTGATTTGTTTCTTTAAAGAGACAATATCAATAAGCATGGGATTGAGTGGAGAGGAAATCTACCTGTTCATGGGGAAATGTTCACAGGGAGGACTTGAAAGGAGTGAAAACTCTACAATAATGATACAACCATTTGTCTCTTGTCTTTAAATTTTAATCTCATGTCACTGAAGCTGAGCCCAAAGCTCAGTTACAAAGTGCCCTTTACTTGCCCAACCATAATCAGATACTGAGTTAAAATAAATAGTCTTTGAGTTCTGCTGCTGAGTATTCATTTCACATTTTTACATAATTTATGAAATTACAATAAATATTGTAAGATACCATTCCTATTAAATTTTGGTTACAATTTCTTAAAATACTTAGCTACTTCCACACCATTGTTTTTTTGGTAAAATGTTCTTCACTCTGATATTTTGATTTTTTTCAGGTGTGCAGTTCTCAATAGTATTTCTGCACAAAACAACAGAGTACCTAAGGAGTCATGTGACCTGATAATGAGATAGAGGAGCTTTGTGCTTGAAGATTTGATTCATTTTAAAAGAAAGGTTATGGTATGTACCCAGAGAAGATCATGGAAGGGTTCAGGGCCTGGGGCAAATCAGCCTGTGTGGGGCCTGAACATGGTAGCAGTGGCCATAGCAGGTGGGTAGGGGGTGGTGAGCGGCCAGATGTGAAGTTGGCCCGGCTCTGTGGGTCCCCCGCAAAGCACAGGGCCTAGGGTAGTCACCATGATTCACCTTCCCCACCCCACCTCCGGGACAGCTCCCACCTCCTGTATCTACCACATCTATTATGTAACTAAACTCAGTCTGTATCCACCTTCATTATACTGACTCTTTACATTTAGCTGAAACAATAGGGCAATAACATATAGTGCTCAGGGCAGCTTAGTCTCCTAGTTTTAACATGATATAATACATTATTTTTGTGTAAGGACTATCCTGCATAAAAATCTAAAATATACACTCTAATAAAAATGTGCAGAGGAATTCAGAAGTAATCAGTGTAGGCAGCTGGCTTTGGTTATTGCATGTTTCTGCCACCCCTTGTGAGCTTGGTTAGAAGGTCATGGCTGTTTGTCACAGTAAATTTAGATACCTGGTGTCTGAAATGATTGCAGAGATCCAATCTGAAAACACTGTGCTCTCCATTTTCTAGTAGTCATTTCCTGCCTGATTGTTTCTGTCATTTTGCAGTTTATCATATTAGTTTTGCTAGAAACACATCAACCAAATGTTTCCTTTCATATTTAATATAATCAACAAAGGATTAAAAATGGCATGATTCAGTCTAGCTATTTGTATCTATAGTTGGCATCTGAGAGATATGACAAACTCCCTAGAGGTAAGCCAGGTAGTCTGATCAAGGACAGGGTCTTTAAACAGGGAGTTCTGAAAACCGTGCGTATAATTATTATTAGGGATGGCAGAAATCAGAAAGTCCCTAAATCCTCACACATTTTTACAACTGAGATCAAAAGAACTTTTATCAGAGTCCTGAAATGTTCTTCTAAACCTTTGTTTAATTTTTATATTTTGTTGTTGGAGTTTGACAGAGTACAAATGGTATAAAGAAGGGTAATATAAAAGGATAAAAAGAAGATGAAATAACTGATATAAATAAAGCCATAGCCCATACAAACTTGCAAATGTTGCCTAAAATAAAAAGAGAGATTACATCAGCTTTGATAGCTGGGTAGAATAAATGAATATTATTAGAAATACTTTGAAAGCTGCAAATAACTAAATTTATCAAACTGCATAGTGTCAGGGCTAGATGCAGTTCTTGCTGAAATCAATGACAAGTCTCCTGTTTACTGGAAGGAGAGTTTAAAAAATCCATTAGGGTCTGCTCTTATTGAAAGTATTGACAAAACACCCCCTGAGACTCCATACAAGCAGGGCTGTCCCTTATCATCTAACTTTGTGGTTAAAATTGCCATTTGAATGGGGTCTTAGTCTTCATTTTTCATGGTGTGTTTTTCCCCATTTAAGGGCTCTCTCACATGGATAGGGAAAGTTTAAACCTTGTGAACAAACAGAACACAAACAAGTGCATCCCTACTTTTTGAAAGAAGGTGGAATCAAAAAGGGTTATGACTAAGATGGTTGACCTTGAAGGAGATGGGAAGGTCTAAGTTTTGAGAATCTAAATAGATTAGAACTGTATATTGCCATGCATTTCCTCCAGTGAAAATATACCAAAAAATCTACTACTCGAAGCAAGAACCCCATAAATAAAATTCTAACCTGTGATGTAAATAAGGCCCTGCTGCACATAACAAACATTATGCAAGTAATTGGTTAGTCGTACAATACATTTTGACTGGCCACATGTACAAAGTAAGACCAGCCACAAGTACAAAGTAATTATCACACAGTGAACTTATCACTAGTGCAATAAATTTAGACCAACTCTACATGCAAAGTAATAATCACACAATAAAAATGATGTCTTTTAATCTTAGAGATGTTATCCTCTTGTAGACAAACACCTGGCACATTTCTTTTAAGTCTTTTGACCACTAGGTTAGTTTAACAGAGCTATCATCACAAGTAATTGTTATCACAGAGGGTTTTCCTGGTCAGGAGTCCTTACTTAAGCAATAGACTCAATTACTTCAGGTAATGAATACTGAAAAAAGGAGTACTGTATTAAATCTACGTTGTGCTATTTCACTTTTCTGGCATAGAACTGAATAGTGAAGACAGCAAAATAGATCTAATGTATTAAAGCTGAAATGTTTGATATATTAGATTCCCAAAGGGGTCCATTTTTGCTTTGAAATGAGTCATAAAATACTGTCAGGGAAAATGGCTTAACTTTGAGATCTCTTAGTCACTGAAGGGATACCCCTACTGAGCACTATTAAAGTTCTTGAGAATAGAGAACTTGGGAATACTCTGTATTTGAGGTACATGAAGAAAATGATTTAGTGGGATTTTTATCTACCTCTCATCTATATGTTTTTATGGTCAATGCATTTTTGTAACTTGAGCTATATCACAGTAAATGGTCTTATCCAAAACCAATATGATCAAAAAGAGAATGTCTCTTATGTATCCATGTTTGGCATTTAACTGTACAACTTTGAGGCTTCTGGGAATACCGATTCTGTCTGGTAAACATTTTTGTTTCTGAAAGCCTTGTCACATGGCTACTTCCAACAGTTGCAAATCACTGGAACCTTGTGATGTATTAAGGTTAGTAAGGTAGTCATTGCACCTTGCACATGGTAACTCTAAGAAATGTTTGGAGATATTAAAGATAGTACATGCAGTGAGCAGTCACATGTTAAGGGTTAATACCCCCTCTAACATGCACAGCTCTGATTTGACACTAGAGGGCTGGTAAGCAGGAGTATGGCTGGGACTTGCCAAGTCTACCCTGTGGCTGTCTAGTAGATCTGTGCAAAGTGGCAAGTATTTGATTCAGATTTGGTTGATTTGTAGGGACAGTGATTTGGTTTGGTGATTCAAATCACTGTCCTGATTCAATTAGGCCAAATCAGATTTGGAGATTTGGTGCCAATTTGGAGATTCAGCCATAGACTAAATAGGCAGCAATCCTTGAGGATGCTGGACACAGCCGCCTCCAGCTGGTAAATCTATTGTGGTGGCTGAAGGAGGGAGGGAAGAGGTGTGGTGGGGCAGATCAATGCCTTCACACCAAGGGAGGGATTGCGGCTGGGACAAGCTGCCCTTCCAGGACAGAGGGGCGTGGGCAGAGTCATCCCTAGGGGTGTGCAGGGCCTGGGGAATATCAGCCTGGAGCATATAGGCCCAGGGGGGTGGAGTTTGAGTGGCCAGAGCCAGTGGAGTGAAGGAGGGGGTTGCAAGTGGCTGGAGGAGTGGCCAGAGCCAGCAGAGTGGGGAGGGCGGTGGTGAGCAGCCAGACCTGGCAAAACATGGCAACACGTGACAGTCATACAGGACTGTGCACAGCGCCCTCAAAGTGTGGTACCTGTGGCAGTCTCCCCGATTTCAGGGGGACTCCCACCACTGCATGCTGCTGCATGCTACTGGTCTGGGATGGCATGGGAGCAAGTGTGTGCCCCTGGATTTTCACAGGCTGTGCTCTAGATGGGTGGTGAAAGGCACTGGGAGTGGGGCTATGCTCTCCTGCTTCTTGCCTAGCCTCCCTGCACCTCCCAGACAAGTCCTGGATTCACCCTGGCTGAGACAGCAGTGGGCATGGGGGTGGGTGCATACACCTGGATTGGGGCAGGGCCACTGGCAGGGGTTATGGGGAATTTTAGGGTGTCTGCAGCCGTGCCATAGCCCCCACTCCATTGCACTCTTCGGGGCAGGTAGAGCCAGGGCTACGCTCTGGGCTACAGCTGAGGCTAGCCTCCTGGAGCACAGCCACCCCACACAGTGCAGCTCAGCCCAGCTCACCCCATGAAGATCCAGGCATATGCTTGCTCCCATGCCTTCCCGGACCAGTGGCATGGGGTGGCACACAGTGGCAGGATCCCCCTCCCTGAGTTCTGCAGAGCTGTCCCTCAGGGGAACCAATCAGGATGACTGGGCCCCATGCTCTGTGGACCCTAAAGACAGTCCTGAACAGGCCCTGCCATGACCGCCACGTGCCACTGCCATCATGCGGTGCCAGTTCTGGCTGCTTGCCACCCTCCCCCTGCTCTGCCACCTCCAGCTGCTCCTCCATCTACTCACAACCTCCCCTCTGCTCTGCCAGCACTAGCCGCTCACACTCTTCACCCTCTGGGCCCAGCACAGGCTGATATGCCCTATGCCCCCTGGATCTGAGTGCCATAACAAGGGAAATTCTGGGGAAGGAGTGGGAATCGTCTGAGTTTGTGCTCCACACCCCTCAAGTTTCCCCTAGTACCAGGTCTCTTTCCCCAGAAAGCACTTCAGAGGAAGTTGAGGTCCAGAGGCAAGTGTCTCAGCTGAGTCCACTCCTCCTGTTGCTGTGCCTCTGCCTGCTGAGAAAGGGGAAAAGGCAGCATCCACACATGCACAGGCACCCCAGAAGTGAACAGATCATTGTAAATTGGCAGATGATCCCACATATGCTATCTGCCTGCACTGTTGAGCCCAAACCAGCTGGGGCAAGGGAACAAAACACATGAGCACCATGGGGATGCTGATGCATCTCTGCAGGCACTGCCTGCTTACCCTTGTTCCTCCTCAGCCTGGCACCAGTGGGAGCATGCCCAAAAAGAAGTCCCCTCTCTTTCTAAAGTCCCTGTTCCCTTGAAGCAGAGGCAGGACACCCGGGAACAGGCAGACAGAAAGGCAGTGGGGGAAAGGCAGACAGAAAGCAGGGCACGTTACAAGGTTGAGCAAGATCACCCAGAGCATTGGGGAGATGCTCACTGTGGATGGCCAGCCCTCCTCCTTAGTTGAGCAGCCAAGGTTCAGGGCACTCATGGCACTTGTGGCCCATCATG
>NW_005842087.1:921803-939943 GCF_000455745.1 Alligator sinensis | reverse complement strand
CAGCAGGACGGTGGTGCCCTCCCTGTATGAGGCATGCAGGGAGTACGTGAGGGAGGAGCTACACAAGGCAGGTTCACAGGTGGCCTTACACTTCACCTCAGATATCTGGAGCAGCCGGGGTAGAGATCATGCATACCTCTCCCTCACAGGGCACTGGTGCAACCAGTCAGGCCATTGGTGGGCTCTCTTTCAAGCCAAGGTGATAGATAAGTCCCATGCAGCAACCAAGATCATGGGGGCCATGAACCGCTTGGTGCAGGAATGGCTTATTGGGCAGGGCAAGCTCACGCACAGGTTCATGGTCACTGACAATGGGGCCAATCTGGTCAAGGTGGTCCATGATGCCAACTTTGTTGGAAGCCGCTGTGTGGCACATAAGTTCCACCTCATTGTCAGGGATGCCTTGGAGGGGGACAGTGCTCCTGGTGATGCCACCAGCACAACCAGAAAGCTCTTTTCCAAATGCAGAAAGGTGGCAGGCTACTTGCACTGGAGCATGGAGGGGGGCAAGATGCTGTGGGACAAGCAAGCAGAGCTGAACATCCCACAGCACAAAATCATGCAGGATGTGGAGACTCAATGGAACTCCACATACCTGATGCTCTAGAGGCTGATGGAGCAACAGAAGGCCATCCATGAGATGGCCTTGCTCAAGGAGATTGGGATTAGTAGTCCCCTTAACAGAACTAAGTGGGATACCATCTCCCAGATCTTGGTGCTCCTCAAGCCCTTCCTTGAGGCCAATGAGAGCCTCAGTGCTGGCAATGCCCTCCTTAGCCAGGTGATCCCTGTAGAGAGGGAACTTCAGAACCAAATGGGGAAGTTCCAGGGGATCAATGTTCCTGGCTGGGACAAGCTGCTGTCATCAGATGTGCAGGCACTGGTTAGGCAGCTGAAGGAGGGCATCAGGAAATGGCTTGATCCCCTGTGGTCCAGTTTGGTCCATGTGCTGACTACCATTTGTGATCCAAGGATGAAGGGGAGCATATGCAGTAGCCAAAGGCTGGATCAGTGAATGGAGGTGCTGGTGAAGAAAGTTAGGGAGGCAGAGGCAGAGGCAGGGGGACATGGAAGAGGGCTATCCACTGTCCCATGTCATCATGCCATCCACCAGTCAGTCTACTCCTTCAACACAGGTGTTGCCAATGTGAGCAAAGGGCATGCTTCCCTGGTGGAGTCCAGAGGCATCAGACCCCACTATTAGACATGGAGCCATTGCTGTGCAACCCTTTGGCCTACTGGGCAAGCTGCAGCCAGATGTGGCTGGATCCTGTCTACCAATCAGTATTCCAAGTGAGAGGGTGTTCAGCATTGCTATTGATGTAGTGACACCCTAGTACACCTCCTTGGATCCTGGTTTGGTATAGCAGCTAGTGTTCCTCACAGTCAACCACCCACTGCTGGGGTTCCCCAAGCCCCAAGTGCAGACGGAGTGAATACCACTGTCCTCACTCCATCTGCATCCAATTTTCCTTTTTTCAGTTTAAAACCATTTAATGCCCTGCTCTAAGAGCTGGAGGCAGCACTCAGTGCATCATCAGCCAGCAGGGCAAGAACATGTCCTTGCTGAGCTCCCATGCCAGGATGAACATGAAGGTATGGACTGGGGCTCTGGGGCAGGAGGCCCCAGGTCCTGGGCATGACCACTAAAACTGCATTCTGCCAGGGATGGGAGGCCTGGTGGGACTGCTGGCAGCACAGCAGCCCCAAGAAATGCCAGGACCAAGGATCTCCCTGGTGAAAGGCAGGTAGGAGGTGCCATAACCCCCGCCCCCCACACGCATGCACACAGTCCTGTCTGGAAAAGCCCAGACCCATCACATCTTTGACAGGCCTGAGGCTTGCTGGTTGCAGTGCAGTTGTGAGGCTCCAGGTGAGCTCAGCTTAGCTGCCTGGGATGCCAGCTTTTGGGATGAAAAACCCTTCATCAGGCTGAGGAAGCACCTGCAGTTGGTGTGTGCGCTGTTCCTGGATGGAAGGAATAGTAAAGAAGCCAGACGCTGGCATGCAATGCAGGCAAGAAGGCCAGTCAGTGAAAATGGAAATGGAGGCATCAGGGGGTGAGGGACAGGCTGGGGTTGTGGGGGAGGGAGATGTAGCAGGTAAAAGTGCAGAGGTACCTGGGGAGTCAGATATCCGGCAGGTTGTAGTGTGTCAGAATTCCAGTGTCTACATCGAGTCCATGAGTTTCTGTATTTAGGAGGTTGATGAAGTGTGGTTCATAGGCTCATCTGTGAAAAGTGGTTTGTAAATTTGAGAATCAAGCCTTAGAGATTGGAGACAGGTGGTGTTCTGTTCTAGTCTTTGATAGATTTTGGGAGTGCGCTCATTCTGGTGCACAGTTGTTGCTTGGTATCTCCTACGTATTTTCCACTGAGGCACTTGCTGCCCTGATGGAGGTATGTATTGTGAACATATCTCCATACTGGAGATATTTATTGTTGGCAGGTTATGCATGTCTTGTCATGGCACGGCCTGGATCCATTCGATGTGTTTTGGGCTGTAGGAAGTTGGCTTCTGGTGTTGAGGTTAGCAAGGTTCAGTGCTTCTCTGAATTTACAAACCAGATGAGCCTATCAACTTCACTTCATTTTCTCCTGTACAAAAACACATTGACCGTAAAAACATATAGATGAAAGGTAGATAAAAACCCCACTAAATCATTTTCTTTATGTACCTCAAATACAGAGTATTCCCAAATTCTCTATACTCAAGAGCTGTAATAGTGCTCAGAAGGGAGGGCATGGGGGTGGGCACATGTACCTAGATCCCCTGCGGGGCTGGTGGTAGGGGCTATGGGGAATTTTAGGGTGGCTGCAGCCCCCCCATAGCCACCACTCCACTGCACTATACACAGCAGGTGGAGCCAAGGCTGTACTCTGGGCTGCAGCTGGGGCTAGCCTCCCAGAGTGCAGCCCTGGCTCCACCCGTCTTGTTGAGTGCAGCCCGGTGGCAGGCAGCTGAGGCTAGCCTCCCAGAGTGCAGTCTGGCCCAGGTCTCCCCCTCCCTCATTCAGATCTGGGGGGCACACACCTGCTCCCATGCCCTCCGAGACCGGCGGCATGTAGTGGCACGCAGTGGTGGGAACCCCCCTTCCCGAGTCCCATGCCCCCCTGCTGTACAGCTTGTCCCAGCCCCATCCCCAGCCCAAATCCCTCCCTCACTGTGGGGGCATTGATATGCCTCCCTCCACACCCCTTCCCTTCCCCCTCTGCCTACCACAACAGACTTACCAGCTGGAGGCAGCTGTGTCCAGCATCCTCGAGGACACCTGCCTGTTTAGTCTATGGCCGACTCTCTGAATTGGCACTGAATCTTTTCTAAATTGATTCGGAGGATTCCAATTTGATTCACAGCTTTTAATTGGTCTCCTGATTCAATTTGGATTCAGAGATTTGGACTCCAAATCGGGCCAAATCTCCTCTGAATTGAATTGGCTACCAAAGCTTTGCACAGCCCTACATCTACTTCTCCAGTGGCTACCTGCTCACCCTTTCCCTCCCCTATGGCTCACCTGTAACTCCCTGGGAGCTCCTTGCTCACCTGCCCCACCCTTCTCACCCTCCCCCATGAATCCCTACTCATCCACAGCTGCCTGGCTCTCTCCAGCTCTCTGTCAGTCTAGGGCAGTTCTGGTCAGTAGAGATGCTCCACATTGGACATGGGATACCAGGGTACTAGCAAACCAGTCATTGCTGGTATTGACCCCATGGAGCAAACTGGTGTTACTGCAACACAAGCTGCCTAACACCAGCAGGACATCATCCTCACCTAGAAGCATAATTTTGAGGCATTCAGGGGGCACGTCTCATCTTTTCCAGCCTTAACACACATACTCCCATTGTAAGTGTTTAACACATGGAAAACATTATGTCTAACAGCCTGAGTGTTAAAGTGGTATCACACGTTCAGTTGCAACAGTTGCACATTATTGGAATGTAGTGGCCTATTAAAGTTAGTACATATTGGGAGATAACCCTCGTCTAACAGGGAACAATTTTGCAATGCCATGAGGATACTTAACATTTGCTAAAGTTCTTGAAACTGCTTGTGTCTGTTTGTGTTTTAACTTCACTTAGTAAGTGTTAAATTGAACATATGTCACAACTCTAAATTCAAGAGAAGTTCAACTCTAAATTCTAAAATAATATATCCATCTCAAAAATCATGGAAAAAATAAACATGTTAAGTAAAAACATAAGGCTGGATGTAAGAAAATATAGCATCTGAACTAATAGCATGTGGAACTGGAAGAATCTAACACATAGCTGAAAATGTGTTTCATATCATAGAGTGGTTACAATTTTCCTTTAAAATATCATAAAGGCACATAAAATGGAAGCATTCACCGGTTGAAGGGTGTTAACCTGTACTAAGTATCCTCTAAATGTTTTAAAGTTGTACTACTCAAGGTGAGGGTTATCTTTGATCTGTTTTATCCAGATTGTTCAAGGGTATTCTTAGTCTGCTCTGGGGAGATAAACCACTCAATTTGCATACCTCCAGCAGCCCAGTATGTATTGTTCCAAGCCCTTTCCACTCCTTTGCTCCATGGGCAAACTTTCAACCTTCATGTACTCTATTGCCTAGGGGGGTGGTGTTGGCCCCACGATGACCCAGGACATCTGACCACTCTTGAGTACCCAGGTGTAGCTCATCATTTTGCTGCTTACTCTAGTTCAGGCAAAGACTGGAAACTTCTCGGCTGGCTCTCAGCCCTTCCTGGTGTGGCATGCAGCAAGCTCACTCAGTCTCAACTCTTTCTTGATATGAATGCTAGCCCAGCTCCTGCCTTGATGTGGTCTACAGCAGGCCTGATGGGTGTCAATTCTGCCTCAGTACATGTACTAACCCAACCCCCACACCACTGACCTAATCCCAATGTAGTGAAATACATTCAACATTTTGTCCCTTTATTTTTTATGCTTTTTTCCATTTGTTTTCTCTCTATTTCTTCCCCCTTGGCTGTTCACCTCAAACAGTTTGTTTTTTTTCAGATTCTCCCCCTCCCACCTGCAGCTCCAATTAGCTCCTGCTGTCTGTGGAGTGAAGGAAGCCACAGCCAAGGTGGTTTCTTCACCTCCAAGTTACATGCCACCCTCCCCCACACTCTCCAAACCCCAGGGGAGGAATAGACCTGACTCCTATCCAAGACCCTCTAATAGCAAGTTACAGTTGTGCAGGTCTTAGATGACATTAAACTTTAGTCTGTGACTTCTCCAAACCAGAGGGTGGATCTGCATGTGCTATTAGCATGGAGTAATGAACTCCAGTGCATATTGCACTGAATTTTATTGCTCCCAGGTGTTGCCTGTGAATGTGCACCTGGAATAGCAATACATTTTGCTGGGTCAGAGCAGCCCTAGACAGCAGAGGGTCCAGGGGATAAGCCTCTGCTCCAACTCCACTTGGGTCAATGTGCTGTGGGGGAACTGGCTGGAGCACAAGGGTGATCTAGTTCAGGGCTAGTACCTGTACAGGTATTAACCTGTGGCAGAGTTCATTAGTTTTCTGTGGCATAATAATGCCATATGTTTTGATGCTGAGACTTTACTGTGGAGCTAATTAGGGAGCTCCACAGTAAATGCCTTATGTAGATGCACCCAGTTTTAACTTTATGAGGACACAATATTCCACAGATTTAAAATGTTTTAAAGGTAACCTGTAACAGCACCCTATGTATATTTGCTAACATTCTGTATGATGGACCTGTTCCTACCATTGTTCAAGTCTCATTTGAATAGGGGAAGAGACTCTTGGAAATTAACTACAAGCATATATTTTCCTGTGGCTCTGTGTATCTAGTGACATGTTTTTAATGTGAAACATATGTGCACCCTAAATGATAAAGCTATGCTTTATTTAAAACACTGACCAGAGCTAGATTAATGATAGAAGAGCAGTTTAAAGATGATCTTGTTTTCAAAAATAAACTGATGTATTAGTGAGCTTGAAGATATCAGATCTTCTAATGCCATTTAAAGCAATTAAGAAAAATGACATATTAATTCCAAAGAAAAGCTTGTAGAAATGTGAACCATGGCATAGAGAATAATTAAGTTGTACTTCCAAAAGGTTAATGTAGCAATTTACTTTGTCTTAAAATTTTAATTTAGATAATTGTGCAGAATTTTGTGATCTGACACAGCCATGTATCTATAATATGTGCCCCATGTATTTTATGAGGCAAGCTGTAGATCTGCTATGAGTACTATGCTGAATACAATACACCTATGTCCTGCTAAGCAAAGATATGTTAAATGGAATAGATTAAAAAAAAAAACCCCAGCATTTCCAGTCCCTTTATTCTATTACTAAACGGTCTCCTTTTTGGTCCCTTTTTCCTTACAATGAGACCATACTGTAAACAGAAAAATGACAAGCTATGAACCAGTTATAATACCAGGAGCCTGTACAAGGAAAATTCCTAAGTATTGCTGGTCATTAGTTTTCTGTGAGCCCTGAGGGAGCCCAGAGTGCCCAGCACTACTGTTGCATACCAGTAGGGTGATACAGCTTTCACTTCAAAATAGGGTTGAAGGAAACTATAACTATGTAGTAGTCTCTGAAAATTAGTCTTCAGTGGGTACATCTACACAAGATGTTTCACTGCACAGTACTCTAGTCTACTGCACAGTAAAGCATCACTATGGAACTGTGTGCAGTATTTTACTGTGCAGTAAGTTTTCAGCACAGTACTTGTATGTGTAGTCATGCCCAGTCTCAATAACTACTTTTCCCACTCACCTCCAGAGATGCTTTGCATGCACTTAGATTTAAAGTATCATAGTTCTTAAAATATAAGACACCCTAGAACTTAAGATGCTCACAAATCTTGTGTTTCTTATTGTAATAAAATATAAATACATAACCCAATAATGACACATTTGCAAGAATACAACCTGCATATAAGCACTTTTGACTTTTTAAAGTCAAATTTAAGGTGCAGCACATTTTTAGAAACAATGTATTTTGTTTTCAGTTTCATACTGTAATAGACCATGCTTGGGTAAACTTTTACTACAAATTAAAATTTAAGACGATTAAGGGGCATGTCTACCCTTGTCTGCAAATGGTACACAAACTAACTGTAAACATGATAGTAACAGTGAAGCAGGGGCAGTAGGGAGCTCAGTCTGGGTGATTTGCAGATGACACAAATTATGACATCTTTCAAGCACCTCTTGCTTAAATCAAAGAACTTGCTAAGGGTGGAAGGAGTATATTGGTAGCTTGAACCCAACTTGGCATACATCATCCCCTGAGTTAAAATATACTCCTGAACCACTGCCAATAATCTGGGCAGAATCTGTACTTCTTCAAATAGAATATTGTCATTTTCTGTATTTGTTCAGTTAAAAGAACAGCTCTGGAACTAAATGAAAAATATCAAATCTGGTAAATAACAGACATATCCGTTATATAGACATACGGATCTCCTGGAACAAGGCGGGCATGGCAGAAAGTCTTATATGTCCAAGAGATCCTCGAAGTGTTCCTGCAACTGAAGAGAAGAAAGTGTTCAAAATCTCTCATGTCCTTATTACAAGCGCTACAGATGAGAACTTCTTCTTGATGGCTATGATGTGATTAAAAGGTGACAGCTGACATGTTAAAATCATAAGCCAATTATAATCAAACATCAATTTTATATTAGTGTAACTCCAGGGTTGCAATTTACACTAATGTAAGAGAACTCAGAAAGTGGTTAAGAGACCCCCAAAAATGCAAAGTTCAATTTTTTCAGGGAAATAAATCTTAAAAAGAAAACTGTTAGGAGAGAAAGTTGGGGTGTCCACAATTGCATCTCTTGTAAATTTTCTTTTTGTAAGTTTTCCACAGTAATAAGAATAGCGTACAGCTGTAATTTGAACTGATCAATATTGTGTTATTTATCCTTTTTTTTAAATAAATCTCTTTGACAAATATCAAACAGTTAGAAAAATTGGCTAAGACATTCATTTCAGAAACCTCCTTTGCAACTGATGCTATCCAGCAGGTGATATTAAGACATTTCAATATCATTTCTGTGTTTTCATAAACTTGTAAAATATGCATAACAATAATTCCTATGGACATAATCATCTTATGGAAGATGTTAATTGATTAATGACATTGCTTTGTTACAGTCACAACCTTCCTTTTGCCCAGGCAGACATTTTATATATATTTCTTTCAAAGCCCTATTAAAATAAAGCAAAAAAATGATGATGAACTGTCTTATACACTTGTATTCATCTGCTTCATACTCCCCTATTGGATCGAATCATGTGTGTCCCATCATATGGTTTGTGTTTTATGCCGGAACAAATCTGTGGCCACTTTGTACTTCACAGTGGAGTTAGGAAATGTCTATACATCATTAATGCACCTTTGCTACTGCACATTAAGTTTAGTATCTGTAATATGAGGTGCTAAAGGTTCAGTAGCTGCATTAATGTGCAGCAGCAAAGGTGAACCTTTTTTGTGATGCTGAAAGAAGAAAAGACTAATTTTATTGTGCACTAGTGTATTAGCGTGGTTTTTGCCATGACATGATAATGTGCAGTAGAACAGTCTACTGCACATTAAGGCATCTCGTGTAGATGCACCCAGTACTCTTATTTCCCGACATGGAACTTGATTCCTGCATCTCCAGTCATTTCATGTCACTATTCAGTACTTACTTTTTAACATAATAGAAAACACCTCCCTTTCTAGGTAAGAGAGAAACTACTTAAATATATTTTGTAGAGCCATGACCCCTTTGCTTTATTGGTTCAACTGCTTTTGTTACAATTTTTTAAACATTTTTTCAAAATTATTTTAATGACTACTTTCTCTAGTCTTTCCTTTCTGGCACTGAAGTGCTCTGATATGCAGCTTTAGCATAGTCCAACCATTAGTGTTGGCATCCATTTCATCTGTTGATTTCCAGTGATAAAGTTCTGATGCCAAACAAACAATTAATTGACATAATGAAAGCAGACAACTAAAATCAACAAAAGAGGCAAGTTGATTAATAGCTATCTTGGGGGACTCTGCAGAAAAGCTATATAATATTTATGGATTTAGCTTCTTGAAGTAATTTGAGTAACATACAAAGAACGAAGCAGGTTACATATCAAATTTTGTAAATTAATGACTGATTTTACCTGCCATACAGACATCAGAAAAGATTATTGTCTAAGCCTAGTTAAAACAAGGGTCCATTTAAATCTTGCTCTAGAAAAAAAAAAAATCCTTCTTGTCTTCCTATTTATTTGTCTTTATTTTTGTTCAGGAAGCAGGAATAATTAATTGCCTGTGTGTTTAAATTTATTCTACAGGTTTCTTCTGTCACCTGCTGGACTTTATGGGTCTTATCCTGCTGTCATTTACACAGAGCAGTTCATTTTTACTACAAATATATGTATGACTGAAAAGGATAAGTGACTTTGGTGTGTAACAGAAAAGGAAAAGAACTTACTTTGCAGTTAGTGTTATATTAAGGAGAAACATTTACTTTACAAAACTTATAATTGCAATAGCTTTCAGTGATCATCATTAATATTTTGTGGGTTACTATCAAATGGTAGGATGGCCATTTCTTTCAGAGGGAATCCTTGCTGTGCCACGTCTGATTATTTTTTGCTCATGCTTGCTCAATCATTACAAACGCATCAATGACATATACAAGGCTAAATAGAACTGGCGAAGGAAGAAAGGGAAATTTTGTTGACACTGTCTCTATAGAGTTTATGGATTGTGATGGAGATTATGGATTGTGATTTCCTTTTCTATTAAAAAAGGTCATCACTTAGATGGTAAGCACTATAAATAGAAAGGCTTGGTGTGTGTTCATAGCCTACAGTAGGGAACTAATAGGTTAGGGATTAATCAAGTAAACCATGGTAAATGTTTATGCATCACCAGGGCCTGATGATGATGCTCATCCTAGAGTACTCAAGGACTTGGCTGAGTTAATTGCAGTGTGACTCACTTTTAGTTTTGAGAGCTCATGGAGCTCGGGTGAGCTTCCAGAAGACTAGAAAAGGACAAATATAGTGCCCACATTTTAGAAAGGGAAAAAGGAAGACCCAGGGAATTATAGACTTGTCAACCTAATTGGGACTTTTATCAAGTGATCAGTTTGTAAGAATCTTAAACGATAAGGTGATAAGAAAAAGCATAGATGCATTTGTCAAAGACAAGATGATTTCCATCTATGACAAGGTGACAGGCTTTGAGGATAGGAATTTAGTGGATGTGATATACTTCAGCTTCAGAAGGCTTCTGCCATTGTCTCACATAACATTCCCATAAGCAAGATAAGGAAATATAGCCTAAATGTAAATTTCATAAGGCGGATGTAAGTGTTGAGCCCCAGCTCAAGTCTGGGATCGTGCCCGGTATGCAAAAGCCAATAAAGATACCAGGGGTGAAAGTATAAAGATTTATTGCTAGCAATTCAAGGTGCAAGCGGAATAATTTCACGTAACAAGCACACAGATTTTTAATTCTAAGCATCTTTTATACAGGAGTATTGGACCTCCATAAGCATTCTTTTTGCTAATTGGTTATAAGAGAGTGACGCAAGGAGTTCTTTACTGCGCATGTCTCTATACCTGTGTTTTAGCTATGTATCTCATTTCCATACATGTATGTTTCATTAGCATACTTTCTCCCCACCTAGGGGTGTGAATCTTAATATTTAAATCAGCTCTTTGCCCTAGTCCTCTGATTCTGCTTTTGTTTTCAAGCCTCCTTTATCTAAGACTGTCTCCTCCTTATCATTGCAGATGGGCATTAGTTACATAACAGAGACTTTTGCTTGGGCTTCGTGTAGTGGTTTCTAGGTCAAACCTGACATAAGTAGTCATCAGTACTGCTATGTTAAACTGAGATATCAAATGCGGTCCCAAAAAGTCTGTCCTAGGGTCCAGGACCATTCAGTTTCTTTATTAATAAATCAAAGGCTGCAAGTTTGAACTTCCTTAGTGAATTTGATATCAAAACAAGTTGGGTAATAGACACTTCATAAAACAGAATTAAGATTCAAAATGACCTTGATAAATTGCAGAAAAACAAAACAAAACAAACCCTCTCCCCCAAGAAAAAAACAGACTTCAAGACAAGGAATGTAAAGTTTTACATTTAGGAAGAAACAACCAAATGCACCAAAGAAAAATGGTTTTAGGGTGATAAAAGGGATGAGGGTTACAGTGGACCATAAATTGAATACGAGTCAACAGTGTAATTTTACTGCAAAGAAGAAGAAAAAGAAGAAAAAATGAGAAGAACCAGAAGAACTGATAATAGCATGCTGGGATTTATTAATAAGATTGTGATATGCAAGTAATAAAAAAGGATTGTTCTAGTCTATTTGGAATTGATGAGGCTTCCTGGGGTACCATATAAAATGTGCATCAAGAATATCATGTTCTATAGGATTAGGATTGGACATTGGGGGGAGGAATTGGAACTTGTAAGGTAATATGGCCCTTTAAATGAAACTGGATTTAGCTTTACTGTTGACTAATTAGGTGTTTCCCAGGTGTGGATCCGAAGCCAGGAATCAGATAATGAACTGAATGTTACTTGGTAAGGCCAACAGTTGTGAGGAATCAGGTAATTTCCTGTAGAGCTATGGAGTTAGCAAGGGACCTGATTTATCATGTAGATTTATGTTGCATAATTTCAATTTGGAGAAATAAAACTTGTCCCTGAAAGAAAGGGAACAAAATCCTGGTCTTGCTAAGAGTCTAGTATGTTGCAGTGCTTGATGAGAAGTCCTTCAGTCTATGGATATATTTGATGATATTTCATATGTTATGCTTTAAAGCTCAATTAGGGCATCATGCAGAAAATTATTGGTTATCTGAAATACAATAGAATAAAATGTCATGGAACTGTAATAACAGAGCAAAACTATGGTCTGGTTAATCTAATACCTTAATTACATTAATGACCAAAGCTGAGAGGCTTAGCATTGCAGCACTCTGCAGTAGAAGAAAATGTCTTTCTTATTCTAGCTGGCTAGGGTAAGTGTAGAGTTCCAAGCATTAACAGTTGATTGATTACTAGTGACCTAATCAACAGGACTATCTTAACAACTGAACTAAATCAAATGGAGCAACATAACCTAAGATCCAAGCTTATTACTAATTACTGTGCAGATGACTAAACTGCACAGTAAATGTCTCAGTGCCCCTATTAGGATGTACAAAACTAATAAACTCTGCAGCAGGATAGGACTTGTCAATACAAGTCCTACCCTGCTGTGGAGTTTTTTTATGCACAGCAGTGCACATGTAGATGCCAAGCCTACTGGCTGGGGCACAGGGATGCTGACCAGGCACCTTTGCGCCTCAGCCAGCCCCTCCGCAATACATTGAGCCTGGTTGGAACAGCCCTGGGCTGGCAGGCTGCCCCCCCACCCCACCACATCCCCTGCCAGCCAGGGATACTGTGACCTGACTTAACATGCTGTGGTCTGGGCACATGTGTAAACCACATCTGCAGGAGCTTCCTGGGAGTAATAAAGTGAGAAGCAATAACCTCTACTTTATTGCTGTGCCTGAATGGCTCATGCAGATGCACCCCCAGTGTAGTTTTTGCACCATGAAGCATAGAGTGGGCTATACAATCACTCTGAGAAACTAGAGAAAATAGCTGAGAATCACTGTGAAGAATCACTATCAATAACCAAGATAGCCCATTTGAAACTAGTTTGAGTATGTTTTCATAAGATTCAGTCACTGTAGTTTAAAAAAATTCCTCAGACATACACATTTGTATTGTTGCCCAAATACAAATAAATAAAACTGAATCCAGGAAATAATCCTAGAGGAAAACAAAATGATGTAATGAGAAAAGTGTCTTTTTGTAATGCTCTTAGCATTTTAGATGACAATATTTACCTTTTGAAACTCTAATCTTGCACCCAATCAAGTCCTTTTCAAATTGAAATGGGAATTTACTTGGATACCTCAGTTCTGACATTCTAAAAGCACTGCAGTTAGTCATGAAGTAAGAACCTGCCAAGCTCAAGCTTATTCCATTGCTGAAATCAATGTTCAAATAGATGGCAGAATTAGATCCAGTGTTTTTGATTTATGCTTCCTTGGTGCTGAAAGGTAGAAATTCTGGGCAATCTAATTTACAGATACATGCTTAGCAAAGGGACATTGTCTTGTTTAATGTCTTTAATTTGAAAAAAAAATATTAGTCACTTTATCTGATAGCCCCAGTTTTGTAATAAAGCAGTTAGATGGATTTCCTATATGCGGGAGATGCTGGTTTGCCAAGAAATCCTTGTAATGGCACTAACAGGATAAAATCATCTAGGATAAACACACTCTTGATTTATCAAATTTTTAAATAAATTCTGATATTCAAACAAAACACAATAGCAAAGACATTGTTTTAGCCTGGAAATTGTGCTGACTTTTTAATACTAGCAAGAATATAGTTGAAAAAACTAGCTGACATGACTTTTGAAGGTAGAAGACATGTCTTTCATTATTTTTTTCTGCCTGATGCTTGAAAATGGAAAGTGTTTGATCACATTTCTAATATGAGGAGAAACAATTTGTATTAGTCAGACTTTTCTCCCCATGCTACCTTGTTGGCTCCTTTCAGTTGTTTGACCCTAACGTTGCAAATATGGGGATAAAAACCAGTAACTGAAATAAAAAAATCTTTAAGCTCTCTGAGTTTATGAGTTTCCTCTTCTAGTCTCCAGCACATCCATCCCTTATGTCCTCTTCTCATTCCTAGTGCATCCATCCCTTATTTACTAATATTAAAATACTTATTTGATAATTCTCCTGTTCTTCTCAGTAATAGCAATGACAGTATTTTTGTCAAGTGTCTCTTTGGGGAATTTTATAATTTTTATTTTCTCCACCCATACTGCCAGCTTCTTTCACTTGGTGCACTTACTTTTTAGAATTGGTTCTGTAAAAATGGCAATATGGTGTTGTATGCTTAGCTCCATCATCAGCTTCCTGAGTGACTTTGAGTAAATCGCACATGGCTTGCTTGCATCAAAGAAAGTGTGTTAGTGTAGCAATAATATCGTTATACGAGCGCAGTTAAACTGGTGGCGTTCCCTGTATAGATGCTGTTGTCCAAGAAAGAGTTTTTTTCTTCCAGATTAGTTTATGCAGCCTTTAAAGTGGTATAAGGCAAACACGGTGGGAGAAGAGAATGTCATCCCAGGATGAGAACTATGTCGGTAAGTTCCTCATTTAATAGAGTCCTTCATCTCATCATGTCTCTGTTCCACATATGTAAAATAACAGCATTTCTGTACCTTGGAAGTATAATGAGAAGATAAATACATACCAAGATGCTCAGACAGTATGGTGATTGGCAGGGCAGTATATAAAGTTAATATAAATTAAAGCTAGCCAGGAAATTGCATCTTGCATGAAAAAAAAATTGGAATAAACAAACAAAAAAGTCACAGTTAAAACTTTCAGTGGAAAGCTGAACCCCATATTAGGTTGTTTACATTTATTTTTTAAAGGAAAGATTGTTTTTCCAAATGGAAAATGATGACCAATTCTAACAGCAGTACCATGCGTTTTCTATGCAACCATATTTCTATTGCATCTTACCTTATCTTATTGTATAATATGTATTTTTATTGTATCTATGAGTATTCCATTTTCTATTTTACCCCAGCATTGTAAGCACTTAATTCTGCTTTTTTTCTGCTGGCTAATTAAGAAGGAAAATTGTGTGTGTGTGTGTGAGGTTTATGCATGTGTGAGTTCAAGGAGATGTAAAAATAAGAATGGGAGGAGTGGGTTTTGCATTTGCAGAGGAATCAGGAAGGTGAGAGAAAACTGGTCTGTACAGTCCAGCTATTCCAAATAGATTTGATGCAGAACAGCATCTGTAAATCCAATATGTTCTGTCTGCTTTGCGCATCTGCAAAGTGGTCTAAGGTAGATGAACTGTATAGGTGAATCTGATGCCAAAAGTTAAATATAAAAGTGACATACAGTATATTTTTTCAGGGCCTCTTCTAGGTTTTTTATGTTCATTTATGATTTTTAATTGGATTGCAATAAAATTCCAGGACAAAAATCATGTTAAGATTCAGTTAAGTTTGAGAGCACATTAAAAATGTGTAGTAAATTAAACAAATCAGAGTGTGAGAGACATTGTAATTACTTCAAAACCTTGTATTGAGACACCATAAGGGGAAAAACACAGGGCAAAGGAACAGGAAACTGGCTTTTAAATCAGTTTATCCATGTGGGTTTTTTCATGGCATTGCTGCAGGGCAGATTGAAGTCTGTTGAGTGCTTTAAATGTGGATTTCCTTAATGCATTTTTTGATTCCTTTTACATTTAAATTACTAGGCCTTTTATGTTTGGGGTCTGTTTGGGTAATTATCCATGTCATATATTTTACTGAAAATTAAAAGCCTAGTTATGTAGTCTCATCCTTAAATCCTCTGTAACATGTTTGAACGTGGGTGTTTCTGGGAATACATGTAGCTTTTAAAAAGAGCGGATTTTCCTTGAGATATTTTAACGTAGTCATACATCTGTGTGTGTATTCCAAATACAGGTGTACAGCCATCTTATGAGAATGTGTAAAACCAAGCAAAAACCTCTAAAAATGTTTAAGAGCGTATCTATGCTGCTTCCAGTCCACACCATGCTCAAGAATGCCTTTGTAAATCATACTCTGCCCACTTGCTGTTGTTCTTGGCATGCTAACCCCTGAAAACAAAGCTGTTTAAAGAGATACCTAACACAAATCTTTAGGCTCACCATCTCAGGAGTGCTTTCTGGCATGTGCTCAGCACTGTTGTAATGTAGCTACTTTGCCTCATTTCTGGGTTTTTGTATGCGTAGAGCAGGAGCAAGTGGCCACTGATCTGTGCTCATGCCAGGAGGCTTATTAGGACACTGGCCCGGAGCGCAGAGCCGTGGCTGCAGCTGGGCTGGGCAGACCAGACCCAGCTGCAGTGCCAGCGGCTGCTCTGTGCTTGGGGCAAGCCCTCTCCAGGCAGGAGGGGGCTTATTTGGCTGCTGGCCATTGGCACAGCATCTGCATCTGCCTGGCATGGCAGAGGGGTACTGCCCAACAGAGCCACCACCGCTGCTCAGCTGAATGGCTGAATAAGCCTCATCCTGCAGGGAGGGGGCTAGTCCTGTGCAGGGAGCACCATGGTAAGGGTGGGCAGACCCGGCTCAGTAGAGGGAAGACTAACTCTCCTCCCTGGCCCCTCTATCTCAGGGGCCATGGTGACTGCTGCTGCAGCAAAGGGGAGCTCCTGGCAGACCTGGCTTGGGTCCTTGCTGGTGGGATAGAGAGGGGGAAATAAACCCCTCCCTGGCCGGAGCCCTGCCCCTGCCCCTGCCTGTTGCTGCTCTGGGGAGTAGAGGGGCAGGGCCAGCCTGGCTGGGTTGGAGCAGAGAGCCCAGCCCAGAGAGCATGCTGGGGGTCTCTGGTTTATCTTAAACCAGAAAGGGTCTGGTACAGCCATAGGTTTGAGCCAAATCAGTTAAGGTTCAGGCCAAATCAGTTAAGTCTGACACTACATTCAACCGGTTTCAGCTATTTTCAAACTGGTTTATGTGCACTGAACATCTGTTCTGTTACAGGTTTAAACCAGTTTCTGATCACTTAAACTGGTTTATGCGTAATGTCTGTCCCTAGCCCTTGGATTTTCTTGAGCTATATGGGTACCTATACACATGACTGATGTCTGCTTCGACAAATTAAAGTGCACTGGAGCAGACTTAATTAACTGAGTCTGCAGGAGTGAACTAATTAGTACACTCCAGCAGCCTTAACATTACATATATTCAGCATCCCTGTGCTTGAAAATGGCAGCAGGGGTGCTTTAAGTAAAGCTTGTCAAATGAGCTTGAATTAGAGCACCCCCACAACAATTTTGAAGCTCAGGATGCTGAATACATGAGATACTGTAATTATAGAGGCTCCAAAGAGCTGCTGTAATTAAACCACCCTGCCCATCCCAGAGAACATGTAGGGACACCCCGTATCTTTTATAGTACAATATGAGTGTTACAGGACTTTATATCAAATAGATACAAGTGTTGTGCATTAACATATCTAAGAGCAAGGAATGAACAGGAGAAGCAATTAAGAAAACTTGATCCCATATTACTGAGTACTTCTTCAGCCCCACAAAGATGCAAACGAACATGATGAAGGTAAAAGGGAATATATAGATAAGTGCTTCACTAGTCTAATTAAGTTAGATGCAATAGCAATGCATACCAATGCAATGTCGTAGCTGGCAGAGTGAATAAAACACTGTCATATGTTGGCTCTGGATTTAGCACCCAGAGGCATTCTTCTGGGTGAGGGCACATTTTCCAACCAATCACAACATTTGCATTTAATAGGAAAATGTATTAATACACAGTGATAACAGAAAAGAAGCCATACAAACAATCAAGCAATTCTGTATCTTTACTAAATCCTAGGGCTGTCATCAGATTCAAAGTGCATTTGGTCAAGATGCACTAAAAATCTTAACTAAGGTGTGGTAATTTTAACTCGGATGTGGAAATGACTGACAGTGAAGCAGAGGCAACGTCAAGATAAAGGATCTTTAACTGGAGAAAAATGTGTTGTGTTACATGTGATGATGTACCACATCATCTGCACCCCATGTTTCAAAATTTGAATAGATACATTAGTAGGAATTATTACCAGATAGTAAAACTGCAGAAGAAAGGATAGTTTGAATACTGGAGGAACATCAAAACAATTAAAAATAGAGGGTCATAAACACCTGTGGAGTGGACAGAAATTAACAGGAATCAGGGAGGTGATAATGAGCCATGAAGTCAATTGAGCCTCTCACTACTGTCTGAATGCAAATGCCACTGCCTTTCCAAGGCAGTTAGTTCTAAAGTTTGGAGCAGGAATCAAAGTGGGAGGGTGCACAGACTGTAGCACCAAACTCCCCCCATCCCACCCTCGGATCTACCCCTGCTTTCTAAGCACCTCAATAACTATACAAAACTCACTTTAAAGAATGGTGTCACGGCAGGGTCCTTGCGGAGGGCTGTGTGCTCCTTAAGGTCCCTCGCTCCATGTCAGGCTGGCCCAAGGCACCCTCTAATTCTCGCCCGCCACGTCTTGCTGGAATATATATGTGTACGTGGGAGTCTGC
>NW_005842087.1:914779-920920 GCF_000455745.1 Alligator sinensis | reverse complement strand
GGCCCCCCTGCCTCTCCAGTTGCTGGCAGGGAACTGCCAGCCTGGTCTTAGCCCTGGGCTTTATAAGGGCCAGGCCCTGCCCCCGACAGGCAGCTGGTTCCCCTTAGCTGCCCCGGCAACCCGCAGCTGGGCTCGTTACCCTGGCGACACTCAGCTGGGCTCGTTATGACCTGCCAGGGCTCTGTCTCTCTCTCTGGCAGTTTCTCCCCTCTAGGAGCAGAGCACCGAGGTGCTCTGCGACAAATGGACATCATGGATCTTGAAAACATTCTGTTTCTGATGTGACTCCTTCCTTTTTAATTACATTTGGTTTTCAAATTCATTTTCAAATTTCAATTTCAAAATTAAAAATTTTCAATTTCAAATTGAAATTCTACATTGTATTTTTATTCTGGTTTCTAGTATTGCATCTTGTGAGTTCAGATTTATTTCAGATTATGTCATAACATATATGTAAGGCACAAAATATATATTTCATGATATTTTAAAATTCTTTCAGTATAATGTCTCAAGTTCTTAATTATGGTATTTTTCTATCTGGTTTTGCAAGATTGAGAAGTAATTGTAATCCAAGGGTGCCAGTACACACCACAGGGTCTATAAAATTTAAACTTGTTTATTTTGGAGCATCGCATCAGTGTTTGCCTACAGTAGCTTAATATCTGAACTAATTAAGCCCGGTCTCCAACTGGATCTGCAGGACAGTGGGATGGTCCAATGCTTCCCCCAGGGCCTGGGCCCTCCCACCCCATGCCCTGACACACATCTGTGGAAGCGGAAAGTTGGAAAACAGCACAAGAAAAAACAAAGCAGAAGCGATTCTAAAGTGGAAGCAATTTGAAGGGGTGAACTACAAAGAAGTCACAGCTCCATCTGGTGAACAAAGAGGCTCATTGCACATATTTGAGTGCCTCTTTGTTTGCATGTAATGAATCCATGGATGCAGTGCTTTAATTCACAGCAAGGAAAGCTAAATGATGTGCAAGGAGTTTTACTTTAATGCTCCAGAAAGACTCTTAAAGCATCCAGAAAACTCACTCATGCAAACAATCATGCCATTTCAGTGCAAGAAAGGGCAAAAAACGTGGCATGTACAAATGCCCCAAATGTGTCAGAATGAATTAAAAGAGCTTCTTTACCACTCTATAGCTTTGCCGTTCTGTCCAAATGTTTGCAGTGGAGAAGGCAGGGTATCCCATTTCTCCTGTATCCTGATCTCATATCTTTCTACTAACAAGGTGTAAACTTAAAGATGAAGCAGAAGTTTTTTTGACTTTCAGTTATTTTGCAAAGTAATTATATGCATGCTTTTAGAAGAAAGAAGGTAGCTCATTTAAAAATATTTCATGCGGTAATTGTCTAATGCTGTATATAATATGCTAAGATGCAACCACATAGAACATTGTTTAACCTATAGTTAAACATAATCTAGCCCTCTTTCCAACATAGCCTCATTTTCAATGTCTCCAGAACATCATCTTTCATGGTAAGAGCACCAGAGATGGATTTTTTTTTTCCTGTTAACACATTAAAACACATTCTAGCAATAAGGAAGTGTCAGTTTAAACCTGTAAAATATTCTAGGTAACATGTAAATCCCTGTTTGGAGGCAATCCAAGGAGACATGACAATTGAAAATCAAAGCACTTAGATAGATAGAGCTACCTGGGTTTGCAATCAGATGTCTCAAAAGAGCTGTTGGGCCTGAGGCAATATTCAGTTAAAAACTGCAAACTTTGCATGGACTTCACAGGCAGGGATTAGCAGAACTTTTTGTCTAGTAGGCATCCTCTTTATTTATATCTGAATTTCTTTGCTGTGCCTTCCTCTTACTCGCACAAAATTTTCTGATAATACTGCCTTACTTTCTCAGCATGTCTTTGGAGGAGTCAAGCTGGTCTGTCTTTTATTGTCTTTGTAAGTCCGTACTTTTTAATAATGTCTATCATCTTTTGTACTCCCCAAGCAAAGGTTTTCTAACAGAAAGTAAAAAAGGGGGGGAGAGAGGGGAATAAATCCTCTCGTCCTTTAAAATGTGGATTAAATAAGAATGAGTACATTAATATCTGCCTGACTCTCTGAATTGCCTGAAACAATGAAGGTTCACTTCAGTTTATTTTTATGCCAATTTTTAACTATTTCACTGTTGATCAGAGGCAAGAAAGGAAAAACTATTCTCACAGTAGACTATTTAGTATAGATGCAATCTCATTCTGCTATTAGCCACAGTTTGAGCTTGGGTATAAAGCAAGTTAGGAAGAGTCACTGCTCTTTTTTTTCCCCCACAGTCGTTCTGTTTAACTGTCAATAAACCTTCATGGAGAAACTATGGTCTTATTGGGCATATGTCCTCTTATAGCATCAGAATCCAGAGCAAGTTGATAAACAGGATAAGGATTCAATGGGCATGAAGGGTAGATAGCAAGAGGAGTTTAAGAGCATTTATTATACACATGCTTGAGAAGTGGTGCAGTTTGGGGTGGAGAAGGACTAGCTCAAAATAGTAGCTGATTTTGAAATGTTTCAGGAATTTTAAACAGATCTAAAGTAGCCTGCACATCCAGACTCATGGGGCGTGTTCCCTAACGTTCAACAAGCTTTAGCTAAAGTGCCCTGCCACCATTTTTCAGTGTGGGGACACTGATACACACGACACTGGAGTCTTTTTGAGTTAGAGAACATCAGAATTCTCTAAATCTGTCCTAGGAAGGAGAATGAGGTTTATCATCACAGTCCTGAAAAAAACTATTAAAACTAGTGGCTCTAAATACTGTTTTGGACCATACAGCTAAGTAAAATACAAGTTTTTCCTCTGCCTGTTATGACTATGACACATTCCTGCAGATGGCTAAAGTAAAATTTAAGAAAGGAATATTAAGTCTTATTACTTTTGCTTGCCTCGTATAATGGAGAGGGGAAACAAATGAAGTAAGGAAGCTGTTCTCCAGAGGAAATAAAAATGACTATTAATTCTCCAGCCAGCTAAAATCAAAGTTTTTCTTTTGTCTGACAAAAACAGTGTTTGTATCCTTAACCTTGTGCACGTTTGCATTTTTGTCTATTCGGCTCCTAGCTATCAGAGACGTTACTTGGGATCACTACATGGAAGTGGCTCTCATCAGTCCCCTAAAGCAAGGTAAAGAATAGTGTTAAAGTGTATTGAATCCCCTGGGGAATGGATGTAACTCACAATCTTTTAGTGATGACAAATGTGGGATAGTCATAAAAGGCTCAGAGCGAATTTCAGAGAGTGAACTTTTACTTTCATGCAAAACTAGCTTTTATTTCTAGTTTATTGTAACCCTTTTTTCTGCATTGGTGAAATAAAAAGGAAAATGACAATTACCTGTGTTTTCATTAGAAATATACAACATCAACAGGGATGAACGATCATTTTCTTCTTACAGGTGCACCCATCCAACTTTCAATCGAGGAATATATCCTGTCTTTAAATAATTTGGTCAGTAAGATAAATAGGTTATTCTGACAGCCAAAGCTCAGCATGGATTCCCGACTACCTTGCCATGAAAACGTACATTTAGAAAAAATGTTTGAAAGTCTTAAAGTCAGTAACTCATTGTAATTACATTACACTCACCAACTCCTAGATTACCACATAAAACATAAGCTAATAAGATTTAACTAAATGATCCACAAAATACTTGTCAGACTCTTACAAATTCAGTGTTTTTTTTTAATCATCCATTTATCCACATAGTAGCACATTTATCCACATAGTAGCACATAGTAGCAATGATTAGCATTATTCTGAGAATTTAAAATAAACATTAGGAAGGGTGTGAATTGAAAAGCTCAAAATAAAGTAAACTACCAAATTATCCATAGTTAATAGAGAATAAACCTCTCTATGTCCTGCAGCTAAGCATCACTGTGCCATATATTGTGTAACAAAAGTAATGAAATCATATCCTCTAGGGCATGATTTGAGTGCTGCAGGATTTGGAAGTGGTGTCTCATATATAATAGTGTGAAACTGGTTATGCACATTACAATAACTGTTTTGCATGTAGATTTATAACTTTGGTTTAAACTTAAGCTCTGAAGGTGTTTTGCAAGCATCAGTTAACCTTCACAACATCTAGGAATGAATGTAAAATTATAACCATTTAATAAATAGGCTCATAAAACTAAAAGTTTGATCATGCCAGGCTGAAATGATTTCCTGGTGCCTGACAACTCACAGGTTTGGGCCACATTTAACTAGCAGAGGTGGTTCTATCACTGACCTCTGAGTAGGAGTCCTTAAAGAAAAACTTCCAGACTGATTCATGTTAAACATGGTCTCAGAAAATATGGATTTCTATCCCATTTCCTGTATTAACTATTAATTCCAGATGTTAATTCCTATGTCCTTCAATGTGTTAACAGCCTTGTTTATCCCTACTGATCCTTTCAAGCCACCTTTTGCCTCTTTTAGATGTGTTCCTTCCCTATGTTCCTTTGTATTTAAGTTCCACTTTATTTTAAGCCCGTTCTTTCTGCAAGTCCATTCATAGCATCTGTCTAAGTAGGCTATCACCTATAAAATCTTATGCTTCTCTCAACTAGTTAGTGCCTAAGGGTGGTATGTGAAAGCACCCTAAAGTGTCACCTTATACCTGTTTCACTTGCAAAATCTCTACAGTGTATCAGTAGCTATGTCCTTAGTCATGATCCCATTTCTTTTTAAATACAGTGGAGAATGAAGGAGTTTGTGCATTCATTTTCAGTGTGATACAATTCTGCATAAACACAGAGAATTAAATCAAAAGAGATTGGTAAGGAAAAATATACAGGAAATGTCCTTAATTAAGAGCTCCCAAGTAGTTAAAAACAGCTGAATCAGTATTTTTGTGGGAGCAGTTTACCTGGCTTCATCCAGGAAGGTGTGGTTTGTTTTCCCCAAGCAGAAACCTAGGAACAAAGGACAATGCTGAACTGCTGTAAACGTGGGTGGGAAAAGAGAGGGAATTGAATGAGTGTCAACAGGCTGCCCAAAGCCTGTCAATATGGGTGCCTATAGATGTGCTTAATCACATTTCATTTAGAATGTGTTGGAGAAGACTTAACTAATCAAGTCTGCTCCATGTTCTAATTAGAATGCTCTAGTGTATCCACCGTGTCACATATATTAAGCCCCTGTGCATTTCAAAATGGCCAAGGGGATGCTTTATCTAAACCTTGTCAAATGAGCTTGAGATAAAGCATCCTGCAGCCATTTTGAAATGTGCAGGGGCTTAATACGCATGACAGTGAGCTGTTTTAATTTTAGCAGCTGTCCAGAAACCACTCTAATTAAAACACCCCTCTCCCGCCCCTGAGCATATATGTATAGGCAGCCTATGAGCTAACACATATTGAGAAGAGTAGGGAAGGGAGACAGGGGTATGGGGAGACATAACGTTTAGAAGATTCTGAATACACTTTAAACAACAAGACCACATATAGATAAGTGTGCATGTGCAGTTTGCAATGCTGCAGATCTGTCTGCAGAACTGGAAACCACACGTCATAAATGCAGGTATTTACTGCACTGCTAATTTGCAGCACAGCAGTTTATTTTGACATGGAGAGATCCTGATGTAAAAAAACACCCTTGTCAGAAAAAAGTGGGGCATTGACATGGCAGTAGTATGCATTGCCTGAAACCAGAGCTTGGCTGGCTAGAGCCAAGCTCTAGCTGCTTGCAAGGCTCTGCACATGCAGATTGCCACTGCTGGAGCCCCAGGAGGCCCCCAGAATCCCAGGTAAGGCTGCTGAGGCTGTCAGGTTTGACCTAGAAACCACTATACAAAGCCCAAGCAAAAGTCTCTGTTATGTAACTAATGCCCATCTCCAATGATAAGGAGGAGACAGTCTTAGATAAAGGAGGCTTGAAAACAAAAGCAGAATCAGAGGACTAGGGCAAAGAGCTAATTTAAATACTAAAAATCACACCCCTAGGTGGGGAGAAAGTATGCTAATGAAACATACATGTATGTAAATGAGATACATAGCTAAAACACAGGTATAGAGACATGCTCAGTAAAGAACTCCTTGCGTCACTCCCTTATAACCAATTAGCAAACAAGAATGCTTATGAAGGTCCAATACTCCTGTATAAAAAATGCTTAGAATTAAGAATCTGTGTGCTTGTTACAT
>NW_005842087.1:905625-909883 GCF_000455745.1 Alligator sinensis | reverse complement strand
ATTTTTGACCCTCAGGAAAATGTCTGGAATCATCTGGCTTAGACTTGTCCTGGTTAACTTCCTGGCTTCCCAATTTTGGATGGTTGAAACAGTTATTTAGTATGGTTGTTTTATTTTGTGTTATAGGGATTATGGCCTGTTGCTGTATATAATGTTTACCTGTCTTCTTATCTATCTTCAGGCCTAAGGTGAATCAAATGATTTTGCAAATGAAGAAAGCTGAGAATACTAGATTTGTGTTGAAACAAATTGAGTGGAGCAATTATAATAAAAATAATTAAAAATGCTCCAGAGAGGGGAATGTCAGGTTTGACCTAGAAACCACTACACAAAGCCCACCCCTAGGTGGGGAGAAGGTATGCTAATGAAACATACATGTATGTAAATGAGATACATAGCTAAAACACAGGTATAGAGACATGCTCAGTAAAGAACTCCTTGTGTCACTCCCTTATAACCAATTAGCAAACAAGAATGCTTATGAAGGTCCAATACTCCTGTATAAAAGATGCTTAGAATTAAGAATCGGTGTGCTTGTTACGTGAAATTATTCCTCTTGCACCTTGTATTGTTAGCAATAAATCTTCTTTATACTTTCACCCCTGGTATCTTTATTGGCCTTTGCATACCAGGCACGATCCCAGACTTGAGCTGGGGCTCAACAAGGCCAGCCCAGATCCTGGTCCTAGCCTCCTCTATCTCACCCAGAGCAACTTGCCATGCACCAGGGTGCATGTGCAGGGGCATTCCCTGGGGACAACTTGCAGCGGCACAAATATGGAGAAGGACCAGCTCAAAATAGTACTTAATTTTCCCAGTGTGATTTTGAAATGTTTCAGGGATTTTAAACAGGTCTAAAGTGGCCTGCACATCTAAACTAATGGGGTGTATCCTCGTAACCAGGAATGTGTGTTCCCTGGGGACAGCTAGCAGCGGCACATATTTGTATTTGTGCCACTGCTAGCTGTCCCCAGGGAATGCACATTCTTACTTATGGGGATATGTCCCATGAGTGTAGATGTGCAGGCCACTTTAGACCTATTTAAAATTGCTGAAACATTTGAAAATCACACTGGGAACAACAAGTACTATTTTGAGTTGGTCCTCCTCCATCCCTAACTGCACCACTCCTCAGTCCTCCCCAACCCATGCTGGGCAATGGGGCTGCTCTGGGATGCAACCAGGACTCTGCTGCTCAAAGATCTATTGCCCTCAGAGACCACAGTCCGCAGGGGTGGGGAAGCAGAAGGTCTCCATCAGTTTCGTTTTCCTGCTGGGGATCATGGGTAGAGAATTCAGGTTTATTTGGAGGGGGTAGAGAGGTAGCCCAATTCTGAAGGGGAAGCTTTGTGGCCTCCTGCTTATGATGACTTGAGTGGGTGGTTGTGCTTGTAACTATAAACACCTGTCAACTCCTGGGTGGTGGTGGTGGAGAAATGCAGCCATTGCACAATGGTCACTTAATAGAACAGAATGGCTGTCAACACTAGGCTCAATGTAAAGTGAATTAACTCATTAACTGTTAATTGTTCCTCATCCTCTGCTGCACTCTTGCAGCCAGCCCTGCCATAAAGGTTCCACCCTGCACATAAGAGTAAAAACTCATGTAAAAACTCTTGAAGGTATTGAATTTAAAGGAAGAGGAGGTACAGTGTATATGTAATTTAGATTTCTTCTGTTTTCCCTGCCTTGGATTTTCTCTGTGTGTACAGAGGCAATAAATCTAACTGTCATCTCAGTTACATGGGTTATCTTTCTGAGTTATTCTTTATATACACAAGTTTGAGATTAGAATCAGGCCTAGTAACTTGAAAAAAATATTTTATCTTTTTAATGCTTTATAAGTTTAAGTGTGGAAACTAATACATATTAATGAATGAAACAGAATACATCATTTTTTTGAGGTTTGGAAATGGCCTCCATGAAATTTTTAAATGCTGCCACCCAAAGGAGCCAGTAGATCTCAGCTAACACTGGCTCACAGCCTGCTGTGCTTAATAATTTTGACATGGTTGATTTTTTTATACAAAAAATTGACACAAAGTATTTACCATATTATTCTGAGATAACAGGGTTACTATTATGTCTTGCTGAATGAATGTGTAATTTTAATACAGTGACTATGAAATATTGCATGGTACTCCCATACTTTGCATTGCTGTTGTGCTGGAGGTTTTATATTTAAGTTTCTTTATACAAAAGAATGGCACAAATGGACAGTGAAGGGATTTCATCTGTAGCAGGGCTTTTATCAACTCTCAGCACACCTTTTGCCTACCCACTTTCAAATGTCACTAGTTTCCAATTCAAATGGAGGCATGCTCTAATGAGTTATTACTAATACTTAGGGTGCATACAGATTTTACACTTAGAAGTTCAGAGGTTAGATCAGGTAAAAAATAGCCACCCAATCTAACTCTGCAATTCCTTACTTGAACTGTACAGATTGTCCTGGGATCTGATCTACAATCATGTGGTTTACTTTAAACCATGTGCTGGTAAAATGGGTGCTGGTTTTACAGGCATTTGCTGATACTGGGAGCCCAACCAAAGTAGTCAGGGTGGGGGCAGAGGTGGGCAGGATTGGAAGGGGGCTAATGGGGTCCACAGGAGGGGTTAATGGTGTTTACAGGGTGATTTGGGAGGATTGGGAGGCTAGCATGGTGTATGGGGGGAGGGGTTGGCTGAGTCTGTGTTGGAAGATTTGTGGGAATGATGAACCTCTACAATCCCATCAACCTGGTGCTGGTTTTATAGGTGATCACCAGTGCTGGGAGGCTGAGTAGGGGAGCAGTGGGAAGGAACAGGGAGGCTGTAGGCATCCATAGGGGGAAGGGGTCTAGGGAGTTTTGGTAGGATTGGGGAGCTAGCGGGGTCTGTAGAGGGGTTAGCAGGATCTGAGAGGCTCTCCCCCCTCAAGCCAAGGGTTATTTTTAACCCCCTTATTCCCTTCCCCACCCCCCAGATTTACAACCCCTCTGTAGACCACCCCCTACCCTACCCAATCCCACCCACTCCTCCTCTCACTGCTACTTACTTTGATCAGGCTCGAAGCACTGTCAAATGCCTATGTAAAATCAGCATTGGGGGTCATTTGCAGTTGGGGGGGCAGTTTGGTGGGCTTATGGAGAGTAGCTGGTTTGCAGCTGGGGTTGTCCCTCTGGAATTGGAGGGAGGCGTTGTGGGCTAAAAATAGCCCAGTGGTGGGGTGGGTATATAGGAAAAGCACAGCCCTGGCACTGGGGAAAGTCACTGAGCTTGTCCATCCCAGGGCTGTGCTCCAGATGTGTACAGATGTTAAATTAGATCAACCCAACCCATGCCCAATCTAACTCAGTCCTCCTTTCAGGAGGACTGAGCTGGACTGACCCAGCCATTTTTGGACTAGTCTAACCTTTGGAACATCTGTACATTTTGACACTTAGATCAACCTAACTAGGGATCTAAGAGCACGTTTATACGTCGCCCTATAGCAACATTGTTACTGTGCCGTGCTTTAGTACTTCCAAAAGGCTTTTTAGAAGTACTAAAGCATGGTGCAGTAACTGCCCATACTGTGTCATGTGTGCAGAAAATGGGTAGTTTTTGCTACTACTTTGCCATAGCGGTATGCTAAAACGGGGGGAGCACACCGCTATGGTAAAGTAGCTGCTGGTCACACACAGACTCACATGATTGCTACATCCCCACAGCGCATCATACGGTGATGTAGGACATGACTATGGCAACACAGGGTGATGTGTAGACATGCTCTAAGTGTAAAGAACACACATGAGCAAACTAAGTTAGATTGGGAGGCCATATTTTACCCAATTTAACGTCCTAAACATCTGTATGTACCCTTAGTTATCTATCTTCCTTGCTCTAGTTATGGATTTTAATAAAGAAAATTCCACTTGGTTATTCTTTGTTCTTTAGACATAGCATCCACGGAAAGGGGTAGAGTTTGTAAGAGTCCATTCATGTTTTGTAGTTGTTTATAGGAGAATTAGAAAAAAAAAAGAAATATAGTGGTTGGTTCTTTATTCAGACAATGCAAAAAAGAAGTTTATATCAGAAATGAGTACTACAGATCCAAAAAAGAAAAGTGTATGTGTGTATGGAGTGTGTGGGGGTGGGGGGAGATACTGAATCTTTTTGCCAGTCCCACTCCCACCCTCCTCTTTCTACAATGTGTTTAGATCACATTGCAGGCCTCCAATACAGGAAGTCTTCCATCTGTAGTCTGACAATTTTCTAGTCTTGATTTGTGAGCCAT
>NW_005842087.1:894929-905615 GCF_000455745.1 Alligator sinensis | reverse complement strand
TTCCCTACTAACTCATAAACCATGAGAAGCCTGAAAGGAGAGACAAGTAGTCTGCAGACTAGTTCATAGAAGAGCATTACAAAGGAACCTGGGAAGCATCTTGGAGATAAGCTTAAGAAATAAAAAGCATGATGTGGATGACTTTTCAAACTATAAGGTATGATATGGATGAGGAAAGGTGGATCATGTTGCTTAGACTGTTTGAGGGTGACCCGTATGTATCAGCATAGATGTATGCTATCAGACACCTAGAAGCACTTCATACTGCTTTTGAAACAGATAGGATGAAGGGTTCTATTGTAGAAAGGGAGGAAAGAAGACCTGGGAAACTACAGGCCAATCAGTTTGACCTCAATCCCTGGGAAGATCTTGGAAAAAAATATCAAAGAAACCATTCTTGACAGGCTAACAGAAGACAACATTCTGATGGATAGCCAGCACGGATTTGTTGCGGGTAGGTCTTGCCTTAGCAATCTCATTTCCTTCTATGACCAGGTGATATATCACTTGGACAAAAGGGAAGAGGTTGATATCATATATTTGGACCTTAAAAAGTCTTTAACCTAGTGTTCCAGGATGTCCTCATGGAAAAAATTGGGCAACTGAGGCCACAGTCTGATGACTGGGGAACTGGCTCTGAGGTTGGACCCAGAGAGTGGTAGTTGATGGAACTGAATCAACACAGCACTGTGTGACTAGTGGTATCCCCCAAGGCTCCATTCTCAGACCTGTACTCTTAATATCTTTATAAATGATCTGGACATTGGTGTCAGAACCAGACTGGCTAAGTTTGATGATGACACTAAACTTTGGGGAAGAGTATCCACACTTTAGGATAGGCTAGTGATCCAGGCTGACCTTGATAGGCTTGCAAGGTGGGCAGATGAAAACCTGGTGATATTTAATACAGAGAAATGCAAGGCCCTCCACCTCGGGGAGTGAGTGAGTGAGTGAGGGGGGGGGGGGGGGGAACCTGCATCACACTTTTAGGCTTGGCAATGTTACAATCACTAGCATCATGACCAAAAGACACTTGGGAGTCATGATTGACCACAAGATGAACATGAACCACCAATGAGATACCACAGCTGGCAAAGTGAAAAAAACCCGGCTTGCATCTACCGATGCATCTTGAGCAAGACCCAGGATGTCATCCTCCCCCTTTACTTGGCCTTGGTGAGGCCACAGCTGGAGTACTGCATCCAATTCTGGGCTCCACAATTCAGGAAGGATGTGGAGAAGCTTAAAAGAGTTCAGAGGAGAACCACATGCATGATCAGAAGGCAAGAGAAGAGGCTTTATGAAGAGAGGCTGCGAGCTATGGAACTTTTCAGCCTGGAGAAGCACAGGCTCAGGGGTGACTTGGTGGCAACCTATAAGTAAATAAGTGATGTGCATCAGGATCTGGGGGAGCACCTGTTCACAACGGCACCCCAAGGGATGACAGGGTCCAAAGGTCACAAACTGCTGCAAGACCATTTTAGGCTGGACATAAGGAAACACTTATTTACTGTCTGAGTCTGTAAAGCCTAGAACAGACTACCCACAAATGTGGTGCAAGCATCTACTCTGGACACTTCTAAGAAACATTTAGATGTTTATATTGCTGGGATCCTTTGACCCTAGCTGATTTCCTTCCCTTTGGGCAGAGGCCTGGACCCGATGATCTTACTAGGTTCCTTCCAGCCCTAATGTCTATGAAATCTATGAAATCTATCTATATAATGATCATTTAAAATTAATCCATGATGGTCCAGGAAAAATGCAAGAGGAAAGGATATTTTGGGTAATATCTTTTATTGTGCTAGCTGTATAACTGAGATGGGCAAGACAAGCTTCTGGAGACCTGAAAAATAGTACGGTGGTACTAAAGCTTGTCTATGTTCCTCCCAACTATACAGTTGGTCCAATAAAAGATACCATCCTCAAATATTCTTGTCTCTCACAATTAAGACTAAGGAGATTTGTAAGAGTTTGGTGCACTCAAATAAGGGTACACTTATTTAGCAGTCCTCTGTAAAACAGAGATTTTTTTGGTGACAATTTTAAATATATATATTTACAATTAATTTCTTTTCTTTTCTTGCTATAACATTAGCATAAACATTTGCAACTGTTACCTAAAAGACTTTTGGATGCCTGCCTCAGTTCTCTGTGTGAAATTATTCTTGCATGGCATTTGTAATTGTTTCTGTCAGGAAAATGGAAACCTTGCACATATTTAGTAATGTACCTTGGACAGCATGTAACCTTGGAGATATGTGTAATGTACCTTTGGATAATGGAACTCTGCAGATAGTTCCTAAAATACTGTTTTTTTTTCTCATGATAGCTAAATTCTTTCCAGAGGTAATATTTGCCCTTGGCAAAATAAATTTTTGCTACAATACTGTTTATAAACAGCATAGGAAACGAGAAATCATTCAGAACTGTCACAATGTCTGACTATAAAACTTTCTGCCATTCATGCATGGCAGAAGGTTGTACTTAGCCAAAAACTTTTAGATTACAAAAGTATGTCTAAAAGGGAAACACAACTTTGGCCTTTATCTTTCACATTTACATCTGAAAATGGCATTTCTCTACCATCCTCCTTCAAATCTTTATCAAAACATGTAACTCACAGGTTTGGAAATAAAAGTGAATTCATATTAGTAGCAATTTTCAAAGGGTCTTCCTGGGCTTAGGTCTGATTGGAAATTTAAGCCTATATTTTTATTTAATGGAAAACCTATATAATGTTTTATGTCTGGGATACATTCATGTAAATATTGCATTGAAGAGTGCTTCTAGGGCTGATATTGTATCTTTATTTTTTTTTCTTTCTTTCTGAACTTGGTGCTTTAATAAACACCTTAGTTCCATCTCGGGAGTAACTTGAGCACTTTGAAAGGAAATGGGATTTGGGCTTTAAAGACGGGTAGGTGCTTTTGAAAATGTTACCCTAACAATATATAAAGGTAAAACTGACATGATCTGATACATAGTTATCTCATTGGCCAGAAAAGGTAGAAGACATTAAAGAAAAGAAAAGGAAATTAATTGAAGGAGGTAAGCAAGCGTTTATCAGGACCACTGGAACAATTAAATTATGCACTAAACTTTTCTTCTGCTAATTCTCTATTGAAATCTCTTCCTAGCCACCTATCACAGGGAAAGAGGTACACGTAGGGACATGTTACATTGCTGTATGGCACGCTACAGTGATGTAGCAATCACCCAGGTCTGCACGTGATCAGCAGCTATGTCACTGTCGCGGCACGCTCCCCCAGTATAGCACCCTATTACAGTGATATAACAGCAAAATCTAACCATGTGCTGCATGCACAGTGCAGTAACCACCCTTACTGCTCCATGCTTTACTACTTCCAAAAGGAAGTACTAAAGCATGGTGCCATAGTAACATCACCATACAGTGATTTGTAGATGCACCCATAGTCACTGAAATTTATGGTATTGCTACAAAGCTGGCATATTCTTGACATTTTGGCCATTTGTCCATTTTGACATCCCTGAATTCTATGGGCTGGCTGTACTCTTAAGGGAAACAATAAGTCATACTCAGAGAAGACTCATGAGCATGAATGAATCTTTGACCAAGAACTGGCAACCTTTGTGCCTATATCAAGACCAAGTACTAAAGTGCATGTTAAATTGCTTATGGTACTCTGGACAGCATAGGGGGAGGTTGGGGGAATGGAAGAAGAGAAGTGAGACCTTACCTCCTAAAACAGGAGCTGCTACCACTTCCTCAGAGCCAGTTCCACAAATGTGGGCCATTGCTGATGTGCCAGTGGTGGCTCAGGCTCTCAGTGGACTATCATTCTGATACCCCTCTCTAAAATGGTGCCCAAAGGTGCTTCCCTATTAACCCCTCAGATCCCTCCCTACCTCTGAGTTACACTACTGCTAAATTGGTGTAAAGTGGATTAAAGGTAAATGGTAATCAGGATTCACTAGGTCTACATACTAGATCATTCAGGACAATGTTTGTTTAAAAACAAATAATTTATTTTTTTTGAGCTTTCTACACAGCATTTTGGTACCCTGGCTGCAGATTTTATCCCCATGTTTCCAAGAGCCTTGTAACACCTTACACTGTGAGTTGCACAGTATTAGTGCTAGCTTGGGGTTTGAAGCAATTGCACCATTAGTCTAGGAACCTTCTCTGACTGCCCCCAACCTGCTCAGCTATGACTTGTCACTAGAGGCCTGGTGGGCAGGAGCAGGACTAGAAGCTGTAGCTTTGAGTTGCCATTTAGGAGGACTGTTGAACCAGGAGACACTTCTATCTCTGCTCTATGGGTGGGCATGTGACAGATCCTGGAATACTGGAGGACTTCAACTTGGGTGGCACATCTTTGGGGAGTGGCGATACCTTAATAAAAGAGAACCTGGGTAGTACAGATAAAAAATAATCCTATCCTTGAATGGTGCGACTTTGAGTATAATGAGTATTTAAAACCACTTTAAGGTGTTAATGTGCGAAAAATATAGGAATTAGAAGCTCCAGGAGACACCCAGAATTGCCATGTAACAAGGCTGCAATATGCTGCCTATTCTTAAATTTGACAGGTTGTCTGTTTTTTGACCGCAGTCCTTTCCCCACCCAACAGTAGTCATCTTCCAGAACTACTGCTTTAGACCCAACATGTTATCTTAAATCCATCTTATAAACCTCTTGACATGCAAATTCTCTGTCAGAGAGCATATATTTCTGAATATAATGCAAATACAAAGTTACACTTAATATTAAGGGTGCATTGTATAAAGTATTTATAAAAGATTAATGAATATTTAATATGTCTACATGATTACAGTCAACCTAGTGATGTGCTGGAAAATTGGGCAAGCATTTACTAAAGTTATTAAATGAACTATCAAGCCCCGCTGCTAATTATTTATTAACCTTTTAAATAAAAAGTGTATGAAGAATGCTCAATAAATTCTACTTTTATTTAAAAATCTAATATATTTTTTGTTGAACAAGGCTTTGATTGTTAGCATATTTTTTTTAATTCCTATGGTAGGATTAGAAAAGAGTAAGTGTTAATCAGTTAAACATTTATAAATAAAAACACTGTATAATAAATAATTATGGTGCTTGGATTATTTAATAAGGAAGCCAGTTAAGACACTAAAAAAAAAATGGATAAATGAATAAATAAATAACAGAAATAGAAAATACCTTTTGTCTACTCTCTGATCTGATTCCAAGCTAGAGTTAACCTTCAGGTTTACTGAAGGCTGTTTCCTTAGTAGCTCTCATTTTGTGTATATTTCCATTTCCAGTGTTTAAAATTAGTAACTTTATAATGTTTCAGGTTAACAGTATTGTTCCATGTTTAAAATATTTTTTGTTCACGTGTGCACCTAAAGTGGTCATAATTTATGATTGCGGCTTATTGGTGTTTCAGCAATGCAAAGAATAAATCTCCTACTTATTTGCAGATGTGTTACAGCACAGGTAATGGTCACCTCCTCCTGGTCTATGTCTTATCAAAAAAAACCCCACTGAATAGAATGAAAGGATTTCCTTGATTTCAAAAGGCTTTATAACAGCACCTATGCCTATTCAAATCTCCCTCAGCTGTTATAGAATATCCATTCACAGTCCAAGCTCTCTATCAAGAATAGAAGTTCTAGAAGAAGTTCAAATTATTACAGTCCATGATGAGGATTTTAGAAATTAGGATACCTATTCGTTAAAAGCTTGGAAAATTAAAAACTTTTTTAAGAAAGGCTTATTTTGTATGGGTGTAGGTTGTAGCCATGTTGGTCTAAGGATATATGCATACCAGAGCAGACTCTGGCTTCTTTACTTTTCATTCCATCCAGGAAGAGCACACACCAACTGCTGAAACTTCCTTAGCCTGACGAAGGGTTTTTGAACCCAAAAGCTTGCTTAATAATTGTTTTCCAACTATTTAAGTTGGTCTAATAAAAGATATCAGATTCACCCAAAGTACCTTGTCTGCTTATATTATATTTCATTTGAAGTCATAGTGGCCTTTATACTGACTTCAATAGGCTTAAGATCAAACATGGTAAACTCTGGCTAATTTGCCTATGGGGTACTTTTACCACTGTTTGGCATTGTCCGGATTGTCTGCCATCTTCCCCCTAATTATGAACTCCTGATATTAGTCATACTGAACAATTCACTAACATACCCTCAGAGTGGCAAATTAATAACTGGGTTCTGTTTGGTGATAAACACCTATTAGTTTAACATGCCTTTCCCACCTGAAAATCAGTCCTGCCAACCTGGGATTGGTGACTTGAGTCCTTGTTGGGCATGACCAATGCTATGAGTAGGCGTGACAGGATTTGATTGTTATTGATAAATGTTGATAAATGGGAATTTTGCCTGACACTCACAGAACAACGGAAAAATATTTCCATTGGTAATCATCAAAATTTAGAGAAAGGGGATGTAAGAAAACAAATCTGGGATGGAGGTAAGGAAATCCAGGGTAAGCGTCGCACAGACAACTGCTACAGTCAAGGTTGGAGGAGTCCCAGCTGCAATGTATGTGCACTGCTCCTCTGGTAATTGCTCAGGCAGAAGTTGTAGGAGCTGGGGTCTGTGCTGGCAGGGCTGTGCTGGGAGGTGGAGTTGGAGGGACAGGGCTGTTGTAGCGGGGAGCCTGGGAGCCCAGTGCAGCCGACAGCTCGCTCTGCCCAGGTCCCAGTCGAGGATGGGGCACCAAACTCTGGCAATCCCAGCTTTGCCCCTGCATGATTAAGGCAGGGGCCAAACTTCTGCCAAGCCTGACCTGTCCCCTTCATGCTCAGGTATGCTTTATTGATTTATGGATATTTACTTTTTATATTTTAACGTGATTTTATAAATCTTTTAATAGCATACTGTCATTACTAAATTGTGTTCCCCCCAGGCTCCTAATTTTGTTCATCCCTGAAATATTTTACTCAACAACAACAACAAAAAGATAAAAATGGATAATGCCCCCCTGCACAATACTTAAAAACAAACATTGATTTTAGCCATTGACATTATTAAAAAAAAAAAGTTGAAATCTGCTAAGACTAGCTATGAGTTATCTAGCTTTCTATGAATATCAATGGGTTAAAAAATAATCCTTCAAAACTCAGAAAAGGACCATGGCAGCAATGGTAAGGAACCTGGTAAGGAACATGACAAAATGTGGAAGGTAATTTATAGGTATGCAATTTATAGTTAGAGGCAGAGATCATAGAAAAATGCATTACTATGTCTCCTGGGAGAAAAACCCATAACATTAAAGAAGCGACATTAAAAAGAACAAACAACAAAAAAGCAGTGTGTGAGGAAAGCTAATCAAGATTAAGTCACAGTCTGTGCTGATACTGGGAGTTAAAAGTATTATCATAAACTAAGAACAAATCTTATAGGAGAATCTGGCCTGCATACCTGTACTGTTCTGATTTAATTTTGTTACTGATTCCTTGGTGATACAAAGTCAATTTCTGCCCCCCACCCCCAAACCAGAATTGACTGCACAGTTCATAGACTGCAAAAGGGATTTTAAAGTAGAAAGTATACTGAGTCCTTATGGAGAACATAAAATGGTGGATACCAGAATAGTACTATTGAAACTTGTGCATGGTGCATATAGATTAGGAACAAAATTCCAATTCCTTAGTATTTTAGATTAAAAACTTGTTTACTCATTGGTCTTTTACTAGGTAAGTTTCCAAAATAGACTTTTCTAATATGTTTCCTGAACAAATTTAATTAAGAAAAAAGCAGATGCCTAAAACAGAAACTGCCATGAACCGAGAAACACCTGAGTTTGCTAAAGCCATTCAAGCCACCTTCAATGAGCACTTCATCAGTCATAGGAAATTTGTGTGCAAGTTAATGTTATTAGATGCCATGGATTCCTGTATATACTCTGAGTTTTAAGTAGATTCAATTATTTCTGGTTGTTTTTTGCTGATTCCCTAATAATTGTTTTAGTCTGTTTCTAGGACTAACCACACTTTTTCACTAGATAGTGAGTACTTTCTTGGATAATTTGGACCCTAAAAATAAAATATTCACAGTAAGAATCTTAAAACACTTTACTCGTTTTTGTTCTGTTTTGGTTTTATTTCAAGATTAAGTTATTTTGTCATACAGCTTTTGATTCAGCCAGTCGAACAACTTTAGGGCCAGGTACAGACGTTACACTTTTATTAGTATAAGTGGTCAGAAATTGGCCTTTACCTGTAACAGGACAGAAGTTCAGCACAAACAATTAGTCTATACTCATAATAGAACAGAAATCTGGTACACAGAGTGCACCTCTACACATGCTCATTTACTGCACAGTAACCAAAATTACTGCACACTACAGGCGCATGTCTACACGTGCATACCTGTACTGCACAGTATATATGGCAACTTACATCATCATGAGCATAAATTTGATTCCTGCATGATGCAGGAATCAAATTTATGACTGATTAGTTACTGCACAGTAATGCACATGTAGATGCTTTACTGCAATGTAACACTGTGTTTGTGGACTGTCTTGGGACTAACTTTAGTTCCAAATCAGTCTACACACAACAATAATGCACTTTAATCCCTGCACATGTAGATGCTGGCCTATTCCCATTTACTGTGCAGTGAATTTAAGTTGTCGTAAATGCATGTGTAGACATGCCCATGGACTGGTTTAAAAAGAGTGAAACTCAGTCTAAGATTTGCACGCCCACCCCACCCAAGGCAAATGTGTGTTCTATTCACTACTGATCTAAACTACACTGGTTACAGAAAACTGAATACTGTAACTTAGATCAATTCTGTATTGGGTTTTTTGAATATCTGTACTTAGCCTAGATGACCCTTAAACCTACTTAACTAAAGGCACAACTTAAATGGCGCATGTACATGAGATATCTACTGTGGAGCTGCCTAATTAACTCCACAGTAACGTCTCAACGTCTAAAGGTATGGCCCTATTAGGTCACAGAAAAATAATTAACCCTACCGCAGAATTAAATACAAGTACTATCCTGCTGTAGAGTTTTTTCATGTCTAGCAATGCACATGTAGACACTGATCTGACTGGCTGGGGCATGAGGGTGCTTTGGTGTGGGGGCAGCCTGCTGACTAGTACCCCAGCCAGCTCCTCTGCAGCATGTTGTGCTGGGTCAGAGCAGCCCTAGGCTGGCAGGCTGACTACTCAGGCCCCCTGCCAGCTGGGGCTACTATGATCTAACTCAGTTTGCTGTGGTCCTGGGCATAAATATAAATGCAGTGCCTGGAAGCAATAAACACCAGTGCAATATGTGCAAGACTTTATTACTTTGTGCTAATAGCACGTGCAGACTTAAAGTTTTATAGTGTAGGTACGATATAGATAGGAATCCCAAAACGTAGAGTTTAAAATGAAGCTAAATCTGAAAAATCTAAACATTGTATCTCAAAAATTGAGGTGGAAATTTAATAAATTACACTATTTTTATTTGGCTGCGTAAGTAAAAGTGTGTGAATATTCAAGCAACTGAACATATCTCCTTCCAGATGGTTCCTACTTTTACTGCAACTGTTTTATACAACTTTGAATGTGAAGGATGCTTAAAACATGCATGTGTCTGCTTCATTTGAACCCTCTTTACACTGGGTTTAAAGGGTTTAGAGAACTTGGTGTCAGAGGAATAAGGATCATCTATTTTGTTGTAAACATTGTTATTTCTGAGTTCTGATCAAGCTCAGCATGCACAGGACAAAAATACCACATGTAAACCTGTTCATGTGGTATAAATCTTTGGTGTTTTTAACTTACCTAAGTGTTTTCTGTATCCATTTAAGAAGGTAGAAAAACATCGAACTAGACTTTTAGGTCCATGATCTTGACAAATCCTTAAAAAGCTAGCTGAAACTTTCAGTGCCCATCGTATGAAGCGGCTGCAATTCTAATCATACACATTATTTTCCTGTACCCTCCATTTAGAGAAGTAATCATTTGCCTGTCAGAGATTTCTGAGAAGAGTTTTAGAAAGAGAGGATTTAGCGGTCTGATCGTGGCCCATGTCTTTGAAATGATTCACTCTGAATGAACCCCAAAAGGAAAACACTTGAGATGGTATCTGGTGTTCTCTGACAGGATTACAGCAGTTTGTTAAATAGAGGCCAATAGTTGCCTCTCCCAAAATTTAATCAGATTATCTCAGGCGGGTATCACATTTTTTTTTTTTATATTATACCTCTTGAAGAAATAGAGAGTAAAATATGCTTGAATGCTAGTATTTGTCAGTGAGCTGAATAAGTGCATAGTAAGCACTGTGGTCCAGCACATCCTTAATTTTAATGTATGGACATTTCAGGTAAAATCTGTAGGGGATACAAATGGGAGTGTCTTCAAAATGGCTTCAAAAGAGCAAAGTTATTGTGTGAACAGGTATTACATTTGAAATGTTTTAAATATCTTAAGGCCTTGGCACAAGTTACCTTAAAATAGCATAAAGGCATTTAAAACAAGAGCTGTCATTAGTCAAGGGGTGTTAAGCTGCCATGAGTACCTCTAAACATTGTAGAAATAAGCCACCCAAAAGGAGGTTTTTATTGGAAATGCTGTTCCAGGTCATTTTTTTTTAATGGTTAAGACAGGTAAAATGATTTTTTTATTCCTCCAGTACCCCAGCATGCACAGCTCCCAGCCACTCTACCCCTTCCTACTCTCCAAAACTTTA
>NW_005842087.1:891775-894919 GCF_000455745.1 Alligator sinensis | reverse complement strand
GAAAGCAACTGCTCTGAGCTTAATTGCAGAGAGACAATGAGGCTGGGGAAGCCTGCTTCCCCTAGGTGCATGGTATGGCTGCAGGAAACTCAATTTCAGCCTGAGCACAGAGCCCGGAGGAGCCTTTAATCCCACTTCCCATTCCAGCCCAATCCTAACTCACCGAGACACATGCAAGATTAGGTTCTTTATTTTTGTTTTGTTTTTTTATCTTAATTTTCACTTCTTTCTCTTTATTCCTCCCCACTCCCACCTCAGTTCAAGCAGCTTGTCAAGATTTCTCCCTTTCCATCCTCCACTCTTCTTCTATGTCCATCACCTCAGATGAGAGACGTAGAGGGAACTAGGGATAAAGGTCCCAATACTTACAGTGTCTCCCCAGGCCTGTTACCTCAAGCCTCAATCCTGTCTACCTCTCCACTCCACCTCTTTGGTGGGGGAGAGATAGAGGGCACTATGGCTGAAAAGCCTGGCACTGGCAGCTATGGTTGGTCCTATGGGTCCAGGTGAGTAAGCCTGCAGATGATTCAGTCTACTTCCCCTTCCTCCCTATCCTTGTACACATACAACAGGAAATAAAGCACTTCAAAACAGTGACTCATTTAAAGAGACTATTTTGGGGTACTTCTGTTGCTTTTGGAACATTTCAATGGGCCTCTACATTTCTACAACTGGAAATGTTTCTTTATAATATTTCAAAGGCATTTAAAATATGTCAATTGTTACTTTTTTTCCGCACCCAAAATATATCTGGAGGGAGCAGGTACCATTTTGTACCATTTCTTCCACCATATGTCTGTATGGGTCTGTACGGTATATCAGTCCTCCAAGATTGCACAATACATCACTCTTTCTTTCCTCTCCCCCTGGGCCTCCCCCTGACTTGAATTGCTCCCAGCACATGGCTTCTGGAACTTGGAGTGTTCCCAGGAAATCCCCACACCCTTCCCACCATCAGAACTGAGATTTTATCTCTGTCACCCCTGATGGCTGCCAATCTATCAGCTTCTGGTTGATCAATTACACTGAAGGGCCTGGGGTCTTTGATTTTTTGGTTCTGGCAGGTAAAAGGGTGTGTGCTTTTGGAGAGAAGAGATGGAGTGGCAGGAAAGCACTTGCTGACATTGGCTCCCCACCGCCCCCATCCCCATGGGACAGAAGTGGAATGAAGCTGCAACCCCCATGAAATGAGGACTGAAGAATGGTACTGACATTTGGCTCCACACCTCCATCTTGTGGGATAGCAGAGTCACAGGTTACCACAACTGTTGTTCCCCCTCACTGAAGAACACAGTGCTGCATGCAGCCATGGCACTTTTGAGGTATTCAAGCTAGAGTGCATGGCAGGGGCAGTATGTGTAGCTAGTGGTTGGAATGCTACATTTTTTAAATTGGTTCGAAGCCTGTTACACTTGAAAATGTTTCAAATATGATGTGTAATTGTACCCTTCAATTTACACTAGAAGAGGTTCTGGGCTACTGTATTTTACAGTATATAAAGCACTTCAAACAAGAACTATGTTTGAATTCTTTTCCTCTGACACATCAACCTCCCTGAATGCCTATTGAGTATTAAATGTTAAACTTTCTGTCCATTAAAATGTGGAATGTGTTAGAAACTTCAGATTTTGACACAAAGCCATCATGTCCTTTTATTCTTCTTTATAGTGTCGCACCTAAGGTATATACTTCATTTAGCAAAGTATATGCTGTGTAGGTACTTTATAAAAGTGAAGATTTTGCTCAATCAAACTAAATCAGAAGTTGGAATAGACTTGAAATCATTTAATTGGTGAACAGTGAAAGCACTTTAATGTTTCTTTTAGCATGAAAACAATTTTTTATTGACATCTTTAAGCCTCCCTCACAGGTAGCTTGGTCTCGGGTGTTGTGCCATAGAACAGATAGATAGAAAGTGCCTTTGCACTTACGGATTTAGGACGGAGTTCTAGTAACTTAGGCATTGACTTCCACAAATCATATGCACAAGTATAATCAATACATTGAACCTATAAAACAAGTGTTATGCAAAGAAGCAATTAATGTCATGGTAGCCTTTGCAATGGTTCTAATCATCTGGCCCAAATAACCTTCTCTTCAGGTATGTAATCTTACAGCTATTACAAAGGGTGTTAGTACTATAGTACATACCTATCGTGACATTAGTACTATACATATCTATTGTGACCAGCAGTATAGGTCTGATTGCAGGTGCAGGGGCTGCAGCAACTTCCAGTTGCCATGCAATCACAATCAGGATCACGCAGCTGCCAAGAGCAGCTACTTTTTTTCACCCCTCTACCCTACCAAGTCAGCACCTGGGGCAGTTGCTTCATTCTCCCTGCCATAGTTATGCCACTGATCCTGGCAGTCTTGTTTTCTCTATTCACAACTCTGGAGAGTCATCATCATATATATGGAGTGGTTGGTTAAGATTACTAGTTACATGAGATACATTCAAGTCTCCAGTTAGCAGAATTCAAAATAACAATAATAATATCTTTTCCTCCAGCTCTTTGTCATTCTGTTCAGGTGAAACAAGGTTTGAAATTATGTACAGTGGGGCCCAAATGTCCTCTTTTCTCCATGCTTCTGTTTTAATGAATTTCATTATTCTTTTTTAATTTACACACTCTTGAAGAATAAAGATCCCCAAATCATTAACTAATTTGATATGTCTGAAATACCAAATCAATTTCCTAGTCCCTTGAGAATCTTAGATATCCTGTTCAAATACCTCTTAACTTAGTTTCTTAATTAGATACACCTTGATGGATGGATTTTTGTACACTGGCCTCATAGGGAAGGAAATCAACCTAATTGTTATCACAATTTAGCAGGTTTAAGATTAAAAGTCTCTTTAAGAGCCAAATCACCAGTCTCTAAAAAGAAACAAAACCAAGTTTTTGTGTACATCAGAGAAGGAGCAGTGATTCAGTTTAAATAAGTAAAACGATAAGTTATGATGCAATGATGTTACATTTATATGGCACTTAAACTAAGAAAAAGTCCATGATTGTATACGCGTATTTATAAAATGTGAAAGCTTTCATTTTGTTGCACTTTTCATAGATTCATAGATGCTAGGGTCGGAAGGGACCTCAATAGATCATCGAGTCCGACCCCCTGCATAGGCAGGAAAGA
>NW_005842087.1:864564-889323 GCF_000455745.1 Alligator sinensis | reverse complement strand
TGTACCGCCCAGTCGTGGGAAGAATCCCACCAGGTTTCATATGGCCCTACTAAGTCGTAGGTGTTTTCTGCAAGCAGGAGTGCTAGTTCATCCTGCTTGTTCCCCATGCTCCTAGCATTAGTATATAGGCACTTGAGCCCTGTGACTGGTGCCTTTTTTGCCCCCCAGCTTCGATTCCCAAAGGGCCCCTTATTGCTTACCTGCTTTTTTCTTACCTGTGCTGTATTGCTTTCCGCCCCATGGATTGCAGTTTCCCAATGTTCTCCTTCTTCAGGCTGGGCTGTCCTTGTGGGTGCCACATGGTTTGGTGGTCCACAGCTTCCCCCACCCTCATCTTCCCCTCCCCCCGATGAGCCTAGTTTAAAGCCCGCCGGAGGAGATCTGCCAACCTAGAAGAGAACACACGCTTACCTTTGGGGGACAGGTGAAGCCCATCCCAACTGAGCATGTCCCTCATCGTGATGTGCGGTCGTTGTCCAGGAAGCCAAAGCCTGCCTACTTTTAGTTAGTAGATTGTACCAGATGATGAGGCTGGGGCAGAATTATTGTTTATAAGAAATCATAAGTTAATGATGAGCAAAAGCTAGTATAAAAAAGAAAAAATGACTTGTACTTCTAACTTTGGTTAGTTTACAAGGTGCAAACCCATCCTGCCTTGTATTTGTACTTCTAAGAAAACTCTAAGGAATCTCCTATGGAGTTCTCAAAAAGGTCTCATCATTTTTTTAAGGAATTTAAAATGTGTCCTAAAAATCTCAGAATTTCTTTCTTGGTGACACATTTTACAATCCGTACTTATATAACCCTCCCCCCATTAACTACATAAATGTTTAATCCCTTTAGGTAAAGAGGTATGTAACTCTTAGGGCATGTCTACACATGCAAAATTAATGTGCATTAGCCCAATTTCAGGAACATTAAAGGCATATATCTACCATGCATGCCCCTGGTGCACCTTAAAATGGTAATTTAAGACTATACAGGCCTAATTATGATACTTGCATAAGGCAGGTATCAAATTTTTGGAAGAATAGCTAAATTGAATTAGTGAACTTATAGGCGTGTTAATGAGCATTAACACAATGTGTATCCATTGATTTGGAGACTAACTTTTGTCCCAAGTCAGTCCACACCCCGCCATTAATGCACATTAGCATGTGTATGTTTAAACACGCACCTAAATACCTTAATGCAGACCTTAAAACTCATTACATTTAGGTGCACATAAAAGCACATGTAGACATGCCCTTAATGTACCAAGTTCCAACTTGAAACCCCAAATGAGGGATATCTAAAACTTCTTCAAGCCATAAACTTAACATGATTTTGGATTTATTCCATTGGTGTAAACAAGTCTAACTCTCTATAACCTCTTTCAGAATTCTTTATTTCTGAAAGAAATTGATTTTAGCAATAAAAATGAGAGATCTCATTTCTAGTGATGTAGAAAAACAAATAACTTTGATACTCAAATGAAAGACATTTGATAGCTATACAGTAATATATTAATGCTACAAGTAGGGCTTTTCTTATATTTGATGCACACACAGAGCTACGAAGAGTTCAATATATCAAGAGAAAACACCTTTGTTTCCCTGTCCCCTTAAACTGAATAAGCACTCAAAAGGTTGTTTCTAGAAAACGATATGTAAGAAACTAAGGTCAAGTACAGAAGTTATATTTAAGGTGTGTTAAGTATGCAGAAAGTGCTTTACAGCCATAACAGAACAGACATACATGGAACATAAAGTACTTCAAAATGGCAGATCCCGTTCTAAGTTAACCCTAGATGGATGTGGTATCAGAGTAAACCAATTTATGTTAGAGGGCTTTAACGAACATCTGTACCACATCGCACCCCAAGTTAAGGTATGTCACATTCCCCCAGTATCCCAAGAGTGGCTTGCCACCCTCAGCTGGTGCTCATCTGCTCTAGGTGAGCACCAGTCCAGCCCCATTTCTGGGTTGCCACACAGAGGAGACAGAAAGGTCTGTCTGCTCCCTATGCAGATGGGTGGGAGTGATGGGAGTGGAGCCTCTCCTCCACCCCTGCTATGAGGGCACTCCCACAGCTTGCTTGCTGGGGCCCTGTGGGGCACAGGCTGGGTCATTGTGGGAGGGGGGCTCCCTTCCCCCTCTGTTGCCAGTTCTCAGAGTAGCAAAATGTTGGGTCAGGCATCCCTATGCTGCAGCTTTTGGCTGCTGTTGTCAGGAGGCTCAGGCAGCGGGGAAAGGGTCAGGGAGCATCTCTGCTCTGAGGACCCCCCATGACTTGATGGCTGGGGGTCTTGGGGAGCCGGTTCTGGCTGGATCTGAAGGACAGGGGGACTCCCTTCCCCCATGCCATATCCTCTTGACAGCTGCAATGAGGAGCTGCAGCATGGGGCTGTCTGGCCTAGCTTTTTGCCACCATGGGAACTGCAGCTGGGGGAAGGTAGCCCCCTTGCTGCAAGGACCTGTGCTATCCCCTACGAGACCCCAGCCAGCAAGCTGTGGGGGGACATTCATGGTCAGTGGGCTTCCTTTGCCCCCAGCTGCAGGTCCCAACATGGCAAAAAGTCAGGTTGGGCAGCCCCATGCTGCAGCTTCTGCCTGCAGCTGTCAGAAGACTGGGGCAGGAGGGGAAGGGTCACATGGACCTGGCCCAGTCCTCCTGACACTCCAGCCAGAAACCTGTGGGGGAGCCCTCATGGGGCAGGGGCTCCCTTCCCTCCCTCCCAACCTGAGCCTTCTTGTAGCTGCAGCCATAATCTGTAATATAGGGATGCCTGTCCTGGGTTTTTGCTCTACTGGGAACTGCAGCTAGTGGGGGATGTGGGGGAGAGGGGGAAGGGAGCCCACCTGCTGCACATACCAAGCCTGGCCCCCTCCAAATCCCCAATTAGCAAACTGTGGGAGGGCCTTCACAGTGGGGAGGTTCCCTTATCCCAACTTTTCACCCTCTAGCTGCCAGTGCTGACAGCTGCCTGCTGGTGTGGGAATAGAGCTGGGAAGAGGGCCACTCTGGCAGCCTCCTGGCAGGTGTGCAGGAACATCTCCAGGCTGCTGGCAGACAAGCTCTGAGGCCCCCTGCACTGAATGGCAAATGTCTGTTGGGTTCACTTCCACTCTAAGTTATAGTATTTTATGTAGGGTGACATTATGTATTGGTTTAGCTGGGAGAGTCTCAGATTTCAGAGGCTGGTCCTGGCTGGCTGTTGAGAATTATAATGGGCTTCATGAAAATGTGGGGGCATGGGGTGCAGTTTGGCTGGGAGTCAGAGCACCTTGCAGGCTGGCACACAGGCATTGCTGCCTGCCTGGCATGCAGCCTCAGCTCTGCCATCTTGTGTGTGTGTGGTGGGGCAAGGGTGTTAACAATTTTAAAATAGGGTGGAAGGGTAAAAAGAATTTAAACAGACCCTTGGGCCATTCCAAGCAATGTCAGAAGTTTATTGATTAATTGACAAAGCAGAATTACTGCAAGATTAGGGCTGAGGATAAGTGTAATCTTATGGGACAGGTCTTGACTGCTGCAAAGCAAAGCTGGCCATACTTACAGTTTCCACAGCAGGGGGTTCCTGCAGGCAGTCTGTCAGGCAGGCAAATGGTACAGCCAGCAAACAGGCCAGTGGGCATCGTGCCCCCCCCACCCCCAATCCATTACTTATATATGGCTGGTAAACATAATCTTAATTTTCAAATAAATTATCCCTGATTGGTTTTATTTAAATTCCTTTGTTTCACTTAAACTTCCAGAGCCAGATTAAATTAGATTTCTTATGGGCCAGGAAGGTGCCAGTTAATTAAATCTTATGTCATTGAGAAAGTAGCAAGACAATAGGAAGGGCTTATCCCCTTTCTTCCCGTGGTAGAATGCTATTCTACCCCTGGCTAACAAGGCTGCCTTGTTCTTGGTGATTGTTTTCATTTAGACAGATGGACAGTTTTCTCTGTTCTGCTAACCAAGCCAGCCATGGCATCTGCAAGTGCCACATTATGGTATATCATGCAAGGATAGGCTTCTGGCCTGCTGTTGCCCCTTAGCCCTAGGCCCTTTGAAAATGGCTAAGTGAGGCAGCAGCATACTCATGGCTCATGTCTCATAAGCCTATGTATGGTTTACAGGGGCAATGTCTTGGATTTTTGGGATTTCCATACGGTCAGCCTAGTTGTTAAGTAGAGCATGATAGAGAGTTTCCACCAGGGGCTTTTTGAATGTCTGTACTTAGCCTAAGAGTGCTTTCTCTCTACTTCTGACAATATTTACTCGTATTTTATCAACTCCACCTATGATAGCATGCAACTGGATGAACAAATGTAATTATAGATATACTGTAGAGAAGGATAAAGGGATTTGAATTTACAGGTATTTGAATATGGATTTTAACAAAATAAGGTTTATCTCAAGGGCTTTGAGGATATAGGACAATAATCTGGTGTTAAATTAACTGGAAAAATAAACCATATATCTCTTATTGTCTTCTTTTTGTCTGTAAACATTAGTCAAAGTATTAAATGAGTTACTGGTTATGGATCTATAGTTTGTAGATGCTGTTTAGGAAATTCTGTATTATGGAGTTTCTAGATCTTTCTGAAAAGAGTAATTTGTCTTCAGAAGTGGTGTGTCACATTATTCTGGACTCGGGCAGGATAGCACATTAGAGACTAACTGGTTCAGAGAGGAATAATCTTTCATAGGCAAGAGCCTATTTCATCATATGCTATGAGAGTCACTGTATTCTTGAATGATTCCTCCTGTCTGCCTGGAAAGTAGTAGCTGTTCAACTTTTTGTGATCAGTACCTGCAGTTGGCAGGTTTCCTCAACGTAGCATTAAGTATAACTAAAATAAAATATAAAAGAATATATTTTAATGAGCAGGATGAATTGAAGAATAAGCCATTTGAAAATAAATAATCTTAACATCCAACTGGAGATGTATCAGTTTACAAACATAGAGACTTGATTTGACACAAGCATGTGCAAGCAATGAATTCTGAGTAGCGTTTTTTTTGCAGGAGGGCTGCTCACAATGCATAAAGTAAAGCATATGCTTAAATCTCTGAAGGAGTTTTGTTAAGTTCAGATATTGCTTTTATGGGTGAGCAGAACAGCTTATGATTATTTAAGTTTGTGTGAGCGCTATGTTAGATACTTAAATATTTTAAAAAAATCAGATTGTATGATGTGAAATCTTATTACATCATATTTATGAACTTGTATCATGTCATCTAGGTGCAACTCCACACAACTCCCAATGGAGAAGATCAGGAGTTATTCCAGTTACCATAGCTTTTGTCATGTGGCAGGCCAGAATCAAGGTAGCCATGGTATCATTCCCTGTTGTTACCCTTGTTTTACATTGGTTCCACAACACCGCACAGCTATAATAGCACAAAACTGGAGTAATATTCTTGAGGAATGACTCATCAGTTTGTCCTTATGCCTTATACTTTTATCCTGTCCAAATAATATTTTGTTTCTGAAAAATATGTGATTTTTAATTATTGTTCTTCAAGATGGGACATGAATGTTACAATGAAATTATATAAATCAATGTATAATGTATCAACCTTCCTCCCTTCAGCTCTTGAAGAAACCAGAATAATTCCTATTTATTTAAAGTTTGCTTCATGTTACATCATTAGGTGTAACACCTTTTAAGTCAGGGATGGGGAACCTTTGGGCCACCGGGCAGCTGGGTACTCCATTTCCCAGCTGCCCCTGGCTGCATGGCTTGTGCCAGTCTCCATGGAGATGTCATCTGTGCCTGCAGGCTGGGTGTCAGAGCAGTGCAGGAGGCTGTTCTGGAGTAGCGGGGAACATGGGACAGGGGTAGCTTGCTCCAGAGCCGCGATCTGTAGCTTGCATGCTCTGGGCAGGGGCACATATGCAGGGGATTGTGGCTCTGCCCCAGCTCCAGACAGGCTGTCACTGTTGAAAGGAGCTGGGGCACAGCCACGATCCCCTGCATGCATGCCCCTGCCCAGAGTGTGCTGGCTACAGTTCATGGCTGTGCCCTGGCTCTGGAGCAAGCTGCCCCCGTCCCATGTTCCCAACAGCTTTGGAGCAGCCCCCTGCACTGCTCTGCTGGGTGCACTGCTCAAACAGCTGAGGCAGGAGTCTCCACAGAAACTGGCACAAGCCATGCGGGCAGGGGCAGCTGGGAAATGGAGTCCCCAGCCAACCAGATCTGGCTTGCGGGCCGGACATTCCCCATCCTTGCTTTAAGTCACCAAGGGTGCAGACAGAAGTGACATTTTTCATACGATCTGGCCCCTGAAAGCAGTCTACAGCTGTGATGTAACATATGTGCAGATCTGCAGAGCGCTTCTAAAATGGCTGATTGTGCAAAAAATTAACCCTTGCCTAAACAGGTAAAAGATTAAGGCACTCTCTTTATAGTGCTTTAGGGAACTTGTGTTTCCTCAAAGGTTAATTTTTCATGCAGGGGCAGGCCTGCCAGCAGAGAGGGAGGGGAAGGGTGCAGCAGCCTGGCCTGAGCTGGAGGAGCAGGTGAATGGAGCCCCTCTCCTCACAGCCCCCTCCACCTACCCTGACTGGAGTATTGGAGGAGCTGGCTAGCCCCTGTGGCAAGGAGGCTCTGTTCTACCCTCCCCCCCAGCTTCTGCCACTCTAAAGCTGCCATCTTGAGAGTTGCACAAGCAGCTGCTGGAGAAGCCTGGCCTGAACTGGAGGGGAGAGGGGGCATCAATATTCTGGTGGGGGACCTGGCTGGGGCACAAAGGTGCTATGGTAGGGGGCTAGCTAGCAGGTAGCCCCCATATTGTATCATCCTCATGCTCCAGCCAGCTCCAGTCACTGTCCACACACATGGTTTGGTACATGTAACTACTTCGCTGTAGGATAATACTTGTCCTGGACAATACTATCCTACAGAGGAGTTAATTAATGTCATGCATCCTAATCCAGGCACATGTGTAAATAGTGATGCTTTACTGCAGTGCTAATTAGTCGCTCTGCAGTAAAGTGCACACATAGATGTACCCAGCTTGACTAAGCTGGAAAACAGAATGCATGGAAAGATTTTTTTTTTTGTCTGAGACAATCCAAAAAACAAAAGAAGAGAAAGAGCAAACTTTCAGACTTGCAGACAAGGAATGAAGCCCTGGAGTAGGTTCTTTCAATCCTGATGACCCTTGAATTCTCTGCCAAGATTTTTTCAGCATAGTCTGTTTGGTAGGTGTCAATGCCTGCTACAAAATGAATGCGACAAAATGAAGTTCAAAACCATATTTAGGACCTGGCTAATTTTGAGCAGATACCATGTTCCATCTGGGTTTCTGACTAACCACGCTTAGAACTACTTTGTTAAAGTTCTAACACACCTTTTTGTATATTGTTGAATTGAGAATTGCTTTCTCTTTCCTGTGGTTTTAACATTTTGTTTGTATTTCCTGAGCTTTTCAGGCCTGTTTCAAAGCCCATTTCAATTGATGGGAAGTCTCCCAGCAATTTCAATGGCCAGATTTACAGATGCCAACACTTTTAATACAGGGGTAGCCAACCCACAACACGTATGACACAGGTGGTATGGACGGCTCCTGTGTGTGGCACATGGCAGACAGAGGAGGGAGCAGGAAATAGAGTGATATGGCAGGGAGCAACAGATCAATCAGGGGAAAGGTATGTGAGTGGTACTTGGGAAGAGGGGAGGGCTTTCCTTGAGTCATGCCATCCCAACAAGTCGGCTCAACATTGCTTTAATAATTGTCATTATTTAATATGGAAATTCATATACCCAGGAGACAAAGAAGCCAGTTAGGGTAAATATAGCCTGATTTGTCAGATGGAATCCTTTCATTCTCTGCATGCTTGCCCAAGGGTCGCAAGAGTGAATATTTGTCTGTATAGATTTTATATTCAACGTCTGTGGATAGTCATAAAGTTTTCTCAGCATGAAGTCAGCTCAAAACCTTTTACCAGCTCCAGGTGTTGTTGTTGGCTTTGTTTTTTTTGCCAGGAGTTAGGAATTAAAAGTTGGAGATGTTTTAAAGGGCAATTGGAACTAGTGTCAATTTATTTATTTTGTACTCAGCTCTAGTCTGGGCAAAATTATTTTCTATAGCTATTAATAACTAGCTGAATTATGAGCCCTATTCAGGGAGGATAGTTATGCAGCTGAGTCATTGAACTGTGACTCAGGTATAGATTAATTTCCCAGCTTTTTGTGTGACCTTGGGCATGTAGCTTAATCTCTCTTGCCAGGATGTTCAAAGAGTGCTAAGCGAATTGAGTAAAACTGCATGAATAATTCATTTTTTGGTTTATTGAATGAATTGAAAAAGCATTTAAAAATAGTTTGGGGTCAACCCAAAACAATTGTGGGGTTTGTTTAGGGAGTTTAGTTGTGTTTTTGGCATAACAAAACCAACCATAAAACCAACCAAACAGAAAAATCATCATCATCATCATCTTCATAACAAAAACTGGAAAATATATAAGGCTAATTGAAACACCTGACCCTAAATTAAAATCTTCCTCTCTCCCACTGTTTGTGTTGTCTATTTGGATTGCAAGCTATTACCAACAGGGACAGTCTATTACTAAGTCCTCTGTGTACATATATAACAATGGGTACCAGATCTCATATGGGTCCTCAAGCCACTAATGTAATACAAGTAATCAGTAATTTATATAGTTTCTGTCTTATGCGTGTACTGAATATGTCTAAGGGCCTGGTGGAAAAAAAAAAATGATTCACTCTGGGCTAAGCTTATAAATTGCAAAAGAAAATGGTTGAAAGGAAAAAAAATATTGCATACATAGCCTCGAGCTAAGTAGAATAAAGAATGAAATGCTTCGTAATGAGGTAAAACTACTGTGCAAAGACTATAATTATGAATTCTCGCTATTTCATTTTAAAATGAGAAACTTAGAGGAGAAAGAAATGAAAGATAATGCATTTGATTAAAATCTAAAAAGTATTAAAAATTCTGCTGTTTGTTTAGGGTTGGTTTTTTTCCCCTCTAAATAATGTTATAATTTCAGGATTCAATTTGAAGGAAGAAATAATGGAGTCACTGGGCTTAGCTGATAATATTCAATATAATGTACGAGGCCTGTGGGCTATCTGATAAAAGCTTTATCAGTTCAGTCAGTTTTAGAGGGAATGGAAGAAGTAAAGCTTTCATTATTCTTGTGCTAGGCAAAAATCTAATGGCAGGCAGTGAAATGAGAGAAAGATGTGTATAAAAGTGGTAAGCAAAGGACTGGGTTCTACCACCTTTGCTCATGCTGCCCATTGATTTCTTTGGGAATACTTGTGAGATAAAGAAAATCTTGTAAAAGAGAGCATGGCTCAATGTTCTTTAGAAGAGCCCAAGGCATCTTGTCTGAAGGGACTGGTGGAGTTAAAGCCAGAGTTCTCAGCTTTCTACAGTACCTATAGGATGAATGATCTATAGCAGGATTCAGAACAACCCACTGCCTCTAAGGATCACCTTGGTGCAGAACCAGAAATCATCTGCAACATACTGGTTACAAACAAAAGATGCAGAGAAGTTTACAGGTCTCTGTGGGGCTTCTTTGATTTAAAGTATAAAATTCACTTCTACCACTTCTGTTATCATGGCTCAGAAAATGAAGCAATTGGTGTGCTGTGTTGTGTGAGATGCTGTAAGTGACCATGCCGTTCACCAGAGCGCCTGATGTTTTTTGGTTTATTGGATGTTGCTGTTGTCCACGGGAGTGATAGTCAAATGATTGAGACAGGTTCTGGAGGGTCCTCAGTGGTTCTCTCCTGCCATGACTTCATTGATATAAAAGAATAAACTTCTTCCCTTCATTTAGTAGGGAAGAAGTTGTACATTCCATCCCGCCTGGTCCCCTCCTTCGATCCTTCTATCGATTTTCCCATTTTGGTGCTCTGCCTCCCCTATTCTTTTGACTTGTCATCACTGTGACATGGACAGATGTCTCTCCTTCTCTCTGCAGGTTCTGAGACAGCCCAGTCTGCCTGGAAGACGTGCGGAATCCTTGGGTCTGCTTCTGGTAAGTAATGTTGCCCTTCTGGGCTTATATGCTCTCTCAAAACCCACTCTCAGGGCTGCCACAATTTTTCCTCTGTGGGGCATGATTCAGCCCTGGGATGCTGAGTACCTGCAGGGGAACTCACTTCTGTTCCCCCAGGCTTCCTGCTTGTTAAGGGTTTTATCCCCGGTTCTATGGGCTGGCTGGTGAATTGGAGCCAGCACGCAGCCATAAAGTGTGACCATGCTGGTGTGGGAGTCGATCTTGGCTCCTCCCAGCTCAGCTGTTCCTTTCAAGTTTTTTTTTCTTCTGCCGTGGTGCTTTCTCTTGCTGTGGCTCTGTGCCTGCTGCTCGCTCAGCTCGGCGCAGTCTCGTGCTGGCTCTGTGTGTCTCCGACCCCAGGTAAGTTCTGCTCTGGGGTTTTATCTTTATCACAGATGCCAACCTCAGCTAGTGTAAATTAGCATAGCTCCTCCCATTACTGGGAGACTCTCTCCAGGTCTTTGCATGCCTAGATAAAGTCCATTTTAAATGTCAAAACTGCAAAGCCACTGGTATAGGACTTTATTCTCATAACCTGTTTCTATGTAGTCCTGACGTCCAACTGAAGAATCAAATTTCAGAAAGAAAAATGTCATGGAGCTGGCACTGAACAGTTGTTCCACTTTGAAGAGCATAGCCAAGGTCAAACAAATGGAATAAAAACAAGGATTTCTCATGTATTTCTGGCCATGGGGTGCACAGTTCATTTGAATATGAATTATACTTAGGGCCCTTTACAGCATCCTGGCAGTGTAAAGGGGTGTCTTAGAGTAGTTGTAAGTCATTAAATTAGACAAAACAAAAACACCTGGGTTTAGTGGTTGACAGACACATTTGTAACTAATTGGTGGGGAAATCTAACTTGCTTAGGCTTCATGTATGTGGAAAAGTTATCATGTCTGAAGTGTCAGCAGTTCAAATGCAAACTTCCCATTAGCAAAATGAGGGAAATACTAGCTAGGAAAACAAGGCATTTATTTATTATTTTATTGCAGTAGTGCTTAGGAACTGTGATCATGGACCAGAGACCAATTATGATAGATGAAGTACAAACACAGAACCAAAAGACAGCTCCTGCCCCTTAGGTACAATCTAAGTAATCTAAATTACTGTAAATTGACTTACCTCCATTGATTTCAATTTCCACAAGCTAAAGATCTGACCCAGTGTGTTTAAATGTGGGAAACTTTTACTGAACATGCAAAAATCAGTCCAGTTGATTTGCCCTTTGTTTTATTTGAAGTAGAAAAATGAAACATTTCTTTAAAACATACTTTCTGATGGGAAAACTATTGCTTATTGTGACATCTCTAGATTATTCTCTTGAGAGAAACTTAAATTCTTGCTTCTGCATGAATTTGTAATCCAGATGTTTCAGTGCTTAATTTGGGATGGTTTGGGGTACTGTGGACTTCAATTCTTAACTTAGCAGCAATATTTTTTTTCATAGTTCCGCAATGCTTATAATTGAACATGGACTCCCCCACATTTTGTGTGTTATCTGCAAACCTTGTTTAATCCTGTTGCCAAATGGAGCACATGGCAATACAGAGGATTAAGAAAGGGATCCATTCCTGTCATATTTCCCTCTTCTTTTTATTATAACTGCAATGTGATGTAGCTGGGTGGGCAGGAATGAACAAAAGATTGCCATCATCTGTCTCCAATATCCTGGCCAGGACAGGTGATCCAAAATGGGAAGTGCTGTCATTTGCTGCTGTTGCAGATGAGCAACAAATTATTTCCCCAGAGCAGCAGAGAAACAAGAAAATAATCAGAGGCATAAGTAACCAGTTGCCCACCTTATGCAATGTTACCTCCCTCCTCCCCCCACCATACCCAAGGGGCAAACAGGAAGAGAGTGGAGGTGGGGAGGGAAGGAGATGGTGATCAGTTTTACCTGCCTCAGGGACTCACAGATCCCTGCTTCTGCTTCCACATTGCTGTCTGCCTGCCCTGTGTGGTAGCCCCAAAAGTGGCTGCTATTCCTGTAGTGCAGGACTACTACTGCCTGGCTGCTTCTACCATAGCACAAAGCTGCTGCTGCCATGAGAAAGTTTCCCCAAAGGGCTGCTATTCTGGTACCCCTCAGTTAGCATCTAGGGCTAGTGTCCCACTTACCCATCTGTAGTTATGCTACTGAAAATAATTATTTTGGTTTTGCAACACAGAGTCTTTGAAGGGTGATACTAGGGTGATACAACTACTATGTTACCCTTTGTATAGGGTTGCATCTGAGGCTACTGACAGCCACAATAAATATTGTTTAGCACTCACAAAGTTGTATTCGTGTTGTAATGCATGCACTTTACAACTTGGACTGAGTTCCTGTACTATACTATCCTGAGTTTTAGTACTATACTAAAAAACCTAGTATGTTTAGATATTTAAAATAAATATTCAGCTAATTATCAGACAGTTCTCCAAAATAAGGTATTGTAGTTTATAGGGAAAATATGAAAGAAAACACCCTTATGCTTTTAAAGTTCCATATATACATTTTAGAAATAGAAGCTAGTTACATTTTAACACCTCTACAATAACATTTGCTATGACACATATAAGTAAATAAAAAAAATGTCAAATGTAAAAAATCTGTCATTATCATAGAAATAAGTTGGAATAAAGTTGCAAAGAAACAAAATCAACAATTAAGAGTCTTCTGCCTAACTTCCATCAAAAAAGTCACTGGGTCTAGGTACCTACTTGCATTTGTAACGTTCAAACTATCCACGCAAAGTATAAAGCAGTTCTGTTCCCAGCCTGTACAAATTTGGGAGTTTTTTTGTGAACATAAGATCTGGCATCCCTTGGTGTTTTCTCATCTTCTTGCAAATTCTGGCGTCCTGCCCCATTTTTAAGGCTGTAGAGGAAAGTAAAAAATGGTTACTGACACTGATACCATGGCATCTAAAGGATAGCAGCTAGTGTTCTGCTAATGAAAAACAAAACAAAACAAAACAAAAACCCCCAAACATTTGGAGCAGCTGAAAAGAAAAGGCTATACCAGGAATACAGGTATGGCTTAGTTCTGAATCTCTCAGTGTTTGCAGTATTGGTAAAATATGGCACATATCTGTCACTTAGAAAGTATCATACAGTCCTATGTGGGACTGTAAAATTATAAAAATATATAATTTAGGTGCTGTATGGTCTATTTTTACTTTTCTTTATATAGAGAGATAGTACAGATATATATCATGTCAAAGGTCCAATATAATATCCCAGCACATATTACTGTTGTCAGAGTGATTATAAACTGGATTGCTTCAATTATCTAGGCTTTAGCAAGAATAATACTGAATTTACTGAAGTCTCTGGAGATCTGTGGGTGGCTTATTATGGCTTACTGAATGACAGCATCATAGGTGAAGATTTGGCCAGATCTGGAGTATTTTAACACCTACAGAAATTAGGCCTCCACTTTGCCAGAGGGAACAGTTATTGCAAACCCTGGATGCGTTGTTTTTTCCTGGCAGTGCAAAGCATTGCTGATGTAAATTAGATGTGAAGGTGTTTCCCTCCTCTTAATATCACAATTAATGTATATAGGCCTATACCCTGCTAAAATAAGGTTAGTGTGCAGCATGAACACACACATTATGAGAACATCTTCAACAATTTAAACCATTTAAGGAAACAATTGCAAAGAAGCACAAAGAAGCTGAGGCTTCAGAGATAATCACAAGACTCATTTTGTATGGTGTTCTCTTAACTAAACAATCTATTTCCTTTGTGTAAAACACAGCTGTATACTGGCAGCTCAAAACTGAAAAATCAATAAGAAGAGGGGATTTATTTATCTGTTTTTGTTTGGCTTTTTGAGAACATTAATAAGTGCAATTTTATACTGTGATTTCAAGAGGTATAACACAGAATCTGTAGCTTCTTCTGGGCCCTCACAATTTTTAAATGACCCTTTACAGATACTGGTGCTTTGTCCTTCCCAGATAGCCTATTCCTATCAGCTTCAACATACTCTTACCAGGGCTGAAAAGAAATCCTGTGTCCGATGAATTCTCCCTGGGTTAGATCTAGCCCTGTGGACTAGCTCAAACTCATCTGGCTCCGTAGACTACGTGAATGGGATGGGCTAATCCACTTGCCAGATCCAGCATGTGGAGCCAGCCCAGTGTGGGTGCTGTATGCAGCATGCATCCTGGACCAGCTGGTGTGGGCATTGTGTGCAATACGCTTCCCAGGTCAACCCAGCACCCATACCACGTGCAGCACATCCTGGATTGGCCAGAGTGGGTGCTACCTGCAACATATTTCCTGGACTTGACAGAAGGGCACCGTGTGCAGCACACATCCTGGAACACCTCTACATGCCTCTTGCAATGAGCATCTGCTCCTGCCCTTCATACTATGTGTAGCATATGGGGCCAATCTAGCACAGAGCCCAGATGGTGTGAGGTTCAAGTCAGAGACCCATGGGCTGGTCAATAGGGCTCCACCAGCCAAATCTACCCTGCAGGTTGTATCTGTCACATGCCTGGGTCAAATGTCACTATATCTGGTTTATAAGAACCAGGATTCATATCCAGTTTGATCCCCTGACACGTCTTGTAAATGAGTTAGGTAGAGATGGGCCTAAACTAGAGCCCAACAAGTGCTGTAGGGCTTCAATAGGTCTGGCAGTCAGGCCACAAGTAATAAAAAACCAGGATAATCTGAAAGATCTGTATGCTTAAAATTAACCGAGGTACCTTTGACTTGATTGGGTATAGTAATATTAAAGTAACGTTAAATTGACAACTCTCAGGAAGCAAAATCTGTGACCAGGCATGAATGCTCCACAAACTTCTGGAATCAGCAGTCTGCATAACTTACTTTTCCCAGCTAGTGTAAAAACACCATTGTATGGTGCTGCAGGCAAAGTGATTTAATTCTGCTGCAAGGCAGATGTAAATGGCCAGGGCACAGCCCTGTGTGAACATGGTGATGGTACTTCTAACTCTGAAAGCAAACATTGCTGCTTCCCCAACCACAAGCAGCATACTGTATTCACAAGGCATTGCACCCGGTTTAATTAGCTCCATCTCTCAGCAGAACCAAGTCATATACCCATTATTTTCATGAGGTGCCAAGATTGCAAATTAGCTGAGTGCTGCACCTTGTGAATGCTGCTAAACCACTTCTAGTTCAGTGGTAGCCTGGGGCAATCTTTTGAATCAGGAGCGGTAGAGAAGCATGTGTGTCTCCAGGAAGCATTGAGGCGCATATTCCTAACAAAGAGTTACTGGGAACATCAGGATGTATCAATGGGACAGTATGCCAGAAAATTCAGGATGGTTGGTCACTTTATATAATGAAAGATTGCAGAACAAGACACCAAACGATATTTTTACACGGATAATATGAAGAAATATCCTTGAATGCAATTAAGAAATGTGACTAAATGTGCACAAACCTCAGTTTTGCGTTAGATCACGTTTATGGCACTGGTTAGTTTTTTCTGTTAAAACATTCACAGAAAGTGCCTATTTTCCTTTCCTTTCCTTTTTAATTTAAAAAAAAATATTTTGCTAATTGCAGTTATTAGAAAACTGAAGCTATATTGCTGGAAAAGTTTGTTTTGGCTTTTGGCCAGAGATTTAGCAGAGTATTGCTGAATATTTTGTATTTTGTTCTAACACACAAAATGTTTTGGGGAGTTTCCCTCCTTTATGAGAAGTCATATTTCAGTGGAGAGTAAACATTTTCCAACCAGCTGTCTTTATTTATCTCTGTTTAAGGCAAATAAGGAAGGTATACAGAATGTTATCATTTTCCTTCTAGCTTTTTATTAACTAGCCAACTGTTTAGGTAGACCACATTCATTATAAAGATTTGTTTCTTTGGAGACTGTGAAGTCATCATGTAAATAACTGAAATGAAATAGATAATTCAATACCTATCAGACAAATGTTATCTTTTGCTGTAATGGAAAAGCATATTTAACCCATGAACAAACTAAAAAAGGTAGATTTGATTTGCTATATTTTCTCTGAATTATAATATTATTACCTAAAGGAAGCAAAAGTTTTCAATAAATTCTTGGACACTAATTATAGGGATTATAGTAGACAGTTTCCCTTGATAGTGTTCTCAGCAATTATCCTTTATGACATTATAAATCTGAATTTCTTTCAACTCTTACATCTGTGAACATTCCTACGTGCATACAGTTCTAAATCCAGAGTTTCTCAAAATTACCAGTAGCTTTTTTCAATGAAACTTGATGTAGTATTTGAATAGATGTATAATGAAAAGTCTTTCAAGTGCTTAAAATGGTATCACTTTTATTTAGATATATGTGGTTTTAAATTAAAAAAAAAAGAGATAGGACATACAACAAGAGGAAAGTGAGACAAAAGTATACAGGTTTCAGGGTAGAAATTGCTCAGACAGATGTGAAATATAAACTATACTATGACAAGAAATTACTTTTCAATCCTTGCAATCTCTTTCTAACTCTGCTACAACATTGCATCCATCACTTAAAGATGTATCTATATATACCTATATCAAGAGGATTCTGGGAATGTCTACATGTGCTATTAATGTGCTTTAAGCTTACTGTGCAGTAAACTGAAGCACATTAAGATTTCCCCAGGAACACATCTACACGTGCATCCATTGGTAGCAAATTTGCTCCCACTGGGAGGAGTTCAATGCAGAGCTACTCCTGCTCTGCTCTATCTCCCTCCACTAGGGTCAGGCCTGGGCTCTGCAGGTGGGGGAAACTATCCCACCTCCAGGATAGTTGCCTCCCAGCCCTGTATCCTGATCAGCAGATTGGAACAGAGGCTGAGAAACAGTCCCTTGCTTTGGGCAGCTCCATGCCTCCTAACCCTAATCAACAGATTGGAATGGGGGTTGGGAAAAAGTCCCCTGCCCTAGGAAGTGTCCTGCTTCCCAGGCCCATGGCCCAATTTGTTGATTAGGGCATAGAGCTGGGAAGTAGGCAGCTGCCCAGGACAGGGGGCAGTTTCCCCACTCCTGGCTGCCTGGGCTGATGTGGAGCAATTTGCTCCTGGTCAGCTGTTTACATGTGTGCTACTGTGCAGTAGCTACTGGGCAGTAAATCTACTACTTGTATCTACAGGTACTAGTCAACCACATAGTAGACTAATTTACTGTGCAGCAAATGTTGTGCCTGTGTAGATGGTGACATTTTATTGTGGACTAGATTAGTCTACTGTGCAATAAAGCATCTCACATAGATGCACCATGTGTGTTACAAAACAGGCAAGAAAGGTATACTAAATAGAAATATTTTTATGCTAAATTTTGCATTGAGTCATTGACTCACTGGGTCTCTCCTAAAACTTCTCACTGTTGCTAATACCATGGAAATTGCAATGAGTTTGCAACAGTAAACATTCTTGAGGTTAAAGTAGACACAACTAAGTTTGTTGGATAATTTATATATGGTTACCAATTCAGCCATTGTGCTCACTCTCTCTTTTATCTACTACCCACGCCTATATTAAATATATGTCTTCCATACATTCAATCAACAAAAACAGTGAAGTCCCTAAAAACTGAATGAGCAGAGTGTCTAGCACTTCTCCCTCTTCAGATTCAAACCTCTAGTTTAGACAGCTTTTGGGGGTTGGTGATAGTGGTGAGATGTCAAAGGTTTATTAGTATGTGGGAAACTAATAGTGCAGTGTACATACAAAGGTGCTAATAATCACAGTTATCAGTTCACATTTAATGTTGGTGTTTATCTACACGTGAGATGAAAGAATGATTTCAACAAGAATGTGACTCCTTTGTTACATTCTTTGTTAATTGGGTACATCTCAATTTGATATATTTTTTTTTTAATAAGTAGTATGCATTTTCTTAAACCAAATCAGCCCCAAATTACACTTACTATTATGGTCTAAAGAACAGTCTTGTACTTAGTATGTACAGCCTACTGGCAAACTTTAATTTTCTTTAAACTGAAAGTCTTTTTCATTTAAATAAAGGAGGATTTCTGCAACTACTTCAGTGCTTTGTGAAAAAATGGTTCTCTGACATCCTGCATAAGATGACAAATCCTCTTCTTTCAAAAATATTACAAAAAGGCTTTGAATTTCTATACATCTCCTTAAAATGTGTAACTTACTTTTATATTCAAACCAACCATTCCATATGCTTGAATAATGATGTTTCTTTACATAATTTACATCTACTGTATTTTTAAAAACATACCCCTACATCTAATGTATACTGCTCTTGTATAGCTCAAAGGATTCTTTTCTTGTCCTTGATAGTATTTAACATTTTTAAATAAATAGAAATAGAAATGTCATTGCTTTTATAAGAAGATATTTATTTGAGAACATTTAAACTTTATTTACCATCTTTTGTATTATTCAGAGGCAAAAGTCTTCTAACAGGTATAAATTAAAATAATTGCTTTTCTAATAGTCAGACCAATGACATTTTCAGGGGGGCTCTTTTTAGGGTCTTTTTAAGGGAGGGGAGTTGGAAGAGTACAAATCCATACAGCAGGCCTAGTAACTTTTATGCACTGCTTTGTACAGGAAAAATTAGTTAGTGGCTTTATATGTTAGCTCTCTAGAGACTTAAATATTACAGCAGTGATTAATATATTCCAGATGTAACATTAAAAAAAGTCAACGTGGGAAATAAAAGAATAAATGACAGATATTGAAATCTATGGAAAGTCTAGAATAATAGAAAACAGTTTAAGTAATTATGACAACTCTGTTAAAAAATCAAACTACACTCTAAATACTGATAGTTATAATAGGAAATTAAGCCACTCAATAAACAACCATTGCTTTATTTTATCATCAGGGATTTATATTGATCAGCCTTTGGGAAAACAGAGGTTTTAGAAGCACAGATTTAGTTTTATTTTTATCTGTTTTCAAAATACTGGTGGAACAATACCCTACATATTTCCCATTTTTGATGGTACAGACTATATGTGAAGGGTATTTTTAAATTTGTCCGCCCTCTCATTTTCTTCTGCAGCTCACTAGAATGAAATTTTAAAAGTTACCTAAAGGATGTGGAAACTCAATTCTCATTAATTTTAATTAATTTGGATACCCACTTCCCATTAATTCCCATTAATTTTTAATGGGAATTGAGTATCTTAATCCCACAGGTAACTTTAAATATATCAACTTGAATATAATGAATATCTAAAGGGAGGAAATTCCTAAGCTGATTGGGATGCCTCATCTGCAAAAGTGCTTCCCTCCTTTGTGAAGCATTTAACTTTCTTAAAAATATATGTGAACAAAAGCCTAATGAGGATCTGCATTGTGTTTGGTGCTAGGTAGTTTCTCAAAAAAACAAAAACCAAACACCCTCCTCCCCAAACTGATCATAGACAGTTTGTATCTTCAATGTCTATTAATTTGAGCTGGATATAGAGGGGCCTCTGAGGATGCAAAACAGCAATGTTTCTCAAAAGTGATGACTGAATTCTGAAGAAATAAAGGTTTTTAGGAATTTCATCCTTTTATTTTTCCAGGAAATGTTTTCTTGTTCCAAGCCAAATCAGCCAAATCAATTCCAAATCCATGAGTTTTTCAAGAACCATATGTGGTCCTACTACCGGCAAACATCCTCCAATCCCCCCTGGGGCTTCAGATGCTTCCAACTCCTTTAGCAGGCATCCTACTTGCAGGCCAAAGCCTGGAGGCTAGGAGTTCAGATGCCCCTGAGTTTCACTTGCCCTCAGCCATATAGCTGCCGAAGCAAGCTAGGGAAGAGACTACCAATCCTATAAAGTGGTCGTATAGCCAAAATCTTCCCACTGGAAAAGAAAGTGGGATACCATGCCTGACCTCTGTCAAGGTTCTACCCCCTGCCAAGAAACTGGCTTTCCCCAGTTACTAGGAAAACCACCTGATTGGTCATGGTATTTCCCCTTGATACTCAACACCTTGTGGTCAGAGTTCCCTGTTGCAAACTGGACTTTGACCCTCCTGTAAGTGGTGCATACGCAACCTTAAAAGATAGAGTTAGCTACTTCTAAGGTATTTTTCTGTTATATAACATAACTCTCTCCTCTCAGGTGGTTAGATTTTCACATGCAGTCTTTTCTAAAACTATATGCTCACTTCTCCTGACACATGTCTATAGTTTAGGTCAAAATGAGGAAGTAGCATTGTAAATCAGTAGCAATTTTCCTATGTGCCAGTTCCAGCTTCTTCAAGAGCTATTTTTCTGATTTGACTATCAATCATCTTTCAACTTGGTTTTATTTTTCATTTTAGCTTCAAAGATCGGAATTCCACAAAGAGGTCAGTTTCTTTCTCCTCTTGAATGTTATAAAAATAAATATACCAACATATCAGTAAATCCTCACTGTATGTACTTTCACTGATCAAGTTATGAGGAGTCCTTAAGTCATCACATGCTTATTTCTTATGTTATTCCTCATATTTACTGAAAACACAACTCATTTTTTAAACAAAGTATGGGCCCTTTAATTTACAATAGAAGTATTTTAGAGAAATTCAGTTTCTCAATTAGTAATTGAAAAAGCAAAGAGGTTTAAATGGCAAAATAAGTAAGTAAATCTATTTTAATTAATTTTATCATTACTGTTTAAAAAATGCAGTTTATTAGCAGAGGGGGGAAAGTCGCTTAATCATGCGACATTTAATTGAAATAAATAATTATAGTGAAATAGTGAAATCATTTGGCATTGAAGCCCTGCTTAAAATGCAGTGTGTGAATATAAGAGGGCCTGCTTAGCATATTAATCTGACCCAAACATCTACTTAAAGTGTGTTTTTTTCTGAATATAAGTAAGATATTTGTAGCTTTGAAAACGTTGCTATTCTGAGGACGTGTGTCATATAGCTCAATTGCTGTACATGAAAATTATTGCCATCGAAGCCTGTAAACATCCCTCTGGGGAGAAAAAAAACCCTTAAAAATTAATCTAAGGAGCACAGGAAAAATGTGTAGTCAACTGAGACAGTGGGTGTGAGATTTTCTGATATAGTCAGTGGCCGCATCTACACAAGACGCTGACTGCACAGTAGCCTGTGATCACGGTGAAGTAGCGTTGCGTGGCAGGAAGCATGACATGACGCTACCTCACAGTAATTGCGAGCCACTGTGCAATCAGTGTCATGAAAAAACTATTTCTTCACGTAACTTGTTATATACAAGTACTAAATGACTGCACAGTCAGCATCTCCTGTAGACACAGCCAGTATAAACATATGTGCTCCCAGTGGATGAAGTTACTCCTATGGTGAGTTTCGTCCTTGACTTCAAGCGGCCCATGCTGATTATTCTTTAAAATTCTGTTCTACAGCAGAAAAGGTTGACATGAACAATTCCTCTTGTCAGTGTCTATCTAAATAACTTCTGTTAGTGAAATTTAAATGGGGATTAATTTGTTTTTCTAGATTACATAAATAGCAATTGATTATACAAGCACATGGTGCTTAATTAGCCTTAACAAGTATGAATGGTAATGCCTCTGAATTAGAGATGGCTGATTCCATTCAGATTCCAAAAACAAGACCATTTGATGTTTCTTAGGTCACAGATAGCTAAGATTTGCTATTTGTGGTGAATTTTAATGGTAGTTTGAAGGACACCGAGGCCTGGAAAGTCCTCTCTATTACTAAGATTTTGGGGTGCATTTATCTTAAAGGCAAAGACTACTTGGATAGAGTCTTCTGCTCCCTCCAAAGGGTTAAGCAGTCCATTTGTTCCCAGTCCTATCTAAATAGCTTGGTGCACAGCCCTCAGAGTTATTTGGGCTGTCTGCTTTCTAGACTTTCCACTTGTCTGTCTGTCAGGATGCTCTTTCCATTGTTTGCTGCTTAATTCTTTTGTCTCCCTTGAGGCCTCCTGGGCATCACCCCTTTAGGATGTTTATGAAACTCACCTACACATGTCTCAATGAGCATGCATGTGTGGCTTATGGTACCTCAAACCCATTTAAGGTACTGCAAACTACATGCAGAGCACATGCACCCATTTGCCATGCTGATAATTTGCACTGCAGTGGGTTTTTTTACACCACGAGATACCAATGTCAAAACAAAACTCTGTTAAAATAAGCAGTGCAGAACACATGGCAAGAGCACAAACCACCAAAAGCTGGAGCCTGGCTGGCCAGAGCCATACTCTGGCTGCCGACCAGGTTCCAAGCAGCTGGCTCAGCACCATAGCTGCCCCAGGAGGCCCACAGGACCCCAGGTGAGGCTGCTGAGGCCAGCATAGGTGCTGGCCCAGTCTCCCCTACCCCACCAAGGTCACTTTGCTATGCACCAGAGTGCACGTGCAGGGCATGCTCAGGGACAAATAGCAGTGGCACAAATATGTGTCACTCCTATTTGTCCCACAGGAAACACACACTCCTGAATGTGTATGGTCATTGGGATGCACCCCCTGAGGTGTTAGTGAGGCTAATTAAAGCTTTGTTGCTATATGTTTCTCCTGTCACATAGGCCAGGCAACTCTGGGTTCAGGTCTCTGAACCCCTTTGCCCCCTCCACCCCCTACCCATTAAGAAAACAGATTATAATTAGACCATATTAAGAGCACTTAAAACTTGAATGGTTGTACATTAAAATTTGTTAAGAAGTGGTAAGTGCCCTCTAGGTGTCTTAAAGTAGTCACTTCAGACAAGGATTATCTTTTAGCTGTGCTACCTAGCTCAAGCTAAGTTAAGTTTTTGGTGTTACACTGAGATAAAATAACCAATTTGAAGTCTTCCAGTACCCTAGGAGACACTGTTCCCAGGTAGACTCTCAGCCAGGACTCTACAGTCCTGGACAGCTGGGAGCAGCCAGGCAACAGGTGGGTGGGGATGTGGTGAATGGGGAGGAGGGGAAAATGGGTGAGGGCAGGGAGGACAAGGGGAAGGAGTGGAGGCATGAGCTTGGCCATGGGCTTGAGGAAGGTGTGAGGGGGGAAGGATTGGAAGAGGGAAGAGGGAGGGGGCAGGGAGAGTCAGGGGGTGAGAAAGTGGGCAGCTGCCAGGCTGCTCACTCTGCCCCCTGACTCCCCAACTGCCCCCTCCAGCCCTGGATTGTTCCCCTGCTACCCAAATTTCTCCCTCTGCCCCCATTGGCTCCTTCATACCCGGATCAGTGCCCTGCCATCCTGTTTAGCCTGAGAAATGAGGAAGTGTCAGTGAGAGAGGTGGGAATTTCTTCTTCTCTGTGTATTCCTGGGGTCCCTGCAAATTATGCTGACCCTATATGCCCAGATCCAGGCTCCACTGGGCCCCACAACTAAAGGAGAAGCAGAAGCAACAGGAAGGGAGTGGTGGGGGCAAGGAGCTTCTGGGTAGTTGCAGGGCCTGGTGGGGGCTGGATCTGGGTGCATGGGGGTGGGCTGCAGTGGGTTCAGGAAAAGGCAAAGAGAGGGAATTCTTCCCTCACCACTGGTCTCTGATCAGGGTGGCAGAGCAATGATCCAGGGCTGGAAGGGCTGTGGGGGGGAGGGAGAGGGGGTGACAGGCATGGGGAAATTTGGGAGGCAGAGGGGGAAATCCAAGTGGTGCAGGGGGCCTCTTCTGTCCCCCTTCTCCCCAGCCCATGGCTAGAGAGCTGGTGACAAATGCAGGGATAGAGCAGACTTTCAGAAGCTAGCCATGTCTATGCTTGACAGCGTTCTAGTAGCAGGTCTGAGCAGGCCAGGTCCAGACATGCAGGCACATGCAGTCTGTGGCATGGGAAACCTTTTTGCGGCGTTACAAAACTCACATGTTGCAGCTAAACTGTGTGCAGCACTGCTAATTTGCAGTGCTGGGGCAACATTTGCCACTGGAATTTCCCTGCAGCAAAAGATAAAAAAAAACAAAAAAACCCCTGAAAAAGTGTCACAGAGCATGCTGAAGTGCCATGTGCCAGGACAAATGCAAAGATGGGGGAGCCCCCATGCTGACGTATGCTGCACCCCAGCCAGCTGCTCTGTGGCTAGCTGGAGCACAGTGAGCCTTAAGATGGGAGCTCTACATGCATGAACTCACCTCGCACTGTGGCACATGGAGACAAGGGAGAGGCCAGTCTAGGGAGTGGCTGGCTGGAGTGCAGGTTGCCTCAGCAAGGGGCTTCACAGTGTGCAGAGATGGGGACTCCTCCTTCCCCATGTACCACTCCCCAGCTGGCTGACAGCATGGTCTGAAGCTGGGGCAGAGCCTCAATCCACTGCCTGCATGCCCCTGCCTGCAGCATGCAGGCTGCAGATTGTGGCTCTGCCCTGGCTCTGGATCACACTGTTGCTGCCACAAGTTCCCAGCCATGCTCTAGAGCAGCTCTGTACCCTGCCAGCGCTGCTGGGGCTGGTCTCCTTGGAAACCCTGGCCTTGCACAATCACAGTGTGACTGCTGCCGGGGTCTCCATGGAAAGGCCCCAGACATGTGGACTGGGGCTGCTAGGAAATGGAGTCTGGCCATGAACCAGATCCACCATTTTCCCCACCCCTGTTATAGACTAACTTGAATAGTTACATATAATACAAGCTTTTATGAACTCACTTCCCTACCCTGAGACAAAGAGAGATAATATCTCTACTTGGATTATCAGGTGCAAATCTACACTGCCTTCTACTTGACTTCAGACAAACATGGCTAACTACATCTTTCTGGTTTACATTGGCATGTCCAGCAGAAGTGCTGTGAGGTTTGGGTGTACAAAGTGAAGTGAGGTTTGGATGTACAATTTGAGGGACATTTCTTTATATAATTACTTTTCTTTTTGATTATTTGTGGGGGGAGGGAGATAAATGTGTCGGGTGGGGGGG
>NW_005842087.1:861799-864533 GCF_000455745.1 Alligator sinensis | reverse complement strand
GGGGGGGGGGGGACTGAAAAATAATCTGTGAACTATTTCCCTAAATTAACTTCTCTCCTGTTGAAAGCAATCAATGCGAAGATAATGTCCTTCCCGAGAACAGCACAGGGTAACCATGCAAATGGTTTTGCAGTGTTTCTCCATTAAGGAAAACACTTTACAGATATTAGGTTTTTCGTGTAGTTCAATATAAATGGTTAGCAGAGCACACATTATCTCTGTAAATCAGAGTCAGAGGGCTTTGCCCACCATTTTGTTCTCTATCTGTTTGATCCTTAATGTTCTAGCTGCATGTCAATTGTCTGAGCTCTTTTATGAACAGCTCCAGCTAAGTGGTTCTGTAGGGAAGTCTGCTGTATGCATTCAGGGATGGGGAAATAGTTGGGAGGGAGGGACTCTTTACCATGGAAGTGTTACTGTTTAAAGCTTTTTGTTAAGTATTTTATACAGAAGCTAGGGCTTGCTAAAGGGAAAAGAGAATTAAAAAAAAGAAAAAGAAAGATTAAAGAAATTTAGGTTACTATGGTGCATCTTATTAGTAGAACTGGATAGCATTCAAAGGACACTTTTAATTTAAGCTTGCCTATTAACAGTTCCATAGAGCATATTAACCTCTACCCCTTCTGTGCTGATCTCTCTTTCCTTGCTTTTTAAAATATTGTACCAATTCTGTTTCAACCTTTTTAATCTTCTCTTTGAAAAATAGGTATCCCAGAGAGTTTACCTTTTGTAAGAATTATGCTAATCACCAAATAAAAATAAATGAAGTAAAATATAGAGAACAAAGGGCATAATATGAAGAACAATCAGAAGTGTAGGATTAGGTAGGACAGCAGGCAGGGTGCAGTTGGGAGCATCACATAGTTAGGAGGTCAAAGATGAGTTAATTTGTGAAAATAATATTAAGGCCAAATTTTCTGTCTGTGTAAGTAGGCAGGACTGCATTGGCTCCATTGAATCTATGCCTACTTCCTAACCACTATTAACAATAGACTTTACTGCAGTTTCATTCACTTGCACAATTTGATCTGATTTTATGTTACTGCTTTGTTCAGTCTTTGGACTAGCTCTTCTGATAACGTCCACATCATTTGTTCTACTCAGATTATGAGTTTTAGCTGCTGTGATAGGTATCTCTGTCATTCAGTATTTCAGCAGCTGAATCTTGATCCTGATAATATTTTCCCTAAAATGATGCTTTATCCATGTTGATTTAATCCACTGTTTGTATTTTTACCCACATTTTTGTTTTGTAGACTGTAAAATACCTTGATACTTCTGAGGGATCCTTGATAAAGTTAATCCAAATCTAAGATGACCCTTCACTAATTAGATTTTATACATGAAAAATGTATGTTTGTTATGAAGGACACACCTCATCTTGGATATAAGTAAATATGATATTACCTTGACATTAATGTTCAGTGTTATATTGGTAAAATGTTTCTCACACAATATAAGACTTTTTTTCTCTCACAATATTAGACAGTTACCAGCATCCTATAGCCTTGTAAGTAAACTCCCATCTATTTTCTGTATGCAGTAAGGCGGTGCGAAGCTTCAGTCACTTATTTGATTCCGTGGAGATTCAACCTGATTCGGTGGCTGAATCTCTGAATCTGAATTGAATCAGGAGACCCTTTAATCTCTCTGAATCAAATCAGACCCCTCCAAATCAATTCGGAGAGATTCAGAAAGATTCAACAATTCAGACATGAACAGCTTTAAATATTTTTTTTTTACATACCTCAAAGTACCAGGCTGCTTGTGAACGCTGAGATGGTGGGGCACATGAAGCACCCCACAGAAGTATGGGGGGCTCCCCAGTGTACTCAGCAGCAAACCCAAAAGTGGACCAGAAGCACTTCTGATCCAATTCTGGGTCCACCAGTGAGTGCACAGAGGGACCCCTGAATTGCCATTGTTGTTGTCGATTCGGCTGAATTGGCTTTGAAAGATTTGGTGCTGATTTGGAGAGATTGTGTGATTCAGATCAGCCAGGGAGAGGCAGGCACAGCCAGGTGGCTACAGGTTCTCCCGTGGCTCCTCCAGCTGTGCCTGCCTTTCCCAGGTGGGGGGAGCCATTGGAGAAGGCCCCATGGTTGCCCTGCCCAGCCCCAACCTCCCGGCACTTTAATAAAAAAACAGCTCCACACTCACTGGCTGCACCAGTAGTGAGCAGGGTGTCTGGGCACTCATGCCAGACCCCCCTGCACAGGACAGGGCACAGGGCAGCAGGGAGCAGCAGGGATCACCCCCACACCTGGCAACTGCACAGCAGCTGCCTCATGGCATGGGTGCAGCACAGTTTGGCAGAGAGCTGCACGCTGTCTGGCAGCTGGGGCCACTGGGGCTGAGTGCTGTTGTTGAGCCCCAGCTCAAGTCTGGGATCATGCCTGGTATGCAAAGGCCAATAAAGATACCAGGGGTGAAAGTATAAAGAAAGTTTATTGCTAGCAATAAAAGGTGCGAGCGGAATAATTTCACGTAACAAGCACACCAGATCACTACCACTAAGCATCTTTTATACAGGAGTTTTGGACCTTCATAAGCATCCTTGTTTGCTAATTGGTTATAAAGGAGTGACGCAAGGAGTTCTTCACTGAGCATGTCTCTATACCTGTGTTTTAGCTATGTATCTCATTTACATACATGTATGTTTCATTAGCATACTTTTTCCCCACCTAGGGGCGTGATTTTTAGTATTTTAATGAGCTCTTTAACCCAGTACTCT
>NW_005842087.1:861445-861744 GCF_000455745.1 Alligator sinensis | reverse complement strand
CGTTTGCTTGATCTCTGCATGGTAATTTCTAGGTCACTCCTTACATTCCCCTCTCTGGAGCATTTTTAATTATTTTTATTATGATTGTTCCATTCAATTTGACTTAACACAAATCTAGTATCCTCAGCTTTCTTTGTTTGCAAAATCATTTGATTCACCTTAGGCCTGAAGATAGATATAAAAACAGGTATGCATTGGATACAGCAACAAACCATAATCCCTATAACACAAAATAAAACAACCATACTAAATAACTGTTTCACACCCAAGATTGTGTCGTAACAAGAGATAATCAATAG
>NW_005842087.1:856664-857324 GCF_000455745.1 Alligator sinensis | reverse complement strand
ATATTGTTTCACACATGGAGGCTGGGCCCCTGGCAAAAGTTGAATCTTTACAGGGTCAGCATTTTTAGCCTTCCCGGGTCGGTGACCTGCCCATACCCACGGAACAACAGCATCGAGCAGGGTTTGAGGAATATCCGGTGTACTTTCCTCTCGGAGAAGGCCGAGAAGGCAAGCCTGCAGGTGCCACCCCTTTTCAGGAGGCACAGTCAGGAACATTTGCCCATCCTGAAATGACAACGTAGCTTGCAATTTACAGAGGAGGTCTCTCCCTAAAAGGGGAATGGAGCAGTCTGTCATATACAAGAATTGATGGGTGACTTCAGCCTGCCCAAGATTACAGGTCATTGGCTGTAGGAAGGATCATGTTACTGCTTTCCCTGTGACCCCTACCACCGGAAAGGTCTTTTTACTTAAAGGTTTCAGTTTTTTAGCTAAGATGGAATGGGCAGCACCTGTATCGACGAGAAAATCTACCAATTCATCTCTGTTCCCTAGTTGCATTTTAACCAGAGGCTCGTCAGGGGACACTGGGATCTGGGTTATCTTTCCCTCCCGGGCCTCCGGTCCCCTTCAATCTGAATCCCTTCCAAAAGCAAACAGTCCACTGCTCTCCTCTCTTTTCTTTTCACCTTCACCAACTTTCCGATAGGGGCATTCCCG
>NW_005842087.1:814527-856068 GCF_000455745.1 Alligator sinensis | reverse complement strand
CTGGTTTCCAATCTGGCTCCTGGGTGGGGACATGATTGTCCCTATTTCCTTGCAGGTGCCCTGCGGTAATTTCCTTTTCCACGTACTCACGGGCTTTGTTTACTACCATCCTCCTTTCCTCTGGTGTCAACAGGATATCTAAAAGAGACTGAACATCTGCCCAGGTCGGGTTATGGGTTTTGAAAATCGTTTTAAACAGTTTTTGTACGTTTCAGGATCTTCTCTCAAGCTGGGGGTATTGTTCCGCCAATTATACAGATCTGAGGTAGTGAAAGGAACGTGCACAAAGGTTCGACGGTAGGTTGGCTCACCATCATCTTCGAGGGGCCCAGGTACCACTTGTTCTCTTAGGGGAAATACCCCATTTCCCTTCCCACAGCCAGGATCAGATTCCCTGCAATGTTTTCCCCTAACCCCAGAGTCTGCTCCTAACGGTAGTCTCTACCCACCTCCCGGGGTTATATCAGGAGAAGTCGGGGATTCTGGAGATTGCCAAGCACCTGACGGCCAGGGTTGGTGCTGTTCCAAATCCCTGGGTTGGGGAGTGTTCTCAACCTCTGGCTCCGGGGGGCGGGGGGGAAGAAGCAGGAAGAGCAGATGCCAACAAGGAATCTGACGAATGAGGAGGAGGAGGGGGGAGAGGAGGAGGATAAGGTGGAAACAGCAAAGGGAGGGGAGCCTCCAGCTCCGGACATTTCAGGACAGGATTTGCATTTGGTTGAATTAAAAAAAATCCTGTGAACAGGAGAAGACAAAATGGGAAGACAACATTTAAAAAGATATTTATAACAATACAGGTCTTTGCAGATAGTCTGCTTTAAATTGCATTCAGTATCACTTCCTGCTTTTGTTTCCCATTGTTCTCTATTTGGTCATGTGAAGGAACAGTACTATATGTTTAAGGGCTTTTCATTATGAAGTAATGTCAAGCAATTACTAAGACTGTTTTAAAAGCTTGTATTATTCTCTAATATTCTGTGTTTGTTTTAATTCTAGTGAAACAGATGATTTTTGCTCAAATTTATGCAGGCACATTTAGAGATACCTAAAAAAATACTGACCTGATAAAGTTGTTATCATAACAATTTTATTAGGAACTAATGAAGAAAAAATGACCAGCAAAAAAGAACAGATATAGACTCCCTAATTATGTAGTCCATTATTTCACATTGATTTAAAAATAGCATTTCATTAGCCATCTTTGTAAGCTTAATAGTAAAATAATCCACTTAGATTTTCACTAGAACAATTTCAGGAATTCTTGGAGAATTGTCACATTCATCTTGTTGAGCCCCAGCTCAAGTCTGGGATCGTGCCCGGTATGCAAAGGCCAATAAAGATACCAGGGGTGAAAGTATAAAGAAGGTTTATTGCTAGCAATAAAAGGTGCGAGCGGAATAATTTCACATAACAAGCACACCAGGTCACTACCACTAAGCATCTTTTATACAGGAGTTTTTAAGTTCTCACCAGCGTATTTGTTTGCTGATTGGTTGTAAGGAGTGACGCAAGGAGTTCTTTACTGAGCATGTCTCTATACCTGTGTTTTAGCTATGTATCTCATTTACATACATGTATGTTTCATTAGCATACTTTTTCCCCACCTAGGGGCGTGATTTTTAGTATTTTAATGAGCTCTTTAACCCAGTACTCTGATTCTGCTTTTGTTTTCAAGCCTCCTTTATCTAAGACTGTCTCCTCCTTATCATTGCAGATGGGCATTCGTCACATAACATTCCGTTTGCTTGGTCTCTGCATGGTAATTTCTAGGTCACTCCTTACACTGTCAGGTGACTGCTGCACCTGGTGAGTGCGGGGTTTTTTTTTTTTAAAGTGCTGGGGGGCTGGGGCCAGGCAGGGCAGCCATGGTGGCTTCCCCTATGGCTCCCCCCACCCAGGGAGAGACAGGCACAGCCAGAGGAGCTGTGGGAGAACCTACAGCTGCCCAGCTGTGCCTGTTTCTTCCCATCCAATCCAAATTTCTGAATCTTTTCCAAATCTTTTCCAAATCGATCAGGATGCTTCAAATTAATAAGGAGCTTTTAATGGGTCTCCCAATTTGATTCCAATTCAGAGATTCGGCCCCCAAATTGGGCCAAATCTCCTCCTAATTGAATTGGCAACCGAAGCTTCATACAGCCTAACAAATAATTCTGCAAGCAAGCAAAACAAATGTTATAATCCTATAGGTTGCAATTTTAATGGCGTACTGGAGTGGATAATATGCAGATGAAATCTGAGCCAACAGGGATTATAAGTAACTTGGACATTAAGAAAACCAGGCCAGCAATTTTTGATGTGGCAGGTCTGATTAAAAATGTTTTTTGTGAGGTTTCAAACACTTGTAGTTCCCACTCACTTAGTAGGTGCCTAACTACTTGTTCAGATGCATAAGCTGTGTCCTGTTTTGAAAATTCTGATTTTTTTTAAATTACAGCCTTTACCCCCTAATTTTTAAGAGAAATATAGCAAATAATCTCCCAAACACAGATCACAAATGGGTGTCAGAACTTGCATCATTCTTCTTGGCTGTATTGCTAAATGAGCAGGCCAGCTAGATGAGAAATAGGGTCTTGGTTGAAAAACACTGAAAAATACCATCCTGGGGAGAGAAATTTAGATGCATAAATATAGGTACAGGCTAACCATGACTTATATGAGCTGTATGTCAAATTATGCCCTCCTTGCTGACAGCCATGTAGGTTCAAAAGAACATTTTGAAATACAAAAACAGGTAGAAATATTTCACTGTTTTTTTCAGATTAATAGGTGTGCAGAAAGGTTTCTGAATACAAGTTTGTAGTTTTGCTTTGTAAACTTTCAACTGTGACAAAAGGTTTTAGAAAAAAAACATTTCTTTGATGACAATGCAAAAATCTTTGATTTTACTTTGATTTAGAATACTGGATGATGTTGATTTTGAAATAATTAGAAATGATCTCTAATTGAGTTTTAGGATTTGCTGAATTCTTCTTATATTATTTTCATTTGAAATAGTCTTCAGTAAACTACAAGTTAAGCTTCCAAAAGAATTTTTAAGAGAAATCATTTGTTCAAAAGTAGTCAGTGGTCTGAGGCTTATGTCAAATACTGTTTCAAAATAAATATGTGTTTTTATCATGCACAGCTTTATGGGCTTTTAAAACAGATTGAAAAATACTACTAGATATATGACAAATAATATTATTATTCAAACTCATGAGTACCTGAATGTTTAAAAATTACTTAAACAGTTGAATAGTATTTATAAATAATTATTGTAAACAGGTCTCTGTCTTTCATACATGACCAAAGAAGACAACTGATTGATAATTGAAAGAAGTTGGTTGTAGTGATTCTAATTATTACTATATTATCTAAGAGCTCTGGAGATGGACAAAACTACCCAACCCTAAGTGCTGTTCTAATTAAAGCCCTCCTCCCCGCCCCTCTGCCGAGCATGTATAAAAGTGCCTGAAGGAATCAAACAAAAGAGAACTGTTTCTTTGCTCATGTTTCCATGCCTTTTTTACAGGCCCAAAAGTTGTTAGCTTTTTCTTAGCTGTCTCTATTAGTGCTTCATAGTTCTGATTCTTCCTTGTTCCACTTCGTCTCAGCTTTTTTGCACTTTCTTCTGTTTTTCTTATAGACATACAAAAAGTCACAAAATAGCCAGCAAAAGCCTTCCATGTTTGCATGTGCTTTGGATGGAGACTACTCTTTTAGCTACCGGGTTACATTCAGAAGCGTGAGGGAGGTTGTTCTCACCAGTTTCAGAGATGTTTAGGCATAGTGATAGGCAGTGATCTCCCAACAGCAATCTTCCCATTGTCAAGCTTATTTGTTTTTCTTTTTGGAAATGGAGAATTGTAAAAAATGCAGCTGTCTATGAGGATCTCCTCTCACAATTTAGGACAGCAAGGGATAAAATAAACAAGTCGACATTGGAACTTATTAGAAGTAGGAGTTCAACTTATTGCAATAAGGATAAGTTTGGGAAAGGCTGAAAAAGTCTTGAAAGTAAAGATGTTTGCAAATGTGAAGGGTAAATCAGTGAACAGACACAAGGAAGCAGGGGACTGAAATAGTTAAAATGATAAGCTAGGATGATGGGTTTTTCAGTAGTGTTTTTGATAGATGCAAGTAAAAAACAGAGACAAGAATATTGCAACTGAGACATGAGTTCAGCTAGATGAGAATTTTAGCTGGTTTGATGGATAGGAAGGACCACTGTTTAAAAGTCCAGGCACACATATTGGTATCTGCTGATTTGGCATAGCTAGTTTACCTTTGTGTCAGCTTAGCTCAAATTAAGTCTTTTTGGTGGGTTGATGTCCTCTGCTACTTTTTGTGTCAAATTCAGCCTGAGTGAGTAGAAAATAATACTTACTATACCATGCTCAGATAGCATGCTAGAATAATTGCTTAAGCATTTTTGTAAGTGATGACCATATGTCTATTATGATGACAACATTAATCTGTGACTTGGGAAACCATTACCTCATGGAAATTTTGGTGAATTGCAGTCTCAGCATTACTGTCGGCTGCTTCTCTCAGTTGTTCCATTCAGTCAAGTCTACAAACTGCAATATGTGGTAGTACAATTCTGTCATCAACAGTCAGTTAAATGATGTTTAGTATGCCCCTTCCAATCCGGATTGTGTTTTGTGGTGCTTAGGAAAACCAGAAGAAAAGGTTAATAACTACTAATTTCCATTATACATTTTTTTTCTATCCTGTGTAGGTTTTTGCTCTGTATTGCTTCATTTAGAAAGATTACTACCAATGTCAGACTGGACTAGCAGAACACATGATTCCACTTTCTGCTCAATTAATTGTTACAAGATGCAAACTGCTAAGTTTCCTTATATTGAGTAATCATGACTCTCAGTAAACTAGAAAATTTCTTTCTCTGCTTCATAATGCTTTTGCATATATTTTTGTTTGGATGCAATGATCAAAATATACACAGTTCTTCCATTCAACATAAGATAGTATTAAGTAGCTATATGCATTGACATTAGAGTGTGTAATAGCTGGTCTTATTAAGTAGCTATATACATTGTCATTAGAGTGTGTAATACCTGGTTTTGTCATGTAAGCATGGGAAATAAAGCCTGAGAGGGGACCTGGTAGCAGCTTACCGCTACTCTAGGTGAGTACATCAAAAGCTCAGTGAGCAACTGTTCTCCAGGGTACCCGAGAGGAAAACCAGAAGTAATTTCCACAAATACCTGGAAGAACATTTCAGGCTTAACACCAGGAAAAACCTCTTCACAATTAGCATGTCCAGACTGTGGAATAAGCTCCCTCCAGAGGTGTTGCAAATGGGTAGATTAGAATTTTTCCCATTCTACATATTCCACTACCCTGGAAATCTTCAAGAGGAGACTAGACAATCACCTTGCTGGGGTCACCTGACCCTCAGTTGTCTTTCCTGCTTGGTACAGGGGGCTGGACCCAATGATCTTCCGAGGTCCATTCCTGCCTTACAATCTACGAATCTATGAACTGATAATGTCTGTTCCTACTAACACTGGCCTTTGCAGATTGTTATAAAATGCATAACCTGCAAGAAAACCTACTATCAAGCACAGTTTTTATCTACTTTGCTACAGAGTTTGAGAAGTATGGCTGACTAAGCCTTGATCTTTCATTTTTTCCCAATTGTGATAAACTGACACCTGGCTGCTGTCATAAGGTGCCATCTGTGATAAATATGTTGTCAAATGCATTCATGCAATGACTGCACTGGTGTACATGCAAATATCACTTGTACTGGGGAACAGTATGCTTTGCCAATAATTTCTCATTCACAGCCCTACAAAAGAATGCAACAACCTTTACATTCCTTTTTTGTGTCCTTGTGACAAGGTATTTAGCAGAATCTGCATGTTTTGTTGAAATCTGACAGGGCCACACCATGAGTACTTTTTCTATGACCTCAAATTTGCAACCTCTGGGTTGTCAACTGTGTGCCTTAGCACCCATACCACCCCAGCCCCCAATGAGACAACAGCTCTGCTAAAAATCAGGGATTAGTAAAAATGGATATGACTCTAAAAAATAAAACAAATGCTGGAGGGCTTTGTGTTCCACTGGGGAAACATTGCTGCCCAGAGTGAGTATTTTTAGCAAAATGAGGCACAGGGAAAACAATGATGACTGGTGATAACTTGAAGTAGTGCTGGGTTTCAGCATTTCTACAGCAGGGACTTCAGACATTCCAGTTATTTTCCCCCAAAATGGAAGAGAGATATCCAGAAAATCTTGGCTTCATCATTCTACCAGATCCATACATGGAGCCTGTGACCAGGTGTCTAGCAAACAGGGTGTGCAAACAGGGGAAGCAGTTTGCAGGCAGTTCACAGACCAGTTTCTAGCCCAGTTTGTGAGTAGTAGCATAGCTTATTACTACACAATGGTGAGGAAGCATCCTACCCCGTGGCTTCCAACCTCAGCCTCTACTGGGGCTCCCTTTTCTTGCACCACTGAGGCCTCCACCCAGACAGAGTCCCTGGCACCAGGCTGTGGGGGCTGTCTGGCATAGCTGCCAGCAACTGGGAATTGGAGCAAGGTCACCCCCACCTGTGGTGTATGCTCCTTAGTGAGATCCCTGGAGTCCCAAGTGACTGAGCTCCAGGCCAAGGCAGGCATGTTACTTTTAATTTTAATTAATCAAATCAAGAGTGAGACCTTATAAAGGGGGATAAGGAAAAATGCCACATTTATTGATTACATGAAGCAGATACATAAGCTTGGACACACCAGTCATACAAGCAGACACACACAAGCATACAGACAAACAGACATAGACAGACATACAGATAAAACCACTCCAGTAAGATGTTATAGTTGCCAGTAGAGGTTGCTCAATGTTAGCACTGGGTGGCCAGACCAGGCTCATTGAGGGTGATGGGAGCAGGGTGAACAGATACCCCTGTGCTTTAGGAGGTTACAGAGAGTGGATTCCCCACTTCGGTATTGTTGAATCCCACTTTTATAGAAATTTCCAGTCTTTGTTCAGTGCTTTGTGGTGGTTTCCATGCTCAGTCTTTGTTTAGAGGTTGTTTCTCATCCATCTTTTGATTATCTCAGCTTGAGGTTGTGTCAGTTGTAAAAGTTGGTATCTCAGCCTTGAGTGTCCTTGCTGCCCACATGGCAGGATATGCAGCATTCTTTTTCCTCAGTATCTTCTTTCTGCCTCAGGCCTCAAAGGCATTCTTCAGCCATCCATTAACTAGTTTACTGACTGGTAATTTACATATTTGGTGCCTTGTTGCTTACTTAAACAGTTAAATCTTTCTCTTCCTGCCTCTATGCCATTCTCTCACCATTCACCATCACACACACACACACACACACAGGGCATACAAAATGTATTTGCTTATGTTAAGCAAGAAAATACAAAATGGAGTTTTCAGCTACTCATAAAACTCAAAAATAAGGTTAACCTAGCCAAAAAGGCCTATTATCTTACTAACATTATTTTTCTAACATTTAAATTAATATCAAATCAGCTCAAATTCATGCTACAGGCAGGCTTCATGCCATCAGGGTCCATGAGCAGGAGACTGATGACTACTACAGTCAGGCTCCTCTTCTTCATTTGTCAGGAGAAGAAAAGAAGATAGAAGAGAAGCTGGCCAACAAGAAGGCCAGCTGAAAAGACCCACCTGGAGCTACCTGGAAAATGGTTGTCTCAGGCCCCAGGACATGCAGGGCTAGGGCTGCCTCTCCCCTGACATTGCACAGCAAGTATGCTCCCCTCACCATGCATGAGGAGGCTCCAATGGAGACACCGGAGGAGGAGGTGGGTAGTGAGTGAACTGGCACGCTCAATAGGAGAGGCAGAGTGTGGGTGGGGGGGGCAGATTCCCTCCTGCGGGGCACCAAGGGACCCATCTGCTGTCTGGACCCTTAGCCCATGAGGTCTGCTGCCTCCCTGGTGCCTGCAGATGTTACAGAGAGAATCCATGGGATGTTACAGAAAGAATCCATAGACTTATCTGGCCATCCGACCACTACTCTGTGCTCCTCATCCACATGGGTATGAATGACACAGCCAGGAGTAAACCAGACTGGGTCATGAGTGACTACAGGGCCCTGGGGGCTGGGCTTAAGGGGCCAGGGGCACAGGTAATCTTTAACTCTGTGCTCCCAGTTGTAGGCCATGGACCTAGGAGAGAAGGATGTGTCAAAAAAGTGAACCAACTCCAGTAGTGGTGCTACCAAGAGGGCTTTGGTTTCTTCAACCACAGCACACACTTCAGGGAGAGAAGACTCCTGGGGAGTAATGGCATCCACCTCACATGGAGAGGTAAGTCCCTGTTCATGGCCAGGATGGCTGATCTTCTAGATGGGTCTTTAAACTAAGATCATCAGGGGATGGGGAAACACTGATTGGAGCATGCCCAGGGACTGGCATAACAAGTAAGCTCTGAAGTTAGGGACACTAGGAGAGCCACTCTTGCAAGAGCTGAGGGAATGGTTCTCCTTCAGCATGACAGGAAATTGAGGGTCTCAATTGGAGGACTCAAGTGCCTGTACACTACTACCAAGACCATGGGGAGCAAGCAAGAGGAGCTAGCCCTCCTATTCTCCAGTGGGCATTACGATCTAGTAGGGATTATGGAGACCTGGTGGGACTCCTCATATGATTGGAATGTAGCCATACAGGGCTGCACCCTGCACAGAAGGGACCGAGTAGGGAAGAAAGGTGAAGGTGTAGCTCTCTATATGAGGGATCAGTACACCTCCTTGGAAGCCAAAAACGGCTCCAAAGAAGAGTGGCTCTAAGCCCTCTGGGTCAAACTATGGGGGGGAGGGGCACATTGAGAGAGACCTAACTGTTGGTGTATACTACAGACCATTGAACCAGGGGGAAGAGCTCAATCTGGAGTTCTCTCGAGAACTGGCAGAGGCCGCACACGCATGGGACATGGTCATCATGGGTGACTTCAATTACCCAGACATCTCTTGGGAGGAACACATCTCTTGGCTAAGTAGGATCAGTTGCATAGCTTCCTGACCTGTATCAAAGAGCTCTACCTGACTCAGGAAGTGCACAGGCCAACCAGAGGTAACCCTCTCTTAGATTTGGTCTTGGCCAAAGGAGATGATCTGGTGAGCGATCTGGTGGATAGCCTTGGTAACAGCAACCATGAAACTATTACATTCACTGTCTATTGCAAGGCAGGAAAATAAGTTAGCAAGGTTGAAGTTTTTGACTTCAAAAAATCAAATTTCTACAGGCTCTGGGCAATAGTTGGGGAAGCGTTACAGGATTGGGAAATGAAGGTGAGAAGAATGCATAAAGAGTGGTCATTCCACAAGGAAACAATCCTCAGAGCACAAAAGAAGTCCATTTCTGTGTGGAGGAAAGGTAGCGGAAGGGTTGGTAAGCCCTCTTGGCTTAATAGTAGAGGTTCACCAATACATCAGCCCGATATTGGATCAGTACTGATATAAAGAAAATTGTAGATATCAGATATCGGCCCTATGGGGCTAATAATTTGGCTGATAAATGCCAGTACTGCTTAAATAAATGCCCTCCATCCTGGCTGGGCAGCATTTGTCCCTGCCCCTGTCCCCTCCCTCACCATGGGGAGCATTGATCTTCTCCCTCACACCCCTTCCCTCCCCCCTTCCCTTCCACTACAATGGAGTGACCAGCTGATAGCAGTTGTATCAGATATCAGATCAGTATTGGCTGATATGCCTCCTTAACTATTAGTTATCAGTATAGGCCCCCAAAATCTCTAGCTGTGCATCTCTACTTATGGATATCATAGTCCACTTGATAAAGAAGAAAGAGGCATACAAACAGTGGAAGGTTGGGACAGTCCCAAGGGAGGACTATACAACAATGGCCTGCACTTGTAGGGAGCAGATTAGAAAGGCTAAGGCGGAAACTGAATTTAAATTAGCAACAGAAATCAAGGACAATAAGAAGTTCTTTTTTATGAACTCTTGCAGCCCCAGCAGAGCCTGCTAAGTTGCCAGCTCCCGCAGGCAACACAGGCTCTCCTGTAGCTACAGCCCCTGCTCTCCCCAAGACAAAACACAAACTGTTTGTCATGGGAGACTATCCTGAGGGGGACTAAGCGGGTAACCTGCTGCCCCGACCCCTTAGTCCAGGAAGTTTGCTGCTTCCTGGGAGCCTGAATCCGAGACATTGCGGAGAAGATCCCAAAGGTCCTCCAGCCCACTGACCGCTATCCTATGGTCCTTATCCATGTGGGCACCAATGACATGGCTCAGAGCACTCCCAGCTGGGTCATGAGGTGCTACAGGGATTTGGGATTGGGTCTTAAAGGTCTGGGGGCATAGGTGGTGTTTTCTTCAATTCTCCCAGTCTCAGGCTACGGGCTGAGGAGGGAGAGGAGGATCCAGGTAGTTAACCAAAGACAGCGGTGCTGGTGTCATCAGGAAGGCTTTGGCTTCCATGACCACAGCCCACTCTTTGGTGAGAGGCAGTGAGCTTCTGGGAAAGGACGGCCTCCACCTCTCTCCTCTGGGGAGGAATCTCTTCTCAGCCAGACTGGCTGACCGGCTCCACCGGGCTTTAAACTAAGCCTGCTGGTGGATGGGGGGGCTACTGCCACTGCTGGCCTGCTGAGCAACCCTTGCAAAGACAGTAGGCCAAGGCACTTAAAGGAACCCACCCCTGTCCCAGCCCTGGAATGAACTGTAGGCAACGTTAGGGCCCCCAAGGGGACACTTGTGTGCCTATACACAAATGCCAGAAGCTTGGAGAATAAACAGGAGGAACTTTTCCTCCTGCTAAGCGCAAATAACTATGATGTCATAGGGATAATGGAGACCTGGTGGGACTCCACCCATGACTGGACCACATGTATAGATGGTTATACCCTGTACAGAAGGGATTGAGTGGACAAAAGGGGCGGGGGTGTAGCTGTCTATGTCAAGGAAAGCTACACATCCCTGCAAGCTGACATTGGCACCCATGGTGGATGACTTGAGACCCTCTGGGTTAAAATCCATGGGGAACATGGCACAGGGGATACTATGGTGGGTGTCTACTACAGACCCCCTACCCAGGGTCCTTGACCAGGAGTTTGCCAGGGAATTGGCTGAGGCTGAGTGCTCCCGGTGTATGGTTGTCATGGGAGACTTTAACTAACCAGACATCTCATGGGAGGAGTGCTCCAAGGAGTCACAAAGCTTTCTGTCATGCATGGATGACCTGTATCTGACACAGGAAGTCTATGGGCCAACGAGAGGTAAAGCGCTAATCAGCGACCTATTGATCGAAGGGAAGCTGGGTGACAGTGACCACGAGCTGATCACCTTCACCATCCGCTATAAAGCTGGCAAGTGAGTAATACAGAAGTCCTCGACTTTAGGAAAGCTGACTTTGACAAGCTCAGGAGGCTTATCAGGGAGGCCCTAAAAGGCCACAACCCAAAGGGGATGGGAGTTCAAGACAAGTGGTTTCTCCTTAAGGGAGCAATCCTGGATGCACAAGCAAAGTCTATCCCATCTTGGAGGAAAGGCAGCAAAAGGGCACAACAGCCCCCTTGGCTCTCCAGGGAACTAGTGGACCTCCTGCATCTAAAAAAGAAGACCTACAAAGGATGGAGGACTGGAACCACCACCAAGGAGGAATACTCTGCTCTGGTCTGGACCTGTAGAGAGCAAACCAGGAAAGTCAAGGCTGTGATGGAACTCCAGCTAGCTACAAATATCAAGGACAATAAAAAGTCCTTTTTCAGCTATGTGGGGAGCCAGAGGAAAACCAAGGGCAACATTGGACCCCTGCTAAACCAGATGGGACAACTGACAACCGATACCCATGAAAAAGCAAACTTGCTTAATGGGTACCTTGCATCAGTTTTTCACCAGTCCCATGGGACGCCCCTGCCCACTGTGGGTCAGGGAGGCCAGGATGAGGGAGATTCCTACCCTCCATTGAAGCTGACCTCATGAAAGAACACCTTAACAGGCTGGATACCTTCAAGTCAGCCAGCCCTGATGGTTTAAACCCAAGGATACTCAGGGAGTTGGCAAGTATCATAGCTCAGCCCCTGGCACAGATCTTTGAGAACTCCTGGCGCTCTGGTGAAGTGCCTGAAGATTGGAAGAAGGCCAATGTGGTGCCTACCTTCAAGAAAGGGAGGAAAGTATATCCAGCAAACTACAGGCCCATCAGCCTGACCTCTATCCTGGGGAAGGTCTTGGAAAAGATTATCAAAGAGGCCATCCTTAACAGACTACCTGACATCAATATCCTGAGTGATACCCAGCACGGGTTTGTTGCGGGTAGGTCTTGCTTGACCAATCTCATCTCCTTTTATGACCAGGTGACCTATCTCCTGGACAAGGGAGAGGAGATTGATGTCATATATCTTGACTTTAAAAAGCCTTTGATCTGGTATCCCATGATCACCTCTTGGCAAAACTGGCTAACTGTGACCTTGACCACACCACAATCTGCTGGCTGGGGAATTGACTCCACAGTAGGACCTAGAGGGTGGTGGCTGATGGAAGTCAATAATCGTGTTGTGCTGTGACCAGTGGGGTCCCTCAAGGCTCTGTCCTAGGGCCCATACTCTAACATCTTCATCAATGATGTAGACTTTGGTGTTAGAAGTGGGCTGGCCAAGCTTGCCGATGACACCAAACTCTGGGATAAAGCATGCACACCTGAGGACAGGAGGGTGATCCAGGCAGGTCTTGACAGGCTCATGAAATGGGCGGATAAGAACCTGATGGTGTTTAACACTGAAAAATGCAAGGTTCTCCACCTTGGGAGGAAAAACCTGCAGCATGCTTATATGCTTGGCAGTGCTATACTGGCTAGCACTATGGATGAAAGGGACTTGGGGGTCATGATTGACCACAAGATGAACATGAGCCTTCAATGTGATGCTGCGGTGAGTAAAGCAAACAAAATGCTGGCTTTTGTGAGACTAACTCAGCAAACAAAATGCTGAGGAAAACAAATGGAAGTGTGGGGCTATTGCTTAACAACACAGGACATCTGGTTACCAACATTTAGGAGAAAACTGAACTTCTGAATGACTACTTTGCTTTAGTATTTCACCAGACAAATGGGAAAATCATACTAGATAAGGTTCAGAATCAGCATGGTGGGAATGACCACCTTCCTACCGTTGATGTTGAGCTGATGCTCAGGAGATTAGTAAGAGAGGCACTGAAAGACAGGAGCATTGGTGAGATGGGCTTCCAGAAATGGATGGGATTCCTTTGGGCACATAAGGGAGCAATCCTATTGCACAAAAAGCAGGGCAAAGGGGCCCAAAAACCCTCTTGGCTGAACAGGGAAATCCAGGAAAGTCTAGGGGAAAAAAAGAGGCATACAGACTGTGGAAGAAGTGGGTAGCCACCAAGGAGGAGTATACCTATGTCACAACCCAAGGGTGTGATTTTTGTTTTGTGTGTGCTTTGGCACCACTGAATTATTTTCCCGCCAATTTGTAGCTTTCTTTGCAGTGTGCATTTCTTCTTTGCAGCACAGAAATGCACTTTGCAAAGAGTTCCTGCCATTTGTATTATAATTCGAGCCCCATTGTTGGCTTGCGTGAAATTATTCACACGTGGCGGCTAGCGATTGGCTTGCTAGCCGTATAAAAAGCTTGAGTGGTTTCCGCCCAAGTTGGAGGACTCCACAAACACCAGGAGGAGGAGACTTCACATTGTGTGAAGATCTCTAAGCTCTGCGGAGCCTATCGGACCCAGCGCATTTCAAGCAGGCAACAGAGGTCTGATCAGCCTCTAGCCACTCCCCGTCGCCGTTCGCAATCCTCGACGTATCCATCTCCCTGCACGCAAAAGGATCCATGGAGCCTCGACAACTCCATGGGAGTGATCCGAATATTGTCTGAGTCCTCAAACGAGGATTTAAGTGGAGCTGTGCCTGGGAAACTGTCCAGCCTACATCGCGACCATCTTCAGTGTAAGTAAACGATCTTGAATCAACCATTACGTGTCCATGCCTAATTCTAACGTGTCGCCTGTTTTCTCCGACCCAGTGTGCCCGGGCTGCTGGCCACAGCCCGCACGGTGCGAAAAAGGGCCCGGATTGCCCCCAGCCCGCACAACCTACTTGGCTGGCACTTGCAGGGAGTCCGTTAGAAAAGCCAAAGCAGCAATGGAACTCAGGCTAGCATAAAAATTAAAGACAGCATAAAGTCCTTCTTCAGGTATATACGGAGCAAAAAGAAGGCTCACAGTAACACAGGACCCATGCAGGACAGACTAGGGCAACTGGTGACAGATAGGAGTGACAAAGCTGAGCTCTTCAATGAGTTTTTAACATCTGTATTCCTGAACACAGATAAAGACACATCTTCCAGTTGGATTATAGACAGGCACAAGAGGGACACCAGCTCACCAACAGTTAGCGCCAACCTAGTGAAGGGACACCTGGAGGGGCTGGGCATGTTTAAGTCAGCAGACCCAGAAAATCATCATCCTAGGGTGCTGAAGGAATAACCAGTGTCATAGCAGAACCACTGGCAAGACTGTTTGAGTATACATTGCACTCAGGACAGGTCCCAGATGAGCGGAAAAGGGCCAATGTGGTCCCTATTTTCAAGAAAGAGAGGAAGGAAGATCCAGATAACTACAAGCCAGTTAATCTCACCTCTATCCTTGGGAAAACCTTTGAAAAAATTATTAAGGAACGCATTTGTGGGAGTCCAGCAGGAAAAAAATAATGCTGAAGGGCAACTAGCATAGATTCATAGCAGGTAGATACATCCTGACTAACCTTGTTTCTTTTTATGACCAGGTTACAAAATGCTTAGATGCAGGAGTTGAAGTAGATGTCAGTTACTTGGATTTTAAAAAGGCCTTCGATACAGTATCTCATCCCATTCTTATAAATAAACTAAGTGGCTGTAATATAGATGACTACACAGTCAGGTGGGTGGCAAATTGGCTTATGGGACGCATCCAGAGAGTGTTGGTGGGTGGGTTGATATTGACCTGGACAGTAGGGTACCCGAAGGTTTAGTTCTTGGACCAGTGCTGTTCAATATCTTCATCAGTGACTTGGATGAGGGCATGAAGAGCACTCTCTGAATTTGGTAAGGCCACATCTGGAATGCTGTGTCCAGTTTTGGGTGCCACATTTCAAGAGGGACATGAATAACCTTGAGAGGGTCCAGAGGAGGACTACTCATATGGTTAGGGGGCTGCAGATAAGGCCCTACGAGGAGAGATTGAGGGACCTAGATCTCTTCAGGCTCCTCAAGAGAAGGCTGAGAAGTGATCTTGTAGCCAGTTACAAATTGATCTGGGGGGGTGGGGGGGTGGAGACAGCAAGGAATAGGAGATACTCTGTTTATGAGGGAGCCCCTTGGATTACTAAAAACAACCACCATAAACTGACAGAGAGCAGATTTCCTGGACATCAGGAAGAACTTCATAGTAAGGGATACCAGAATCTGGAATGGGTTTCCAAGGGAGTTGGTGATCTCTTTTACCCTGGAGGTCTTTAAGAGGAGACTGGACAAGCACCTGGCTGGGGTCATCTGACCCCAGTGGTCTTTCCTTCCCCGACCCAGAGCAGGGAGTCAGACTCAATGATCTACTGAGGTCCCTTCCAACTCTAAAAATCTATGAAATCTATGAAAAGTTAAACATTTATAAGTCAGCAAGACTGGATGAACTTCATCTGAGAGTGCTGAAGGAGATGGCCAAAGTCATTGCGGCACCTGTGGCAAAACTCTTCCAAAACTCTTGGCACTTGGTGGAAGTCCCTGAAGACTGAAAGAAGGTCAATGTTGTGCCCATCTTCAAGAAGAGAAGGAGGGAGGACCCGGGCAACTATTGACCAAATAGCCTAACATTTATCCCAGGGAAAATCCTGGAAAAATTCATCAAGGAGTCTATGTGTGATACATTTGCAGATGGTAGGATTCTGAACGACAGTCAGCATGGCTTCATTGCAGGCAGGTCTTTTCTGAGCAATCTCATCTCCTTCTACAACCAGGTGACTTGCCACCTGGATAAGAGAGAGGATGTCGACATTGTATACCTAGACTTCCAAAAGGCCTTTGATCTGGTATACCATGATGTTCTCACGGGAAAGTTGGAGGATTGCGGGCTTATCGGCTCAACAGTTAGGTGAGTAGGAAGCTGACTGTTGGGTAGGACCCAGAGAGTGCTAATAAATGGATCTGTGTTGTCCTGGCAAGAAATGTCCAGTGATGTCCTTCAGGGGTCTGTGCTTGGTCGAGTGCTATTCAACATCTTTATCAATGATTTAGATGTGGGGATGAAGAGCTCACTGGCCAAATTTGTGGACAACACCAAGTTGTGGGGGAGCGTAGTCACACACAAAAATAATCTGCAGATACAGGAAGACCTAGACAGGCCAGCAAGTTGGGCAGATCAGAACCAGATGAAGTTCAACATTGAGAAGTGTAAAGTGCTCCATCTGGTGATGAACAATTCCCAACATACTTACAAGCTCAATGGCACCAAACTGACTAGCACCATGACTGAAAGGGACTAGGGGTAATAATAGACCATAGTATGAACACATGCCATCAGTGCGATGCTGTAGCCATCAGGGCAAACAACACTCTGGCATGCATCAACCAATTCATCTCAAGCAAAATCAAGGAAGTGATCCTTTCACTTTATTCATCATTGGTGAGACTGCAGCTGGAGTACTGCATCCAGTTTTGGGTGTTGCACTTCAACAAGGACATGGAAAAACTTGATAAAGTCTAGAGAAGAGCCACCCATATAATCAGAGACTTGCAAGGTAAGCCATATGAAGAAAAGCTGAGGGACTTGGGTCTCTTCAGCCTAAAAATGAGAAGGCTGAGAGGGGACTTGGTAGCAGCTTACTTTTATATCAGGGGAAAACATCAAGGACTTGGTGAACAACTGTTCACCAGGGCACTCAAGGGGAAAACCAGGATTAATGGCCATAAACTCCTGGAAGACCATTTCAGGCTTAACACTAGGAAAAACTTCTTCATAGTTACTGTGTCCAGATTGTGGAATAAACTCCCTCCAGAGGTGGTACAATCACCTACCCTGGAAATCTTCAAGAGGAGATTGGATGGACACCTCACTGGGGCTACCTAACCCCAGTTGTCTTTCCTGCCTAGTGCAGGGGGCTGGACCCAATGATCTTGTGAGGTCCCTTCCGGCCCCTTACAATCTATGACTCTATGAATATATCTTAGATGAAAGTATTGTATGCTATTGTAATGTTCCACCAGCAATTATCCACTTCAGAGAGTGCTAATAAGTGGTATTTCTGCCCTTATGTTGAATAACACATCTGATAAAAATCCTATCCACTCCTTTATGGATCAACTGAGCAACCACTAGTGGAACCATTGTGGTTTTGGGGCAGTTAACCATGTTTGTTTATGGCCAGGCAAAAAACAGGACAGAGTAGCACCTTAGAGATGGTAGTGATAGATGTTTAACTTAAAGATTATCCCTAACAGGTGACTGAGGGAGTTGGGTATTGGGAGATGGTCTCTCAGTGATAGAACAGTTAGTTAGTTAGTTAGTTAGTTAGTTAGAGAGAGAGCAAGGGTCTGTAGATGTTGCCTATTACTCCACAATATGGTTCATTGTTTTGTTTTTCTGATACATAGTGTGCCTGTATTTATTCAACATGGTGATCACTACAGAAACTACCTGGCTTAGGGAGGCATGAGCTTCCATAGGCAACCTATTTTGTTAGATTCTAAGGAAAAGATGCCTACTATATGAGAAGGCAGGTTGTTGCCTATGAAAGTTTGTGCTTTCCTGAGCCAGTTAGTCTCTAAGATGCCTCTCTGTACTACCTTCTGTGGCATTCTGGTAAGCAATGAATGGGATTTTAGAATATCCTGTCTCTATGCTTTCTTCCTTGAGGGACCCCTATAGCAAGACAGTAGCCCTTTTGGAAGGCTTCCCTGGCTTGGAGTGAAAAAACAAAGAACAAGTTGGAAGAAGCAGCAAGTTATATTTTAGTTTGCTATACTACCTTGTCATATCTAAATCTCAAAAACATTTGTGTGTGTCCCAAATCCAGGCTCTCAGAACCAACCCTGATATATCACTTTGCTATAGATTTTCTTAGTCAACCCTCAATGGTTTCCCTCCTTCCTCATTCTTATCACCTTTATGCCCTGTTACATTCACACCGTTCCCATTGTGATAAGTACTGTACAGACACTTAGCAAGAGACTGTTTCTGTCCCTTCTTTCATCCTGGCTTCTTCTTTTCTCTGACATCCCCTCTCTTTAGAATATTCCTAACCCCCACCAACTCTTCCTGCTGTTGCTGCAGCCTAACTCTCTTCTCAGAAGTGGCTGCACAAGGAAAAGAAGAAGATGAGGAAAGCTATTCAGCCTCTTACAACCACAATGATTTTTGTGGTAGTGAAGGAAATATTGCTTTCTTGTCCTCCTTTGCGGATTATGCCAGCTCTGATGACCTACAGGTCAGGTTCACAATGGGAAGTATGGGAAGAGAGAGAACACATCTAGGAATTGATCATTTGTACCTATTTTGACCCTTACACTGAACCAAGTGCTGGGATGGACAGCACAAAGAGGCAGAAAAGATGGGAGGTTGAGGAATGCCCCAATCCTTAAAATTGGATTTCTGATGAGGCGCATTGTAGAAAAGCATCGTACCTTTCCAAATAGGGTACTTCTCCATCTGGAACCAGATCTGTATAACTTTTATCATGCAAGATTGGAAAGAGGGACATGTTCAAGAGCAGGAGCTTCTGGCAAAACCAAGAATGTGATATGGAATTGTGAAATTCTTTTAAGTATGCTGGAAATGCTGATCTTGAATGTTTTGCCCAGTGGGGACTGGCCAAGCCCGTATAAACTTACACCAATACAGGAAACCCTTGCAATTTGTGAATTTGCTATTTGTGGATTCAAATATTTGCAGTGCGCCATGCCAACAGCACAGCCATACTCAGGGTGGGTCGGGGTGAGCGCCGCCACAGCTCCCTCTGACACCGCACCTGCGTAAGCCAGGTATGGAGCGCTGTGCAAGGTTGGGAAGGCCAGAGCTGGGAGGTGGGTAGAGAGTGAGCACCAGGGATGGGGAGGGAGGTGGCAGTGGCAGTGGCAGCAGCGGTAGTGGCAGCATCTTCTCCCCCGGAGGCAGTTGCAGAGGTGCTTGAAGTGTGCACGGCAGTTGAAGAGGTGCTGTTGGGGAGCCCCATGCTTCCACCTTCTTCATTGAACAATGAGGGGGGGAACAGAGGGCAGCTGTGGGGTCTGAAAGGGGGCCCCATCAGTCTTTGCAGATTTCACCATTTATGGGAATCTCTAGAATATATCCCCCATGAATGGTGATGGTCTCCTGTATATAAGTTTCCCATTGCCATCAGTAGGATTTGGATGAAGGCCTAGAGGACCAATTTCATTTAGGGTATGTTGATAAAAATATTTATATGTTGATTATAATCATTATAATTTTGGGAGGGGTGGGGGGCATTACCATGATACAGTAGATGGTTACAAATCTCCGCCTGGTAGAAAATGTTCACTTGTGTAAATTAAAATTTGGTGGAATACATACTTTTCCCAATGGAACTTTCACCAGGAATCTTGAATAAAGGAAGAGAGATACATTCCAGATGAGCCAATTGTCAATGTTCCACTGAAGTCAGAGACGGAGATTCAAGTCTCTTTTCTCTGCCTAATTCAAGACTAGAATTTGGATCTCCCACATCCCACAGGAAGTTTTTCTCATGTCTTCTTTTTAAAAATTTCAAAAACATCTCCATTGTATTTCACAACAAAATGAAAACAAATTACAAAACACAATTCTTTTCTCCAGCCAGCCCATATATATGTACATACATTCAGAAAAATGAAGTTGCTTTAGGTTTTGCCTTTTTCAGTGGAGAATGATAATACAATACAACTTTATTTTTATTTTTTATCTTAACAGAAAGGTTCATTTAATTATTTTGATCACTCCCTTCTTGGATGGCCAAACAAAATCCTGGGTTTAGGTGATGTTACACATTTCTGGTATTTGCAGACTAACGAAAAGGGAAACTCTTTTGCTGCCATATCTTCTCTATGAGATGAGTCTGAAATAGAAAAATATATGTATATAAATGGCAGTAGGGAAGTAATTTACATTGTCAGATGCCAATACATCAGTACATGCTCTTAGGTCTATCAGTATTTCTCTTGGAGATCAGCCATTGCCTGAGCAATAGCTTCCAATTGAATTAATTACTGTTTAGTACAGTATAGCAATATGTTCTGCTCTGTTAAGTTAGCCATCTGTTCTTCCTTTTGAAGCTAAGTTGTCCTTCCATAGAAAGAATTATTTAACTTAATCTAAGCCATTTTGTAATGCACATCACTCTTAATCTGGGCACCATAGGATCTGCAGAACTATCAAGGGTACATTCAAAAGAGTTTCTTGAAATGTTATTTTGCAATAACACTGTATCTCCTGGGAGACTTCACAGTTCTTTCATAGTTATTTAAGGAATTAGGGTAATTTTTTTCTAAAACACCTAGAGACTTTAGTTTCAGGTTATTTAGATGATCTTGCAGAGAAAAAAAATCTGTTACATTTCTTTCTTCATAGAGGAGGTTATGAAGTTGTCTGGAAATGTGTACCTCATTTCTTAAGCACTGATCCATATGGAGCAGTACTGTCTAGTTCAGACAGTGTTTGAGCATTATGGTACATTACTATGCTCATTGGCTTTTTCATAGAAATAAAGTGACTGGCCAGATATAGTACCAATAATTTATTGTTCCTGACTTCATTTGTATAGCAAATAGGTGGTTCCAGATGTTTTGTTCATATCTTTAAGAAAAAAAAACAGAACAGTATTTACAAACATGTTTTCCTTCTGTTTCTTTCAATGTTCTGAAAATATTCTTTTTGAAGATACAAATGTTTATCAGTTCTTATAAATGTTTTGTTGAAAAGAGCTTTTTTTAATTGTTCTTACTCAATGTGACTTTTCCTTCCTGGGGTGTTTTGCAAATCAAAGACTTACTCTGTTGTCTGTGAACTAATATAAGCATTTTCATTACTGTGTCTTTCAGTTTGGTATTTGGAAGTTTAAAAGTAATTTTCAATGATTCTTAATCAAGAACCAATAACCCACAGGGAATGGCATGCAATTCATCATTTGCTCATTTCGATAAAGTAACAAAATACACAATAAGGTTTATAATTCCAGGTGGTATTTAACACTGACTGTGAGACCATTCATACTTTTTAATTACAAATATTTTCAAGCATGTGTGTGTCAAAGTTCATCTTAGCCTAGAGTCTTAAATTAATCACTTTCCTTTTGTTTGGGAAATGCTTATTTCTGAAATACAAATGTGTGGCTTGGGGATTTACTTTTAGTATACAATGGCAGTTGCTAAAAGAAGGTATCCTGGGAAGAAAGATTAACAGTGATTTTCAAAGATGACTTTCCATCTTGTTAAAAAGAGAGGCAGTGTCAGGGAAGCCTTGTAAAATAATCTTATATAATATGTTTTAATGAACAAAGAGAGATAGTTAGCCATGTTACTCTGAAGTCAGGCAGAAGGCATGGTGGACACCTTATAGACTAACTACGTAAGATACACACACACGTATGTAAGTGTGTATATATACACATGTTTTTATGTGTATACATAAACATGTCTGTATGTGTGTGTGTAAATCTTTGAGATGCATATCTACCCTGCCATCTGCATGACATATGTTTGTGTGTGTATGTAAAAACATAGGTGTGTGTATGTGTGTGTGTGTATATATATCTAGATAGATATGAATGTGTGTGTGGGTGTGTGTGTGTGTGTGTGTGTGTGTGTGTGTGTGTGTGTGAGAGAGAGAGAGAGAAGTTCCATAAACCAATGTTCACTTCATTGGATTTATCAGATGAAGTAAACTCAAGTTCATGAAAACTTTTGCTCTCTATATATTTTATGAAGTTATTCTACAAGGTGCATATCTTTTGAATGTTTTCCACAGATAAATGAATCTGTGGAACTTACTGCCTTAGTATCATATTGATGCAAGATCTTAGCTGCATTTGAAAAATTCTAGATAATGAAATTAACAAGAATATAATAATTAATTGCTAAAGCTAAGAGCAACATTTATAACAACATAAAAACATAAGTAAGACAGAAGCTCCGCCCATGGATATATAACTACATTTTATCATAAGTGCCTGGCTCTGGCTGCTATCAGGGGCAATATTTCAGGAAAGGTAAAACTTGCCATATGAGATCAGAAAGATGAGCTATTTTCCCAAATGTCAAATTTTTCCAGTTAGTGTGCATAATGAGGTTCCTTCTGTTTTTGTATCTCCCTGTTTCATTCCTCCCATCACATCCAGGGCAATATTTGGCTATAAAATAATGGAGCTGCACTGCTTTACATAAGCTGAGGATCTGGTCCACCCATCCTTTAGTTATGCAGGTACAAGTACAGCAGGATCAGTGTCAACTGCAATAATGTAAACTTCTTTTTGGCACTCAAATCTCAGCATTTCCTATGGTTTATTATTGCAATTTATGGCAAATACAATGACTGACTTATTTTCTCTTATGAATGGACATCTAGAGTCATTACTTTAGATACTAACTCATTTTACTTATCACCCTGAATCGACATGTCATAATAGTACTAAGGAACCATTGATCCTTCTGGATCATGGTGTATGCATGAGAGGTCACCAGGACCTTTGACATGTATGCCTAGACAGGAGTATGGAAGAGTGGAGGATGCTCAGACCTTCCATCCTCCCTTTAGGCCATTGGGACAATGTGCAGAGGCCAGACTGAGTCCAGACATTCAGTGCCTCAATGGCTGTAGTTATATGTGCATCTGGGAATTGAACCAAGGACTCTCATGTGGCAGGCAAGGATTCTTCCACTGTCACAGTAATGTAGTTACAAGGTCATTTGTGCTTATATTTTCAATACAATTGCTTTCCTGATAATGTGTATATACTAGCCTGTCAGAGTGCATCTAGTTATGAGAAGTCTAGCTAATCAATCCATATTTTGGGTCTTATTAAAAAAGAGATGTTTTTCTATAATCTATTTTGTCTGATATGGAAATATAAATATATACTTGTGGCAGGGAGTAGAGTATGGGGAGGGGAGCCCTGAAAAGCAGCAAGGTAAACAAGCCTACACTGCAGGTTATCATGAGGATTAATAAGTAGGGAATGGGAAACAGCTCCAGGGCCATCTGGTCAAGGAGGGACACCTGGGTAGATTGATTAGCAATTACCCTAGCATGGATAAAACAGTTACCAAAAAGAAAGGAAAGGGGGAAGCACAGCCAGATTAGGAGAGTCCCTTCTGCAGGGAAGAAGCTGTTAAAAGACAGCTGAGAGAAACTAAGAGTGCCCCAGCTGGGCAGACATGGAAAGGCCTGGGAAGATCCCAGCTTTAAAGGGAGACTGTGCCTAAACTGTCCCAGGCAAAAGGGAAGTATCTTTTCTTTTGTTAGTTAGCAGTTTCTCAAGCCATGTGTCATGACTCAAAAATTGGTCACAAAAATATATGAAAGAGTCACGAACAAACTTAAAAAATGGATTCTCCTTTAAAGGACAAAAACGTGGGAAACCATGGCTTTTCCCTTGAAGGCTGGCAAAGCTCCAGCCTGGTAGGGGCTGATTGGGGCCCCCCATGCCTCACCTCCCCCCAACCCTTCCCAACTAAAGAGTGACTGGGGCCTAGGGGCAGTGGGTCAGGAGTGAGGAGCACTGGGTTGGGACTGGCCATCAATGTTTACAAATGGGTCCTGGTACAAAAAAGTTTGAGAACCACTCCACTGAGTTAGAGAGTTACAAGGGTCTGATTTTTATTTACTTCCTGGAGGACTTGAGGGGACTAATAAGGTATAAAGAGGAGGCCCCCACAGAAGCCTGAGTGGGCTCATCTTTAAAGCAGGAAAATGACTGATAGGTAAGAAATGTAGAGCAAGTGGGCAGGAACCCAGTAAGCAACTGGGACAGGGACCACCAGGAGAGGCAGGGCACAGCCATGTCCCGGTGATAGAGACGAGAACTCTGAAGACAGGGATACCATTGTGCTCACAGACCGTGGTTTGGACTAGAGGAATAAGGGGACTACAGAGCAAGAGACATAGCTGAACCCCAGGCAACATCCTCGTGAGTAATGAACAGCTTCCCTTCCCAAATCACCATCTCATCTGAACCGAAACGAAGTGGCAGGCACTGGAACAGAGGCAAGCTTTATCCGAGATGAGGTTCAGGGTGAGAAGGCAAGGCAAGGACCCTACAGTCCTGTGACAGTACTCTAGCCAAGAAAGCTCATTATATCCCTGTGTGCCATTTAGTTATTGCATATGTAAAAAGACTTCTTTCGAAATCACATAGAAAGTGGATTTCAAAGGCACTCTGAAATAAAAGAACAAGCTACATATTGGGAAGCCAACCAGTCAATTCTTTTGAGAAATAATATATTTCTTCATGAATTAAATACAACTTTTGTATTATGTGAGAGGAAACTTGCTAGGACTAAGAAAAAAATGTTTTATGGGGGTTTGGAAGAGAAAAAGAAATCTTTCAAGTTGCTAGCATATCATTCTGGTAGTATTATTCACACGGCCAGAATAATAAAAAAAACAAAAAGCAACAAAGATTGCAGGAACAGAGATCATCTGAAATAATGCAGTATGACATTGCTAATTCTAAACTACTGCTTTTTGGTCACTTTTGAACACAGCAAAATATATAGAATAATGAAACGTAATAATGTTTGGCAAATCCGGATAGCATTTCCTGTAACAAGAAAAATATTTTTCTGTAAGACATTATGTAACTCTCATTTCATTTATCATTTTATATCACAGAAGATATATTGCCTATGTTCAGTAACAAAACTGGTCCTGGTATTCAATCAGTAACTGAGAAAGGATAAAACACATTGTGACAGGGGGCCACCTCGGAGCCGATCTCCACGGCCCGCCCACCTGTCTCTGGGCAACTGTCCGCCTATCTCTAATTAGTTCAATTAAGATGTCAATTAAGCAGGAGGCTGCCCATTAGTGCCCCGATGCCAGGGGGCGCTCTCTGCGGCTCCTACCTCCCCTAATACCGCAGCCCAAGCCTCGCAGATGGCATCTTGCTGTTCTCCTAGTCACCGGCCCCACACTGGGCCCCAGAATCATCCACACAGGACCCCTCTATGATCCTCTCCACTCAGGCGGCCTCTCCGCCTTCATCTGGGCTACCTTGCCCCCCCGAAGCTATCTTCCCCTCTCGGGTGTGGTCCCCCCGGGACCTTCGGCCACTTGCCCTGGCCCACCTCCAGGCCAGTCAGGACCCCAGGCCCCCGGCTCTTGGGCGTCCCTCGCAGTGGGCCCCCGGCCCTTTTGACTACCGTAGTCCTGGCCCCAGCTTGGGCCAGTCGAGGGTACTCTCCCCTTCGGGCTGGGTATCTCTAGCTGCTCACTCTGTCACTGCGCCTCACCGTGCCACTACTCCCCATCCTCTCAGGGCAACCGCAGCACCACGCCCACATCACTCCCACTCTCGGGGCCCGCCCTCTCTGGGCCCCTCACAACACTGGCCCTCTAGGCCCTCCAACAAACACATGGGTAACCCACTCGGTGGTGGTGGGAACTAGGGATTAAGGCGCCCCGACCCACCTTTCACCAGGGTGATAACTGGCCTGGCATTTCCTGGGGGCTCCTGCGCCACTGAGAGCCCCACCAGACCACCCACTCCCGGCAGGGTGCAGTTTCAGGTCATGCCCAGGACCAGGAGCCTCCTAACCCTCCCCTTGCAGCTCCCCCTTACCTCGAGGTCATTCACAGCAGCCCTTCAGCCAGGCAATGTTGCTGCCTGCCTCCTGCCGCCAAACTGCCTTGTTTATATAGGCAGCCTTTGCCTCAAATTGGCTGCCCTCATCAGGCACCTGGAGGCTGCCAGCTCCAGGCCCTTAAAGTGGCAGGCACACACAGTGCACTGCCACACACATTAAATTATATATTGATAAATAGAACACAAGGAATTACAATAATAAAAACAAATTTAAAACGTTATTGAAGAATATAAATGCTCATCTAACTACACGAAGTAACTTTCTGTGAGGATGAGTTATTCCATAGTCAACTACTTCAGGTTTGTTTTGCATTTTCTTTTGAGGCAACTAGTCAGGCCACTGGTGTAGAGCCTGGATACTGAGCTAATTCAATCACAGTTCTCATTTTGTGTGTCATTTATTTTATTTTTCTCAAGGAACATATATTACCTGCCCATCGTTTAGTATTGTGTGCAACTCTTCCATTTTCATGGAAAAGGCATTGCACAGAAAAAGGACAGTCTTGTCTGGGGGTGTTTTTATATATCTAAAGACTTCTAAATTCTGTGCATGTGTCGCTCTGCCCACAACAGAATTTCCACTGATTTACAATGAAGCAAAAGGACAAAGGCTATACTATGGACATCAAGCTTACCTTGGTAAGATCTTTCTTCCACAAGTTTTCCCATTGAATGAATGAGTAAAGGTTGCAGAATCTGTTCTGCACTGAGGTTGTGAAAGAATTCTTCACAATGAAGGGTTGCATCTCATACTAAAGGAGATCAATAATATTATAGTATGAAGTATGATGATTTAGGAAGAGTTACCATTAGTTTTTAGCTGTCTATATATATATATACACACACAATATATACACTGTCTATATATATATATATATATACACACAAAATAACTTGTTGCTTTCTGTCTTTATCCTGGAGTAACAAAGTAAACAGGCAAATTAAGCAATTGCCAGGCCCCTTAAGATCTGATATCTACTTATGTTAGGGTTACCATATGTCAGAGATTTCCCAGACATGTCCTCTTTTTTGGCCCCTTCTCCTCGTGTCAGGGCAGATTTTTAAAACATGAGCAGATATCTGGGTTTTTGCTTTGCCTCTGCTTTCCCAGGCTGGCTGCTTGGGGCTGGGAGCAGCGGGCAAGATGATTGGCTTTTGGGGGTCACATGCTCCTTGCATAGGACCGGGCAAGTCACTCCCAGGTAAAGAGACACTTTGTGAGTGTGTGTGTATGTGCACGTGTGTGCATGCGTGCGTGCAAGCATGCATGCGGCAGCTACTTGGGTAGCAGGGCTGGGGGAGAAGGGTGCTATGGATCAGGAGTGAGGGGCACTGGCAGGGCTTGGGGGCAGGGGACTGCAGGTTGGGATTAAGGGGCACTGGAAGAGCTGAGGGGTCCAAAGTGCAGGGCACTGGTAGGGCTAGGGGACAGGGGACTGCAGTTTGAGAGTGAGGGGCACCAGCAGGACTGTGGGTTGGTAGTGGGGGTCACCAACAGTGCTGGGGGGGCAGGGTGCTGTGGGTTGGGAGGGAGGGGGAGGCTGGGAAGGTAGGAGTTTGGGAGTGAGGGGCAGAGGCAGGGCATGGGCATATCACTGCCCCCCTCCACAATCATAAGCTCCTCCCCCCTTCCCTCTGTCCTCCTCGTCACAGGTGTCCTCTTTTTTGGTACTGGAAATATGGTAACACTGACCTATGTTTGCATATATACAATGTCAGAGAAGCAGACAATCCAGTATGTGAAGTTCACATTTTATGAAACAGTAACATCTAAATTTTAGTGGATGGAAGAAGCCTTATAATCTCACTCACATAGTGATCAAACTTGTGTGGCACAATGGTGCTATGATACCATAATGATAACTATGGCATAAATATCTAGATAATCAGCTATTTCTAAATATGATGTTCTGTGTTTTCTTGAACATGAAATGCACTCACATAAAAATTCCATTAGAGGGAAATATACTATGCCCAAAACATAGCCCATGAATTCTGTTTCCATTTTGACTCCTTTTAGCTGAAACTTGATTTGTTGTTTACCTATGAATATTGAGTAACTTATTCTCTTACTTTTTTATTTAATGGAGACAAAATAATTATAATTAGTAATATCTCACAACCAACTTCTTCTTTTTCTTCTTCTTCTTATTAGTCAGATCTCAGAAACTGAAGCTTCAGTTCAGGACAAATGAGAATTCCATGGGCATGTCCAGATAAGCAGGAACACGTGGTATGCAGCAGTGCAGATCTTTCTATGTTCCTTGAGCTTCTAATTTTCAGTGCAAGGGGCGTTTTTGACACTTGGAGATCCCGAGCTTCTCCTATCTCACCATCCAGGAAAATTTCTGTGTGCCAGAGCATGCATGCACAGGTGTTCCCCAGGGACAGGTAGCAGTGGCACATATTGTGCCGCTGCTGTTTGTCTCCAGGGAAACTCATGTTCCCACTTACGAGGACATGCCCCATATGTGCACATGTTCATAACTTGCTCTTGCACATAACTTCATTGTAGTCAAGCAAAGTATCATTCCTTTCCAAGGTTGTAGTATCAAGACTGAGTCCAAATGGAAGCTGTAAGTTTAAGGAATCTGTGGATAGTAGCCAAAAGTCAGTGAATTTTTATTCATATTGAAAGCCCACCTTGAATCAACTAGCTAGTTCCTGTGGATTCAAGTATGTGAAAAGGATTTCTCATAATACTGAATATCCATTCATTGAGCCTATTAAAGAAAAACATAGTACACAAAAGTGATAACATGTTTTTATAACTGAATTTGAATCTTACTAATCAAGGTAAATCACCAGGTTTATTTGTTATAAACCATTTGTATTTGCCACCTTACTTCATATTGCAGTAAATATTATGATCTTAACTTTTGCTTATTAACCACACACTTCACCATTTTACATGTGTTCTTTCACCAACTTTTGTCAGTTATCAAAGGACACGTCCTTTGTCCACAGAACAAATCTGCACAAGGAAAGCTTACCTAATGCTACCCAGTGCACTGAATCCAAGTGTATAGGAAATTTAAGTAGGATAACAAAAACATGTAACATTGACTAAAAGGCACTTCAAATAGTAGAAAACAAAATGAGTTTATAAGCATTTGATTCTTCTTGTGGATTTCAGTATTCCTATCTGCAAAAATATCTTGAGCTTTCATGAACAAAGTTCATTCAATGAAAATAAGAATAATAATAAAAATGGAAATAATAGTAATAAATTAATCCAAAATCTCTGAAACCTAGGAAGTTAAATAACCACTAAGCTCGCCCATACATTTCCTTTGAACACAGTTTAAACTTTTATTAGTTTTCCTTTATTTAAAGTTTGCAATCCTTTAAGGCTGGTTTAAGGCTGGTTACGACTTAAATATTTCCCAAAGTCTATGCTTTTCTAAATGATTATCATTCTGGCTAGTAAATAAAAATCTTGAGCTTTCCCTTTACATATCAAGAGCTCCAGACAATAACTTTCTTTTTTGTCTGTGGAGAAAATGGACTCCATCTCAGCATGTTTAGGAATAAATGAAAACGTATTCCTGTATACCCCTAAGCCTTTCCTTGTAGACAAAACTAGAATATGAATAAATAGACTGAATAAGAAACAAAGGTGGAAAGAATAGCAGAGGTAAGTAGTCTAGTCTGGATTTACAATGAAGCCTTGGACCATGAGGGGTCCAATGGTAGAGAAGTGAGTAGTGAACCTGAGTAGAATGAGAAAGAAGCAGTAGATGGGTCACTTGGCAAATTATTGCTATTGGTTAAATGGCCTGTTTTTTGAAAGTCAGAACCCACAAGAGGAGAGGACTACTGTTTCCTCTTCCTGATAAGTTTTATGCCACTCTATGTGATCTTTCCCACTCTATGTGATTAACTGACACAGTTCTAATGTGTCACTAAGAAGAAATAGTTACTTATTTCTTCCCTGAAGGGTTCTGCAGCAGGGAAGTAATAGTTTATATTTCCCATCCTGCAGACATGGGATTTACATGTGTCAGATGCCTGGGGCAGCTGGGGAAGGTAGTGGGAACTATTTAAGTTGTACTTAAGCAGATTGATGCTTTTAAGGACATGTGATTCTTTTTGGATATGTTTTTCCTTTTGCTCTTTTCAATCTCGAGACATTATTTGGAATCAGTTGAGGTCCGTGTTTGTCTCAAAATCTGTCAGCAATTTGTTGATTGACATTGACTTAACATTGGGAAAGACTCCATCTTTCCTACATCATTAAGTACCTATTTATTTTAAACAACAGATCCAGAACACCTTGCACTTGCAAGCTTACCCATATGTCACTGAGGCTATCAAGGAATTGCATCCACAGTTTAACAAGTTATACTTATATTTTTCCACAGCAAAGATGGTAAATATCAGTAAAACAACAACTCTTGTAATTTTTATAGATAAGAATTTTAATACACTAAAGACAAGCAGATGCCATGAATGGCAAGGCAAGTTGCTACATGTTGTTATCAAAGTTACATGAAAGATACAGCTTTAGATAGCACTTCATGACATTAATTTTCACATTGAAATGCCAACTGTCCATTTTTTTTTAATTGTTGCTTGCAAGATAAGGTTTGACGCATTCAGTTGAAGGATGAGGGAGGAATCAAAGACTTGTATAGACCCCTAACTTCAGTTTCTGGTGCTCAGCAGGTGAGAGAGAGCTCCAGCTTGCAAATCAACCCATAGTAGCTCTCAGCATGGGCTCTAATGAGACTGTCAAACCTGCATCCTTATCTCTTGTTAACAAATTTTGAGCAAGGTGGGAAGGGTGAAAAAGAATTTAAATGAACACTTGGGTCATTCCAACCAACGTGAGAAGTTTATCGATTAATTGGCAAAAACAAGATTAAATGCCGAGGATAAGCATAATCTTATGGGACAAGTCTCTTCTGCCATGGAGTGTCATCGGTCAGCTTTCCAGTCTTGATAGGGGGGAGGGGGAATCCTCCTTCAATTTTCCATCATGCAAGCATCTCAATGTGTGCAGAAGTCCCACAAATGTTGTTGAAGAGTCATCCTCTCAATTTCTTCCAGTCAGATCCCCTATTTATAGATGGCTGGTAAACAGGATTTCAATATTCTAAGGAATGATCTCTGATTGACTTTATTTAAAGTTCTATGTTTCACTGGAACTTTCAGAAGTGGATTAAACTAAATTTCTTGCAAACCTGGAATGTGTCACTTAATTGGGATTCATAACCTGCAAATGCAAAAAGGGCGACAGGAGACAAGTTTTGAATCTCCTTCCCTTCCTTATTTACCCTGGTCTGTTACTTCCAATGTTAGTAGAGTTAATAGATAAGTAAGGTTGGATGATCCCATTTTCCACAGGTTATTGTCTAAATGTAAATGTGTTTCCTGTTTTTCCTGTTTAACAAGCAGTCTGGTGACTCTTCCCTGCTCAGGTCTGTCAACTGCCTCCAGCATCAGTTAGAGGACCCATTACATGTAATGAATGACTAATGCCAGTGCCCTGCTTACAATCCCCTCCTTGATGGCCCGCCTAGAGATGTAAGGCAGACTTTTGTTATGCAAAATCAGCCTCATACTGTAGCCTGGCTATCTGCTCTGAGTCACTTAAGCCCACACACGATACAACTGTTTTAGTTTTCTGATAGGCACATATGTCAGGAATGTCAGTTCTGTGCCAACACTCTGCAAGTCTTAACCCAGAAAGGCACCCGTTTTATGTTTTCATTTGAAAACAGGTTATCTTACAACATATATAACGTTCTTCCTACATACCCTCTTTTACTCCTACATGTTGTCCTCTGACTACTCTTGCATAGCTAAATTATTCTCTGATCTACATTTGCAACAATAGCAATCTAAATTACTATGTAAAAACAATCTTTGTTTGGTAACATCTCTAGTTCCCATGGCTTGATCTGTGAAGCATTTCTTCCCTTGACAATCAGTCCCACATCATTCTTCATGTTTTATAATCAACTACCAACTTAAATGGTGTAGAATAGGTTTTCTTTTCTTTGGGCACTGACAGATATGGGGGGTAGGGGGGGCGCTTTATCAGAAGCAGTGGTGTTTTATATTGATATGGCTCCACAGTAATCTGTATAAATTGGGCACTTTAGCAGGTTTGAATCACGGCTGATTCAAACGTGATTGAATCAGCTATTAGATAAAAGTGCCAAAAAAGCCAGATGAAAGAGCCTGATCTTTACAGATATTGGAAAAGCCAGGTGCAACTAGGCTGTTCTGGGAATGTACTGGGCGGGCTCAGCACCGAGGCTTTTATTTTTCCTTTCATGTCCACAAGCAGCCTTTCTTTTATTTTATACATACACACATATATATATATGCGTCTGTGTATGTGTGGATATGTATATGCATATATATGTGTATACATGTATATATGTATATGTATATGTGTGTATATATATGTGTGTGTGTGTGTGTGTGTGTGTGTGTTTTAGCCACCCCTGGCAGTTTCTGAAGCCCATGTATATTTTTCTTTTTTTAAGTGGTTTTTGCTTCAGAAAAATATTTTTGATCAAAATAAAGTAATTTGTCTTTTCTACTTTCCATATGGTCACACCTCTCTATCTGGTTTCCAGTATGCATTGAAAATGAACCTTCCTACTATTGTCCCTGCAGCTGCACATTTCAAGTATGTAATGAAACCTGCAGTTAAACTCATCCCTAGGATTGTGCCAATAACATCATGTGTGCTACTATCAGTTTAGTAAAAATCTAAGGCTCAGGTCAGTCTCCACAACAAAGCATTTCTAGCATTAGTGAAAGAGGACTAAATATAAGATCTGTTTCAGTGATAACTTAGCAGCAAGCAAGAGAAGATGCTTGGTGAATTTCTGACAACACTTAAACAAATTAGCATATAAGTTCAAAAGATCAAGGAGAGAGGCCTATAGTAGCTGGGAATCAGAAGTTGGCTAGAAAATCTGAAAGAAAAGATGTACGCCTCTGAGGAAGCCAAGAGAAATGACTAAGCAGCTGCAGCACATCAGTGATATGAAGAAAACAGTTGTTGCTGACCTGTCTTATCAATTGTTGAGCTTCACTTAATTTGGCTAAATTGGTCATCTTCATGTTTGTCTTTGGAAATGGAAGGTTATATATACAGGTAGATGACCGGAAATAGGAAAGGATTTTGAAGATTGATCAGAAAATTCAGAAAAGGAACCACCAGTTGAAAAATAATCTTTTCTACCTCTGATGGGCAACTGAGCAGGAAGGAGACACAGCATGGCCTGGGAAGCTAGTCTCATTTACATTTGAGCAGTTCCACAGGGCAATGAGGTTTTGGGTTAATAGGAGGTCTACTGAGTGCTTGCAGCTTTTCTATATATACTCTAAATATCTTTGAACTAGTTTACTTAGGGACTGCCAGCAGTATAACCATACAATCATGGAATTCAGTGTATGGTGCAAAGCTTTCCCGAGAAATTGGGTAAATAATTAAAGTGCACTGGCTTTTATGCTACTGAGCCTAAACTCATCCAAAGCTATTTTGGTATCATAAAAAGTTGCAGTGTCAGCAGTGATACACCCTGGAAATGGGCAAAGCAAAAGACCCAGAATCTGCATAGTGGAAACAGCAAGGGTTTGCACAGAGAAGATAAAAAGCCAATTAAGGCAGATGATTGTAGAAACAATTGTAGAAAGGACAGTCACCTCGAACAGAGATGCCTGTCTCTGCCCTAAATAAATTTTACAAAACGCATAAAGAAAGAAGTGAAAGTGAGAGGGAGAAAATAATTTCATGCGTAGACATAACAGAGCAGTGCAGCATACAGGGCAGTGGGGGAGCATTGGGCAAGTGGTGGGGGAGATCAAGCAGCCTGGCCCCTGCATTTTGCTCCATCACACCTTGCACCCTGCTGCCTATTCCCCCTTACCACTTACCCCTCCATGCCTGCACCACCTGTCACCTGCCCTCACCACCAGTATTTCCCCGCCTGGCTGCCCCTCCCTGCTGCCTACCCTCCAACCACTTTTGATCCCCCTGATCTGCCCTCCTCGCTGCCTCTGAAGCAGTTGTTACTAGGCCTGCTGGAGCCACAGCAAGGATGTATTCTGTGCCCCAATTTAGAGTTCCCAGCAATTTATGAAACTAGTTACTGTACTTAGTTTTTCATAGCCTTCCCATCTATAGTGCATGAGTGGTTGGTGCGCTCTTGTTTAAGAAATCTGCTGGCATCTCCTGGCACAGACCTACCTCAGACCTAATATGTTATAAAGAAGCAGACAAGAAACAATACATTAAACAGACCAAGTAACTTTATTTTTGTACACCTCTATATAGTAACTAATTAAACTTGGGCACCTATGAGTAATAGGAGCCTCTGGCACTATTAGATTGAAGGAGAGAGAGAAAGTATATTTGTGCCTTTAAAGCAATAGGTACACACTAGGCCCACCCCCTCACCTGGCTATTTAAGTGCATTATCTGGAAAGGCTAGTCAAATGGCTTTTTCAGTTTCCAAGTAATTGGAGTGATGGATATGGCAGTAAGAAGCCTGAGTTGGAGTGAGGAGGTAGCACCCAAGGGTGTATAAGACAAGTCCTGTGAAAGACTGCTACAGTCAGCAGTCCAAGAAGCGTGATCTACCTTGCTTGAGACTAGATTGGTCTAAGAGTTGAGAGATTTTGGCAGACTCTTGATTTGGAGGTAAAGCCCTGAAGGCCTTATTAAATGCTGAGAGCCATGGGGTGACTATAAGGGGAAGAACGGGGCCTCAGTGGGGCCCTATTACACCAGAGGGCTCACCAAGAGAGTTCAAGAGTAGATAATTTGTATTGCAGACCACAGGAAGGACTCTTTGGAGAGTGAGCCAGAGGCTCAGAGAACAGACTATTAGGGGAGCAAGCCAAGAACCTACGATGTGAGAAGGGACCATTCTCCCATCCGAACTGAGGGTCTACAGTACCTTATTCCATCAAGCTATGGCAGGTGAGACAAATAGTTATCCAGGCAATTGGAGAAGCAGACAGGTTGTGGTGGTTCCAGGGGACAAGAGTGACACCCAAGACCCCACTGCACAAACTGTGAGTCTGCAATAACAATAATAATTATTAATTGAAAAAAGTCTCCATGGGAGGTCACAGAGTGTCTCTCCTTAGATGGGGCTGAACTAAAATCAGAACTGTGGTCAGTGACTGTAAAGAACAGAATTCTTGAGATATTTAAAGGGGCAGAAACAGTCATAAAAGTTACATATCTCCACAAGCAGTTGGACATACATTTCACAGGAACGGCAGTACTATACTTATGTTAGGGCCTTGTTACATGTTAATTTTAGGTGACTCCTGGAGTTTTAACCCCTGGATTGTCTACACAGTAACATGTGAAATGAGTTTTAAGTACCCTTTAGGTGGCTTAAAATTATGCCACTCTAGCCTAGGTTTATCTCTGATCTGTGTTAGCCAGCTGTCCCCCATGTTAAAATAATGTGTAGCCACTCTACATGATACATTAATGTAAACACCCCTCCCACTCCCACTCCCCTCCCCTGCTGGGCTGGATCAGGCCTGCTGCCACCCCATAACCCTCAAATTCAGCTGCCCCTCCCACTTTGCACCAGCTTATATTGGGCCTACTGTCCCCCAGCCCCCAGCACCCCAGGTCCCCTTCCACCCCACTGCTTTACTTTTGGCTGCTGGTACTGTCCCAGGGGAGAAGGCAGGAAGGGGAACCTGCCTGCCTGGCCTCCACTGCCACCTTCACCACCACTGCTCTCTGGGCTGGACTCAACCCGGAGAGGAGCAGCATCATGGAGGTAGTGAAAACAGCACCAGTGCCTAGGCATACAAGTTCCCCTTCCCTCCCTGATCTCCTGGTACAGTGCTGGAAGCCAAAATTAAGATGCGGGGGGTAGGGAGGAAGCAGGGGGGAGAAACCCAAACTGGAGGGGAGAGCCATCAACACAGGATGGCCCACTGCCCCCTCACACCTCCGTGGATTGGGCTTGCCATCCCTTGCAGCCCCAGGACCCCAGATCCCCGCTCACCCCCCACCCTGGTCCAAGCTGACTTTTGATTGCTGGAGTTATAGCAGGGGAGCAGGCAGGGAAGGAGAACTTTCCTGCCTGAACACTGATGCTGCCACTTCTGCCACCACTTTCTAGGTGGGGTGGGTGGCCACAAGTAACCGAGGGGGAATGGGGGGCACAGGTAAGCCGCAAGGGCTGGGGGACCAGGGGAGAGTCCTGGGGGTGGGGAATAGAGGGGAACTCTGAGGGGCAAGGGGTGAAGCCCTAGGGTAGGTGTGAATAGGGGTGCCCTGGGACTAGGGGCAGGGGAGGAAGCTTGATATAGGAGGGGAGGGGGGTGATTCTTACCTTTCAGTCCTCAAGGCCCTTGCTGGCCTGAACATGCAACTGCTCCAAATTTGAGCTAGCAGTGACAACAATCAACATTTGAGCAGCAAAATGTGCAATATGTAACAAGGCACTTACTATGCAGTGCCATAGCTCTATTACTACTATGTAAGCACAACGCTGTTCAATTATTAGAATGATTAGACTCCAGACAATAAAGCTGCAATGCCATAAAATAATTGGACTCGGCATCTCTAGCATGCTGGACAATCTGTCATTTTTCTAACCCCTGTTTTGGCCATGTGAAAAATGTGGGTCTCCAATCAAAACTTATAGTATAGTATCTACTCTATTCTTTTCTATTTAGGTTTAACCATGCTTATTACCATAGTGTCTTTGTTGTTTGGTCTCAGTTTTCTTTTATATTTCCCAGCAAATGGAGTATTTTTGTGACTTAGATATTCCATTCTATATAGAATCTCTGATTGACCCGGTAAATGGTGAGTTTAGCTGGGAATCCCTTGAAGGATGAGGATTTCTCATTTGTTCAGGCCCTCTGTGATTGTGCTGTGTTATTAGATCATCGAGCATTTTAAGGCAAAGAGACTTTGGAATATTCACATTTTCTTCTCTTGACTGCTTCCCTCCTCCTGAGATTCTCATACCTTCCCTCTTATGTGAGAACTGATACAGCATGACTTTGATGCCTCTGAGTTTACTTCTTGATATTTGTGGCATGAAGGATGTCCAGTGTACTCCCACTACTAATTTAGAATTAATACGTTAGCTAAGGAGTGAGTCAACACAGTTTTCTTTTGGGATTTCACAAACATAGGATTCCCTTTTCATATCTTCTTTGGGCATCCTTGGACCAGATATTATTCCTCCTTGCATTATTTTCATGAAGCATGTTCCAGAAATGGTTCTTCTTTTCACCCAATACTTTTGGAGGCTTTTGTTTTAGTGTTTTGTGGTTGTTTTGTTTAAATGGAGTCCTGTATTGAGTCTGTATCTCAGTTGGGGCGGGGGGGGGGGGGGGGTGGTTTCCTCCTCCCCTCCCCATACTGGAATTCATTTGGAGCCCTTGAAATACATCTTTCTTTATTCCAAGAATTTTCAGAGCTATGTTCCCAGACTTAAACTGACCTTAAAAGTGGATATCAAATTTTCTAGACCATATGTCTCTCATATTTCTCTTTTTGTTGCTTTAGGTTTGAAGGCCTTTCCATTTAGGTAAGCAATGACTACAACTGCACCTTGATCAGGGAAACAGCTTTTCAGCTTTGAGACTGGTTTATAATAGTAGCCATTTCAGCTTAACAAAGATTAGTCAATAAATTTCATGTTATGGAATGTGGAGTGGGAAGGTAGCAAATACAGGCTAAAGTTACCTCTAGAAACATACATTGAAAGAAGCTTTATTCATCTTACCTCCATTTGGTGTTAACAGGCCTTCACTTGACACAGTATCCTACACCCTTTTTGCTCAGGAGAAAAGATGTAGTATGCCAATATTCCTGGCCAGACTTTAGCTTGACACATTGACATTCAGATTCCATAAATGATATTGCACTCTTCGTACTTGTGGATACATTTTCTATTTGAATTAGACCTAACAATATAACACTGTGATTCTCAAGAGGTAGGCTGAGATGGACATTAAATAATAGTTTAATTCTACAGACTGCTTCATGTCTTTCAAGTCTTTGGGATAAAAAGTGAGTCTCAGTTTTAGTGCCCCTTCTTTGCACTTCTTAGCACAAAGGTTGGCAGCTCCCTTGTAAGTATCTTTGTTGGAGGTAACACTTTTGTGAGGGAGACTCCAATGTGTTTTACTTCTTGTGTCTCCTCCCTTGTAGCTTCCAATATAAAAACATTTTATGGGGTGGGAATGGCAGTATTGGGGGAGGAAGGCTCCAGAGGTGAAATAACAAAAGCAGGATTTAGTCAAGAAATTCCCAGCGGATGTGGACCCTTTTATATCTACATTGTGTTCTCAGTGCATCCTGGGAGAAATGCCACATGCTGCATTCACCACTCCCATTTGCATGTGTCAAACTCAGAAGTGTGACATGGGAGCTACTCTTGGGGTATCTCCAATAGCTGCTATTGAGCACACCAGGGGATTACTGGGAGGGATGCCCCTAGAACAGCTTTGCCACATTTCTGGGCTTGGCACATGTGCATGGGAGCAGGTGGGTAGGGCACAGTAAGGTCCAAAGTGTGCCTCCATGGGCATGTCAGGAATGCGGTGTAAAAATACCCTTAGGAGACCATATACCTAATACAAGTTAGAGAAATCAGAGAAATGAGGGTGATAGAGAAGTGAAAAAGCCTAATTATCTTTTGGACATCTTTTCTGCTGTGTTGCATGAATGGAAATTCTTCTCTCTTAACTTCAGGCTCATTTATAGATTTGAAGAGTTCAATTAAAAAATCTAGATATTCAGATAATGAATGCTGGGTGGTTTCTTTCATCCCAAGGAATTCTAGCTATTTCTCATCCACCCTTTCTTTTATGTGTTAAAGATTCAGCAGGCATTAAGGATTTCTTGGATAAATGCAGTGTCAGCATATAGATATAGACTTTGAGTAAGACAGCATTTTCTTTTGCTTAATGAGGTGATGTAACCTGTTAATATTTTAGGTCACTATATTTAGAGCTTTTGGTGCTTAGGCAATTTAGCTATATAGCAAATGAGCAGAGGGAGAACAAATAAATCAATACATGGTTATGGAGCAATGACAAATTTACAGTAACTCTCCATTAAATGTAAGATATCATATTAGAGGTGAGTGTATTTAGAATAATGGAAATGAATCCATGACAAAAGAGCACCTATAAACAGCAGAAATACATATCTTTGGGGGATAAGCTGTTTAACGCACAGCTGGCTTCTGTGTAAACTAATGAATGACCCAGCTGAAGAAGTAATAATGTGAGAGCCTATACACCTTAAAGATTTTCAAAGGAGCAAATGCTGAGCATGGTGCACAGCTCCCATTAAATATAAATGAGTTTAAGCATCTGACTCCTGTATGTGCCTTGAAAACTTTCCTCATAAGTACAAACCTGCTCCTCCTACCCCTTCAGGTCCACTCATAAAAGTGCTGCAAAAAAACCATGAGAATGCCAGAATTGCATGGGGCTCTGCATACAAATGATATAAAAATGGAAATGAATAGCAGACTAATTTGCAAGGCAGGGAAACTATAATACGGACATTTTTCTCTTGTCTAAGGTGTCCTTCCCAGGATAATTTAGTCTGCTAATATAGAGCTTTCAGACCATCGGTATTTGCTTCATGAAATGTCTCAAATATTGCACTCTATTGCATGTCAGAACTCAAGAAGAACAGCACTTGAAATTTTATATTCCAAGGATATGTTTTTTTTCAGACGCGTGTTACAAATTGATGGTGCATCAGAAACTTGAAGTACTCCTCCTGTACTAGAGATTGGCAGTTGTTATGACATGGATTTGAGTTCTGGGTGTTATTCTTAACTCTGGTAACTTTGAGCCAGTCACTGAATATTTTTGTGCCCTGTAATTAAAATGCTTCTTATGGGCTTGGCAAGATTTTGCTTACCTCAGTTTCCAGATAGCTGGTTAATTTTCAGAAAATGTTGAGCTCTTGCATGCAAGAATCAGGGACATTTAAAGTATCACGCTTGCATACACCCAAAACGGAGCTACCCCAAATCATTAGAATTTGGTTTTTTACTCTTGACTAAAAGATTTTTGCACTTTCATTTAGAGTACTCTAATACCTTTTGAATATAGCAGCAGTTCACTCTTTATTAGTGCAGCAGAAATCCATCAACTGCTGGTGGAGCTCTAGGCAACTATTTTGCTTTCAGAGGGGTGAGCATAGTCAATTATATATCAGGCACATATACCATAGGGTTTTTTTTTTCTAGTACACACAGCACACACTGACTTGTTTTCTCATTCTGAAGGCATCGTTTTGGGTTTTGAAAACAGTTGGTTTGATCACAAACAGGACAAGAAACAGATATTGAGGGCCAAGATATTTGATAAAGGTATTGGAAAGAATTCAAAATATCAGCCTCCTTAACTAACTGATCTAATTTAACTTTAATTTCAGCCTACTGTGGTGTGAAGCTGCCATATATACTAAGTGGGTATATTTGTATCTGTTTAATATCTACAGGCTACTGCTTTTATTTTAAATGAGCAAAATCTTTTTGTGGAACAGTACAATACAGCATTAGGCTCAGAGGAAATGATGGGGCCTTTGATGTAATCTTTGCTGTTAAACCTCTTATTACCCAATCAAACATACTTTTGGTGAGCTCATCCAACAATTACTCATCATCACAGCAGATGCTTCTTCTATTCTGAACAGTTGGAACTATTTCTCCTGATCATAATCAAAGCTCAGGACAACCAGACTATGAAAATTGCCTTGCAGCAGAAACAAATAAGTATAAAAGCATTTTGAATGAGAACACAAACATGCTAAGTATAATGTTTCTTACAAACACCTGTAACTTCCCCCTGCCAGCAGACATGGTCATCAAATGAATCTAGGAATTGGTGAGCAGTAAGGGAAAAATCATTTCTGATCCAGAGTTTTGGCTAGAAAAAATTGATGTAGATCTCTTTAAGGTGAAAGGTATATCAGAGCCTTGTTACACATTATGCTGTGAGCTATTCAAATGTTGATATGTGTTAGTGCTATCTTGAGTTGGAGCAGTCACGTGTTCAGACCAGCAGAGGCCTAAAAGCCTGAAAGATAAGAATCCTCACCTCCCATTCTGCGTTTTCCCCCTCACCCCAGAGAAGCAGGCAGGGAAAAGTCAACCTATCTGTCTCACTCCTGCTGCCACTCCTGCTGGTTTGCTGCTTTTCTCCAGCTTGAGGCACCCAGAAAGCAGCAGCTACAGTGGACAAGCAGGCAGATTAACGCTTCCCTGCCTGCTGCCCCAAGGCAGACAATATGGGCAGCTACAAAGACAGGGGGCAGTGAGCAGGGATCTGGGGTGCTTGGGAGGGCAAGGGGAACAGTAGGCCTGTTCCAAACCAGTGGAGAGGGGGAGGGGGAGGGGAAGGGGGTGGGATATTTATACTAAGGTGTAGTCTACACCTTGGTATAACATGCACTAGGTAACACAAAACTGAGCTAATCCTGCCCTGGAATGGCATATCTTTGAGACCCTTTGTACATAATGGGTACATCTATGTGTGCATTTAATTTGAGATCAGTTTGCTTGCAAGTAAACTACTTACAAGTGAATAATCCCAGGCAGGTATCTACACCTGCAGGGACATGGCAGCAGATTTGCTGCCCTTAGCAGGAAAGTGCTACCACTGCCTGGGGGCCTGCAATGAACCCCTGCGGCCACCTGAGGGAGCTCAAGGCTCTGGCTGCAGCTACCCGCCCACTTTAAAAGACATCTCTACTC